>NC_055958.1:23707494-24307494 GCF_018492685.1 Alosa sapidissima | reverse complement strand
CCATGTAGGCTACTGTAGTGCGGTTCTGTCAACATAAAAAAAACTACGGGTAGTCTACCATTTTCGCACAACTTGGTGGAAAAGTGTAGCACAGGTTAAAGAAAATCCATTCATTTTTGGAGCTGATCCTACTCAAAAGGAACTTCGAAGTATTTCCCATATAGTAGGCCTAGCATTTTAGCTCACAACGACAGTGAAAGTGAAACTTGGAAAGTGGAAGTCTCTCCACCGAGTGTTACATTAAATGCACAATCAATCGCGATTCGCGAGTCGATGCAGGTAAAAAGTAGGCCATCAACTGGTAGGTTAGTAACGAAGGTAGCCTAATTTTGCAAAATGTGATGATGGCACACAAACTTGGGCAAAAAAGTTTAGTAGGCTATACACTTGTGGTGATAGCCTACAGTTAATGTGAATCGCGGACTATAACCAAAGTAACGGGCGACGAGCAAAGTCCTGTTGCTGCCCACTTCAAACGAGCTGGCCACAATGTTAGCGCACTGAGATATGTTGGGGTGGAATATGTAAATAGTCCTCCAAGAGGGGGCGATCATGGTAAAAGGCTTCTCCAAAGAGAAACTTTTTGGATTTATTACCTCAATACAATGTCGCCATGGGTATTAAATGAGGAATTTGACAGAAAGCCTTTCGTCTAATGTACTTTTCATCTCCATGTAACATTGTGTGTGGGATTGCTCTGAGGTGACATACTACTTTACAAATTATGTCATTGTGGGATAATGTAATAATGCAATTTTATTACTTTATGAGCCATGGTGTTGGTCTTTTTTTATTTTCTTTATTTTTTGTGGGTAAACTGTATATGTAACTGCATCACTAATTGTCTTATGTGGTGACACATGTGTGATGGATAAGGTGATACTTAGGCCTTGACAATTAGTGTGAATGGACTCAGCTGATGAATGATCAGCTGAGCAGGTATATGCTCTACTTATACACCTAAGCCACTGCTAAATGACATTTGCCTGAGGAAGACCCAGTCGGGTCGAAACGTTGCAACACATTAAATATATGGGAGTTTTAGCAGGGTGCGGGCATTTCATTCCTTTGCAGTTCTAGTTCCATTTGCCCTGCACCTCACCTCCACTACTACTCATGATCTTTTTCATACCCAATCGTGTTGCCAGTTACCTTAATTAGTTGTGAAATATTCCTCCTTTTGTTTTATTTATCATTACACAACTTTTCCAGCATTTTGTTAGCCCCGTCCCAACTTACCATGTTGCTGGTATCAAATTCGAAATTAACATATATTTTCCATGAAATAGTCAAATTCAACATTTGATATGTTGTCTGTGTCCTTTTTGCAACTAAATATGAGTTTAAGAAAGTTGCAGATTATTACAATCTGTTTTTATTCACATTTTACACAATGTCCCAACTTTTTCTGTTTTGGGGTTGTACAAGACGCATTTTACCCTTGGGAATCTATGATACCAAGTCCTCTACAGAAATAAGTTGACGGATATTTGTCGAAGCAAGGTATAACTTTAATCCCTGAAAATGATTTTTATTTTTTGGAAGGGACATCTCAGTTGCAGTTGGCCTGTGCACGTCCCTGCTCCAAATTGATTTTGTGACTCCTTTTAACTTACCTTATCTAAAACAACTTATATTTAAATGCAAGCAATTGAGACAAACGTATCTCATTGAGACGAGTTTTCCCCTAGGACAGTTGACCTGACTATAATGACACGGCAGGCATAATTATTTACTGCGCGTATTTACAAACAGGACAACTGTGGGGCCGGAATGAAGTGATTCATCTCAGTTTACACAGGTTGTTTGTCAGGTAAATGGTTTTACACAAATCAAAGTGAATGGGGGACTGCCTCCCTAATGTTGCCACGTCCATTGGGCTGGTGTGCATCCTAAGGTTGTTTTGTCAAAGCGGAAAGCGCCTCAATTACAAACACCTCGGTTTATGTCTATGAGGCAGACAGCTCCTATTCTTCCAGTACTCGTTCCACTCCCTTCCTTGTGTCTATTTACCAACAGCCATAAAGCCTCTAAGTGGGGAATAAAATGATGAAGACACTGAAGCGGTGGGGCCCAGGGAACACTCTTCTGGATGAGATGGAAATTCTTGTGACAGGTACGCTGAACCGAACAAGTCCCCTAATAAACAAACCGCCTCCATTTCTGGCACTAATAACCTCACCTTTTTCCACCTTAATAAAGGCTGCCGCTTTCCTCACGCGTACCTCATGGAAGACTGGTTTAATTTTTATCAAGCAATAATAAAAAGAAAGAGAAAAAAATGCCCGGCTGGCTGCCTGACAGGTTTCTGTGCCACAATTTCCCCTCACTGTGCCTTGGCTGAGATTACTTTAATGGTGTTTCAGGATTGGCCAGAGCAGGGCCTGGGACCGGCCTGTCCCAAGATATCGGGGCCAAATTGACAGGCCCGTCCAAGGCGGCTCAGTCTTCATTTACGGCAGGATGATCCCGGCCCGCCCCGGTCGCAGCCAATTTAACATGGAGCTGATGAATGCGGGGCGTTATATTGAGACAGTGTTTTTTCATGGGTCGGCTTGAGTGCTGTTGGGACACTGGGAATCTCCACCACTGAAGACTCCTTATTTACAGGGCTTTATTAAAGCCACAATCTGGGAAGCTGACCACTGGGCTTAAGCCACACTCTATAAATTCAATCTGGCATCCCAACCAACAGATGAGGTCAGTGAACAACCTTGCACCTGGTTAAAAGAGTGAAAAAGAAATCTCATGATGTCTGACTGTACTATAGTTTCAGACACCTGAGTTGGTTCAGTCATTGTTTGATCAGAGTCACACTTTAGGCAGCCGGGTCCTGCCATTTCATTTCAGATCTCTTTAGGAGCACTTTGCTCCCTATAGGAATGTCTATAGATGCACATTACAAGAAAGCATGGATCTCTTAGGACCTCTCAGTTTCCTGGCTGTGACACTGTGAGCGAGGGAGGGGTAGCTTACACAGACACTTCGCCCTGTGGTGATTGTATACGACAAAGTAGACTTGGCTTTGGCATGTTCACCATTTCCCTCTCTTTCCTCCTGCTTAGCAATCTCCTGCTATTGTATCTGCCTCATAAGCTTCCACTTGTCCCCGTTGCTCCGTTCTCATCTGCGCTATTGAGGAAGCTTGACGATCACCTACCCTTATCAGCATGCACCGAGATGCCTGCTTTTTTTTCTACTGGGCCTGGTTATCCAGCTCCCAAGTCAATTTCATTTCATTTGTCCGTCGTGAATTTTTTAAAGGAGCATGCTGCCACTGCATCCCCAGTGCTCAGCGGTGTGTTTTGCTTCTCTTTGAAACCTATTATGTGGCTGGTCCTGAGAATAAACCAAATCCCTGACCACACAATACAATCCATTACAATGCCCCCCCCCACTCATGGAGTGTTGGATACAGAAAAAAAACACATACCCCTCCCAACACAGACACAAAACAGATTTAGCCGTAGGTGTGTGAGCTGTGCTTTAATGAAACAGTTGGTGGTCTGGAGATGGAAATACTTAATACCCATGGACGTTTATTTGTACTGGATAATGATTTTAGTCACAATGTGGGTATTACAAAAATGTTTGGCATTGTGCCATTCTTTGGGGGGGGGGGGCTCATTTGTTTTGCTCATGTGTGGTGTCGCTATTTCTGATCTATGAAAAAGTAATTTGGCCTCCAAACCCACCCAGACTTCTCCAGGCTATGGGCCGTGTTATTAGCTCACACCTTGATGCTAATGCTCTGTCATATTTTAAAATGGCAGCCATTTGTAAAGCTAAAAGGGATTGATCAATGTTGTTTACAAATTCAGCAGGTAGGGTCTGAAATTATCTTCCATAAATCTTGCGACACCCCTGTTTTTTGAGATCCCCAGATTAATGTCCATGCCAGGCCCCTGTATGCTATGGCATTCCTGTCAGTGTCGAGAAGAAATGCACACAGGCAAGTAAGAGCTGCTTGCTTTTTTTCTTTGAGAAATCTTATAATTAATCTGGACAGCTTCCAGCAATCTGCTAGTGTCCCGTGTTGGTTCATCTTTCACCTGGGAGAGTGACGGATGAGACTCGAGCAGATTGTCACTTCTCAGCATGCCGAGCTTTCCGCGACGTACCCAACACGCATGCTACCCTTGTGCTCACATTCACGCTGGCTGGAGGCCAAATTTCTGCAGCGGCAGCAGCAGCAACAACTGTTTTAGACAGGACATAAATGCTAATACAAGCCGATGGAGTTCTTGAGGTAGTCCTTGTGGAAACTGTGAGGTTAAAAGCTGTATTGCTTCTTTGTTCCATTTTTTTCTCTCTTTTCGTTGTTTTCAGAAACATTGTCAGCAGCATTTAGCACCCAGGAGAGTGTTCAGTAAGGGTACGCTGAGCTGCTGTGATTTCAGTTTCTTTTGTTTATAACGTACAGTATCTTCAATGCATTATGTCAAACTAAACTATTATTTCCCTGGATGAGTCCGTCTGCACAGCACACTCCATCCATTTCTTTGATGTCTGATGATATTAGCCTAAGTTTCCGAAGAGGGCATCCATCCATCCATTTACCAAATCTTCACTATAGTACAGTACGCTGTGGTTGGAAAATAGGCTCCCGCTAGATTCATTGATTTTTTTGCTAATATAGAGTCTAAGGAACAAGATTTTTTTTGTCTTCAAATTTTCACGATCCATCTTTAGTGTTTTTATCTGTATGTTTTAAAACAAGCGATTATATATAGTCCGAAAAGTGATTTTCATATTTTCCTCTACTTTTTTGACAATTAATTTCACTTTTTGCACACAAAACCCGCAGATAATGTAGAAAGGTTGTTGGTTCTAAAACAATATCCATAGTTTTCAAACTTTGAGTGTCTGAAAAGTATAAAAACACCTCCTCCCTTGTTGCCTATGTCAAAAACGATTTCTTAATCTTTGCTTTTCTTGATGCTTTCCTTGACCTGCCATGTCATTCTATTGTCTACCTCAGTGGTCCCCAAACTTTTTTCTTCCGAGGGCCAGCTCACTATGCCTGGCTCTAAGAGAGGGCCAGAGACTCGGAGTATATCAGTAACCATAAATAGCTTAGTGCTGTGAACAAAGGTTGAATATTCCATTACATTTAATCTATAGGCTATTGCAATTTAATACCATTGTTATCTGTGTTTATATTGCCATCTTGCCATATCAGTGTAAAATGTAGCTCAAATGAAATAATGCTAATAATAGCATTCTCAAAACTATAAGCAGGAAGTCCAAAAAGTATATTTTGAACTCTGAACTTTGCATACACAGCTGAAGTTGTGAACAAGCAATATCCTACAAATTTAAAGTTCTCAAACTATGAGTTTTATGAAGTGGTGGCAGAAACATCTGAAATGACCATCATTCTAACTTTCACTCACCTGATGAGAACTTTGTGAACTCTGTATGAATATTTGAACGAGTGAATAAAAAATATAAATAAATAAAGCTGCAAGCAGCAATGCGGGGGCCAAGCAGAGCACTATAGCAGGAATGGCGTTGCCATGGCATGAGCAAGCAATCACAGCAAGTTTGATGGCAATTGGATAAAGAACGGCTGAGAAATAAGCTCATTTACTTTGTTACAGCGCCCCTAGAGGCCAAATTACACCAATGTCCTTGTGCGTTCTTACAATGAGCTCCCATATCCGTCAACCAAGTTTGGACTTTATACACCAAAGTGTTGCTGAGCTGTGAGCTCACATTCATTATTGCAACACCCCTAGAGGCCAAATGAGACCACTTTCCTTGCATGTCCTCACAATCAGCTAATATGTCCGTGTATCAAGTTTGGACTTCATACAATGAAGCGTTGCTGAGATATTAGCCCACTTCCTGTATTACAGCGCCCCCTATAGAGGCCAAATGATGCCAATTTCCTACTGTGTCCTCACAATCAGATACCAAGTCCCAGTACCAAGTTTGGACTTCATACATCAAAGCGTTGCTGAGATACAAGCTCACTTCCTGTTAGGCGGCATTGTCGCCATGTGTGATTGGCTGTCACGGGCAAACAAACTTGAAAATAAAAAATCTGACAAGTATCGTTTGTGCGGCTCGGGCAGAAGATCTCCGCCAAGTTCTGTGAACATTGGATGAAATTTGTAACCGCTGAAACTTTTCGTAGAGTTTGGAATAAATCCAATATGGCGGAGGTCCAATATGGCGGAAAGTGACGTAATAGGGGTCATTGAACTCAGGTTGGTCCAGGGATTCCAGCGGTTCCTGATATGTGAAAATCGGAGGCACCGTTCAATGGTCACATGCGTGAATGCAATCCAGGTTCGACCCATTGGTGGCGCTAGAGTGTTGGGCATAGAGTTCTGTAAATTGGTGAGAGTGATCATGGGACAGTGCTGAATCAGTGTGCCAAATTTCATAACTTTAGACCCAGCGGTTCAATTTTAGGCCAAATTTTGACCTGTTGGTGGCGCTAGACGGCTGGGTTTAGAGATCCGTAAATGAGCGCGAGTGGTCAGTGGAGTGTCCCGAAACTTTCTGCCAAAAAATCTGCACTTTTTAGCCAGGCGTTCTATGGGGTTGTGTAATAATGCGGATGCGGATGTGTAATAATAATAAATATAGCCGCAAGCGGTGATTAACGGGGTCCGAGCAAAATTAACATGAGGTAGCATAGCTTTTTAGTTTACATATGCTTTGATTGTTTGGGCCCAATTGTTAAAAAGAAACATGATGGGATTTTGGTTATCGGATTGGATCAAATCTTGAAAATGGGTTGTTCAAAGGGAAACAAGGATCCTGAAATTGGATTAGATCACATAATCTATTCTTGGTTTTGATCTGGATAAAACCTTCACTTTGTGTTGTTCAAAACTTTTGATTTGGATTGGAATGAATTTGATCCATAAAATTAGGATTACCCTGTGCTGTAACGTTATAGTGTGCTAACCTCCACAACCTAACAGTATTCTAACAGTACTCTATTCTAGTGTGCTAATCTCCACAACCCAATAGCATTCTATCAATACCCTATTCTAGTGTGCTAACCTCCACAACCCAACAGTATTCTAACAGTAGTTTCTAGTGCGCTAAACTCCACAACCCAATAGTATTCTAACAGTACTCTATTCTACAGGACTATGCATTTGTCATGGATAAGATGAAGGGTCTGATAATGGAAGGCAGTATTTCCCACAGAATGGAATTGTATTTGTGGTGGTAGGTGAAAGGAGGTGGGGGTGGGTTCTGTGTTGGAGTCAATAAGATGAACAGCCTATAATTACGCAGTTATACTTGCCTTACACGACAAGTCCTGACAAGTAGCTGTAACGTTATAGCGTGCTAACCTCCACAACCCAACAGTATTCTAACAGTATTCTATTCTAGTATGCTAACCTCCACAACCCAACTGAAGGAACTGTACGGGGCGATGTGGGTCGAGGTAGAGTGAGTGTGTGGCGAGCAGGCAGAGCCTCGGTCAGAAGGCTCAATAGTATGGAGTGATGACACGGAGATGGCAGGTTTCGGTGCAACACAAGTGAACTTTATTTGAGTTTCAATTCATCTGTTCTTTTGTTCTTTACTTGTATGGGTGCTGCATCAAAGAGGAAACAAACAGAAAATGGAGTAATCAGTAAAATGGGGTAAATTAGTACAGGTCCCAACTCACAAACAAACCAATTGACATTTGAACAATAAACAAAAATCATATGGCTATATAAGGTACAACTAAACAATACTTGACATCCCAGGTCAACCAACATCACCTAATCATCTCTCACATGGGACTCCAACACACCAAACCAACAAACAAAGACCTTAACACATGATGGCAGAGCTACTCTACAAACTGATAAACATCACAAAAGTCATAGTGAGGGTCATTAAAGTGATTACTTACGTTAAAGACGCACATAGAGCAGGACACACTGGAGTGCTGGGTTGAGATGAACAAAAGAGTGAACTGAGGTCGAGCAAACAATTTATCCTGGTCTGAGCCCCTGCTCCGGAGCTACAGGGTTTCCCAGCAGGTAAACTGGGTGTGGTTAGGTGGCAGAGCCAAACAATCCTGCAATTTCTCCACAGCACTTTCACCTCAAGCCCTCCTTACACTGACAGACTTTGGAAAGATTTGCAAAGATTTGGAAAAGATTTTTGAAAGACTACAGTCTCAGACCCTCTCACATCTAAAGACAAGTAGTAGAGTTTTAAGTCACAGACTATGATTTTGCAATGACTAGGGATCTTGCAGGGTCACTATTTACAAGACTGCAACACGATTCCTTTAAATTATTACCCATTGTGCAATAGATAAACAGGAACTGAAAATTATAGCCTACTAAACTCAAAGTTGTATTTTCGTGTTGCTGCAGCATTGTTTCATGCGTGACATCCTTAACCGATATAGAGTTGTTCTGTCAAGTGGAAGAGCCGACCAAATATGTATAAGTTATAATGTATAAATTATAAATATTATAAGAATAACAAATAATTATAGGCTACAGCTGTGTCGGAGTCAATAAGATAAACAGCCTATAATTATACAGTTTTTATAAACTGTATAACCACAACCCAGCAGCATTCTATTGTAGTATGCTAACATCCACAACCTAACAGTAATCTAACACTAATGCTTCAAGTGGGATTTGAACTCTCAACCTAAGGATCACCAGTACAAGGAATTATCCCACTGAGCCACTGTCAATCCTACATGTTGGCCAGTCACATTCACATGGTGAAAATGTGTATTGGTAAACACACAACAAGAAAAACTCCAAGCATACATTTGACAATAAAATGAAGGGCTTTCCTAAAAGAGTACACCTGAAAACATTTTGAAATTCTGGGGCAATTAGACATTTGTAGAGATGAACACTAATGGATGAAATATAAATATGATAGACTTAATGATGAAGGAAAAATAGGAAAGAAGTTCCCCTAAATGTCAGAGTGTTCAGACATTCTGATTCTTGGCAACTAATGACTGTGTATGTTGATTGCCTGATGTCATTCAGGTGCTGTTCAATGTGAATCTTAAATGACCAATAGCATGTGCAGCTTAATCCTAAAACTCCAGTGGGGATTTGAACTCTCAACCTATGAAACAGCAGTACAAGGCATTATCCCACTGAGCCACTGACAATCCTACATATTGTGTAGTCACATTCAAATTGTGAAAATGTGTGTTGGCAAACACACAACATCAAGAAAGCTTCTAGTATACATTTGACAATAGAATTAAGGGATTTATAAAAACAGTACAGATCTGAAAATGTGTACTGTTTATGGTATCCACCTAATGATGGTTGTATGGTTGTTATCCAAGAAAAAGAAATTACTCATATAGGAATATAGGTGATATAGGAGAAATGGGCTGAGTGGTCGAACTTTATTGGCCTATATCTCTGAAATGGAACAACATATCCAAATTATTTTGATAACTTTTGTGAGGCTTGGTCTATACATTGTCTGTGAGAATTTTGGTGAAGATTTTGGTGAAGATTTTTGGTGAAGATAATTTTTGAAGCCTGTGAAACCTTTTATGATGTTTGGCTTTTCTCTTAAATTGTGGCAAAAGTAAACATTTTTAGAGCATAAGACCAGGGTGAAAAAGATGCATCTGAATGTAGAGATTAATATGATGAAAGAATTTTGAGTCTAGGTCAATCTGGTAAGGAGAAATAAGTGTTTTTGACAAGAGGGCCACCTTTGGGTGCAGTACCCTAAATTTTGGGTTATGGGTTGTGGGGGGGTACTGGTAACAGTACTTGAAAATGTGAAGTTTCTAGGACTTACGGTTTAAAGGAATATAGGTGATCTAGGAAAAAAGGCCTAAGTGGTCTAACTTTATTGGCCTATATCTCTGAAATGGAACAAAATATCAAAATTCTGAGCAATAACTTTTGTGAGGCTTGGTCTAAACATTGTCTGTGAGAACTTTGGTGAAGATTTGATTATTTCTGAAGACTGTGAAACATTTTATAATGTTTGGCTTTTCCATGAAATTGTGGCAAAAGTAAACATTTTTAGACCATAAGACCAGGGCCGAAAAGATGCATCTGAGTTTAGAGATTAATATTATGAAAGAATTTTGAGTCTAGGTCAATCTGGTAAGGAGAAATAAGCATGATTAACTTTTTTTCCAATAGCGCCACCTTTGGGTGCAGTACCCCAAATCTTGGGTTATGGGTAGAGGGGGGTACTGGTAACCATACCTGAACATTTCAAGAGTTTTGGAGTTACGGTGTAGGCTGCAGTATGACTTTTACAGAATTTTGGCCAAAACTGAACGGTACGCTGCTCGGACCCCTAAATAATAGGAAAAGCTAGTAACTCAATGGGTGCTTTCGCAGCTTCGCTGCTTGGCCCCCAATTATACCAGAAAGTTCCAGAATTATGACTTGAATAGAAGTTAGTTAGTTATTAACAATTAATTGATAAACTTTTAGAATACTTTGAGCACTGATGCAGTCAGCAGAGGCCTCTTACATTGTTTGCAGGTACAGTAGGCCTACTATACATTTCATTCCGTTTTCGATGGCAAACGCGAAACAGCGCCAAAACAACCACCAGTGGACAAAAAGAGAATTACATGTGTACTGTTAGGACCCGCCATAGAGAATGAATGGGGACATTACGGAGGTTATAGTTTGACGATGTCGTACTCCCGTGCGGGCCGGATCCTATATACCACAGACATGTTTTGGGGTGGCGGGCCGTATCCCGCGGGCCGTAGTTTGGGGACCACTGGTCTACCTTAAGAGAAATTTGTCTTGGAAATAACCTATAATAGTACAGGCAACACAGTACACCACTAGGTGGAGCGATGCATGGTCTTAAGGGGGCCCTCCTCCCCATACGGCCTGATCTTATAGTGTGTGCCAATTCCATCCAGACACTCCACAATTTCATACTTGGTGGACACCCATGTATCCTGGATTTTGTGGCGACCGTGAAAATGGTTCTTGCAAAAGAGTTTACATGTACATTACATTTAGCAGACACTTATTGACCAAAGTCACTTACATACTGTATGTCAGCTATATTACAAGGGGTCACATTGTCCCTGGAGCAACTTGGGGTTAAGTGCCTTGCTCAAGGGCATAACAGTGGAAGCTGGGAATTGAACCGACAACTTTCAAGCTACTGCACGCTAGCCCAGCTCCTTAACCACTACACTACCACCACCCACTAGAAAAAGACTAGCGACAAGAGTGCCAGGTGGTAATATGGGTACAGGGTCAGGACCACCATGCCTACGATATGCCGCAGCCTCTTCTAAGTGTCTCCTAGCACTAGCATAGACAGAAGTCAGGTACTCTTGATGTTGCACCACCCAATCAGTCGGTGGACTGTCCCTGTGGTCACCTCCAGTATTTCTAAGTAGGTGGTTGACTGGTAACTGTGGCTTCTGACCGAACATCAGCTCGTATGGTTTGTGGACTGGTACATGGTGGTATTATAGGCGAACAGGAGCTGAGGGAGCAACTGGGGCCATTTACGCTTCTTTTCAGGGGGTAAGGTACTGAGCAAGTCATGAAGTGTCCTGTTGAAATGTTCACATTGACCGTTCCCCTCTGGATGAAAAGTGGTGGTTCTACTCTTTATTATGCTGTAGATGTTACACAGGTGCTTCAACAGCTCCCCCTCAAAGCTGCGCCCCTGATAAGAGTGGATACTCCTTGGCACGCCGTACACATAGAACCATCTCTCAGTTAGAATCTTAGCTACGGTGGAAGTTCTCTGATCAGGGGTGGGAAAGGCCTGGGTCAACTTTGAGAAAACATTTGTGACTACCAGAACATTATCTTGTCCTGTGCTAGCCCAATCCAAGAGAGCAAGTCAATGGAGTTTATCTACAAAGGCTTAGTGGCTAACAGATTTCCCAAGAATGTTCCGGCTTGGGTTGTCTTGCTTTAGCAACCACACAGTGCTCACACTCAGAACATCACTTTTGCACCTCATGCCACATCTGGGGCCAGTAGCACCTCTGGCATATCAAATCTGTGGTCCTGTCCACCCCCAGATGGCCATGATTGTTGGGTAGGCTAGTGAGCACTTCGACTTGCAACACCTTGGGCAGTAAAAGCTGCAGCACTGGATCCCTGGAAAGAGGAGCCTGGATCGCTCAGTACAAGGACCCATCCACTTCCTGTATCTGGGACCACTGCTTTATCAGCTGCTTGACTTCCCTTGGTTCACTCCACTTGTCTTAACGGGTAGGTGGTCGCCAAAACCACAGGTATCTGGAAATACAGGGATAAGTCCCTTGCAGGACTTTCAGGTCTCTTGGCTTTGAACTTTGGACTTTGGTTTGACCAGGGATGGTGTCCACCATACAAGATTCTGTCATCCATGAGTCTTGGATAGGTGCACTCGAGGCTTACATGTTGGCTATGGCAATCGGCAGGGAGACGTCGTCCAGGCCGTGTGACACAGATCGCAAAGTGGGGCTTGTGGGAAGCCTACAAAGGGTATCGGCATTGAGATTAGCTGTCCCAGGACGATATTTGACGTTTTAATCAAAGAGGGCAAGCTGAGAAACCCAGCACTGTTCCAGAGTGCCCAGTTTAGCTGACTGCAGGTATTGGAGGGGATTGTTGTCAGTGTACACGGTGAACTTGTTGCCCAGGAGATACTTGCATTTTTTTTTTCTGTGATTGCCCACTTGATTGCAAGGAGTTTGAGTTTCATGGCGCTATAATTTGACATGTTCCTCTCACTTGGCCGCAAGCCCCGGCTAGCAAAGGCTATTGGTCGCTGTAACCCATTCTCCTGTCACAGAACTGCCCCCAATCCTGCATGGCTTGCATCCGTCTCTAAGATAAAGGGACGACTGAAATCGGCATAACCTAGGACTGGCGCTTGAACAAATCAGATTCAAGTTCTGAATCCAGAAAAAGTTCTGAAGGCAAACCTGAACCTGACTACATTCAATGTTAACTATCCAATAATCAGATGTCTCTTTTTTTTAATTGAAATGTATGCAAATTAGTGCATAATTAATGAGATATTGTTAAATTACATCCATAAACATATATTTTCAGAAAACTTGTAACGCAAAAAAATATTGTCTCTACATAAATAATCAACTAGTAAAGTTTCAAAATTAAGAATATCAAGGAGTTAAATGTTTTACCCTATCAAGGAGTTAAATGTTTCACCCATTCTATGTTGCCTATGGAGGCCAGTTTTAGGCCGCAAATGCTAAATAGCAGGTTTAAAACTAAAAAATCAGCTAAGTAAATATGATATTCAGAATCAGCGCCCAAAAATTAGGCAAAATACCCTCTTTACCAGTGTTTTCTCCCATTTGACCCCCAAGTGATAGTAGTCCCAGTCTTAATTATGCATTAAGTGTAAAAATGGATCGTGAAAATTTCTCGTGAAAAAATCTTGTTCCTTAGACTCTATACTAGCAAAATATGCAAAAAAATCAATTTTTACAAGAAAATCCAGCGGGATTACACAAGACACCGTACTACTACAGTACATGATTGCTTACTTATTTTGCCATAGAGTATTAATGTAAATCTTTTAGCATACGATGTCCCAATTAATCTCATCCTGTTTATGCTCTTACAATGGGGTCAGCCCTATCCCACAGCCCTATGTCCCACATTTCTAGGTTATGGTTAGGGTTAGTTTAGGGTTAGGATCTGGGAACAGGGCTTTGGGAACATAGGCACGCTCCCCTTACAACCCTATGGTTATTCATAGTTTCACGCTAGTCCATTATACATCTTAAATGATGTCCCATATTCAGATATTGGGCCCTAATTTGTATGGTGGGCAAAATGCAAACTACTTAAAGCTAATTTAACAACAAGGCTAAATCCATTTGTAAATATAGCCTAATGCCACAAGCAAGATCCTAAGCACAAACATAGGTTCTGCTCAATACTCCAACATGCCACACGCTAGCTTTGGGGCCGATTGTCAGGGTAAAGTCATGTAAAGTAAAGCGTATTTTCTACTTTTGAGGAAATCGGTCCATTTAACCCATCTCCTGGATTTGAAAAGTTTGGTTTGTCTTCTTTTTTAGCTATAGATTTTCACTGGTGTGATTTCATTTCAGTGTGTGTGTTACAAGCTGTTACAGTCCGCATAATTGGGATCCATGCTCATTACCAACTCAAACTCAAGTGAATGGAACTGATCCAGATCTCAATGAATACAGTGAATGAGGATTTGGCAGAGCCAGGCAAACGTAATGGGGAAACTGATGAAAAGCAAGTAAGTCAATTGACTGACAAAAAGAGCAGCTCTTTGCAATCTGGTATCATTCTGTTGCCTCATTTTACCAAGTGCAAAAGGAATATTTTTCATTCATTGTTTTTTTTTTGACTGTAAAGAGAACTTGCTCTGTGTTCCTAAAAAATAGGTGCCAGAAGACTTTTTCACTGTACATTATTTTCATGTTGCCTAGCAACATGACCAAGATTTCCTCTTAAGATGTTAAAAGGGTCAGTAAAAATGAGCTGAGACATATTGAAATACAATAGATGCCAGAAATAAGTGCCTTCACCTGAGTACTACATTTCTGACTGACTAAGTGTTTGATCCTCTCCAATAGTTCAGAGGCACCATGCAAACTTCATTATTCTCATATCCTGTCTGTGTTTCAAGGTGCAATGTAATTCTAAGTTAACATCTACTAGCCATGGCAGGCCTATCTATAATTAGCTGTGTGATTAAGAACTGTAATTAACATTGTTTAATTACCTTGATCAGATGTTGTGCTCACCTATAATAGAGTTATCTTGGCCCCCAAGCTGAAGTGCAGTAATCTTGATTTGAAACATTAATTCAATGGCATTTCCAGAAAGGGTAGGCCTACTAAATGTCTTTTCCTAAACATAAAAAAGGAATAACACTATCCTAATAACACTAATACATCCTCACTCATGATTCTACTTGTAAAAACAGTTTTTAGGGTATTCATAGTTACATCTCAAAATGAGAATTTTGAGTTTTGTTGCCTCATGCTCTCAGTGGTTCTACAATTCCTTTTGTTTTAAATTCTTAATGCGCTGAAGAGGTATTAAAAAGTAATGTGCTGCTGTGTTCAAATAACACGAAATTGAGCGTTTCATGTTGAGCAATCATTTTGAGCCCTAAATTTGTAAGCATCTCATTGTCTCGAGAATTTGTCTCACAATTGCAAATCCGACTACACGCTGTGTTGATGATGTTTTTACAACCTGAGTAAAAACTCTTTGTTTTCCACTAAACAACAACGGGGACCAAAGTGCCAGGGGTAAAATTTAAATACTTGCCCTGATAACAAAACTCTGCTAAATCCCTACTGGCAACATTAAATGGAAAAAATTCCGATATTCATTACTTAGAGTGAGGCTAACCCTTGATTTCACTCTGTTGAGCAAGAAAGCATGAGTTTAAAATGCAGCCCTGTAGACATGGCAACAGCAACCACTTGCCACATGCCAATTGCAACCTTCTGCACTTTAATGCAACTTAGATGGAATTAGCCCAAAAAACTTTGCCCTTTTTGACAAACAAAACGCTGCACAGAATGGGAAAGATCACAGAACGTGACCAACACTTTTCTGCCAGAGGCGCAGAGCACAAGCTGGAACTGGGTGAAACTGGCACTCATCCAGACATAATCTCTTCCTGGTTTCTCTGTTTCTCCTGCCTTTTCATCCACAGCCAGAAGTTAGTGGCAGTGAATGCAACCTCCCAAATTAACTTGTTGAGGAACTTTTTTGTTGGCATAATGTCCTTCAGATAAAGAGAAAATGCCTTTGCTGATTCTTTCTGATATTCAACCAAGGTGTCCATGTGGCTGCTCCATGTCCATCGCAATTTCAGCGATGGCCATCTGTACTTCTGTACGGCCATCTGAATCCCGATCGGCGGCCGGTCCACTTTACATAATCAAGGCACTAGCTAATTCACAAATGTCTCACACCTGCCTGCAGTCTTTGACAGAGCTGCCACTAGTGCTTGTGCCTCCTAGTGTCTCTGAGGAATGCCACAGCGGCTATCTCATCACCATCTACCCCTGGAAGAGACAGAGCATGCCAGAGCACCTGTGGAGAGGTGGAGTACGCCAGAGAGAGAGAGAGAGAGAGAAGAGGGGGAGAGAATAAGAGACATGATAACAGCAGAGAGGAGAGTGGGAGAGAGAGAGCGGGAGAGAGAGAGAGAAAGATGAGGAGTCCTGGTGTTGGGACTGGTTCTGAGAGAATTTTGTGTCCTATAGGCATTATCACAGGGGTGTGTGTGTTTGGGGGGGGGGGGGGGGGGCGCTGATGATGGAGAGGCCTGTCAGAGCGCATTTGCGCAAACTAAATCACAAGCAGATGGAGACCTGAGAGTGCCACCATACATTAGCTTTGAAATTAACATTCTCCCACGGCATGGCCACAGCCCAGTGTGGTGCTCCACGCGAAGCTCCACGCGGGCTCCAGCGAACATAATGTGCCCTCAGCCCTGCCTCTGAGATGAGGACAAGCCAAAAATATTGCTTACAGGGAGGCAGAGAGGCAGGGGGTTGTTTTAACAGTGGAGGCTGAGAGTTATGACAAGAGGAGCCGTATGAACACTCTGCTGTGTGGAGCCAAGGCTGCCTTTCACCAGCAAGTTATTTTTAGAGAGATAACTTAACTTAATGTCTTTATCCAGTATTCACTTTAGGATTACTGTACATTGGTTTATGATAGTACTTCATTACAGGGTTGAGCTAGACTCTCTTTTTTTGGGGGGAGGGGGGGTGACACTATAGATTGTCTTTAGAAGATTAAATGGGATTAAAATATCAATATGTGCAAAACCAAGGTGCAACTGGGATTAATTATTTATTTTGAAGCAGGTGTGATTTCAGGAAGCCTGCGGTGGAAAGACTGGCCACTAGATGGCAGGATTTCAACTCAGAAACACTTGGGAGGAGGCAGAAAAAAAAGAGGTGCGGACTTGGATTAGACAAAGAAAACAAAGATTTGCATCTCAGCAGAGGAAGGCTTTGCAAGGAAACTCACAGATTTTCTTGCTCCTGTGACAGGATTGTCAGCGGTGCTTTTTTCATCTCTCATCTCATCTGCACAGAGTTAATCTGTCCATGACATCCAATTTGCAGCTTCTGGCACTATAGATGTGGACCGAGCGGTATCTCTGCTTTTGACAAAAAAACAGATGAAACATTTCTTTTTATCAGACACTGTGTTATCTCAGGTTAGCTCAGGTCATTACCATAGTATATAATATACCATAATATCACACATAAATGACCATAGGCCTACTGTATATGACCATTGAGAGACTCCTCCTCACTAAGACCCATTGCTTCTACTGAGGAAACAGGAGAAAATGTGTCGCTCTGTCAGTGCTAGAAGCCTTTTGTCACTTATGCCACCTGGGGCTGGTGCAGGCAATGCCCAGCTGTCAGAACACATTTCAGCCTTGAAAGAGCTACTGGAGTCAGACAGCCTTTAAAGAGCTGGGCAAGAGTGTTTCTTAAAGGCGCAAAAATATTCCCATTTATTTTGCCTCTCTTTCTGAAACAAACAACCTTTTCCTTGTCAACAATTCAGGGCACCTAGTCAACCTGTCATGGTTCAGAGTGTGTCCTTTGGCTATAATGCTGGCCGGCAACTCCTTGCATTCTTAACTCTGTGCCATTTATAACTGGATCCATGTGTGGCTAGGCAGAGTGAGCCCAGAATGGATAGCCATGGTTTTTGGGTGAGTTGGCTCCCACTATGAGTCTTATGACTGTGTGAAAAGTGTTGCAGAAGGAAGGGTTTTGAGGGAAGTGAGAGGGGTTTAATATACAGTACTTTCTGCCTATTTTTCACACAGTTTGTGGCCTTGGCGCAATAGCGGCAACTTCCCTTCGTTATCAAGCTTGGCTGTGCACCCTCGCTATCTCCACTCCCTTGCCCCTTTATCTTCTGTAAACTTCTCTTTTTCTATAACACGAAATGTGTCTGGTGCAGTGTAATGGTTATATTTTTGGCATTCCTCTTATTGCGGCTGATAGTATCTGCTATTCACCTACATCCATTCACAGAGTGTGGGGTTTAGGGCCAGAGCATTTGCTCTTTCACAAACATTTCCTTCTGACAGTCTGACTGGCTCCCTGATACAGGACATACAGAGATGTTTAGCTGCAGCAAAATGGTTTTAAGCTGCTTTATTGATAGTGGGCAGTGTGTGTATTTCATTGGGAAGCCTGTCCAGCTTCCCCATACCATTTTCCACTGAAGAAAATTCTTTGTGTTTTTGTTTGTGGTCCATTTCAAGTAACAACTTCCAGAGCACAGAATTAACATCATCAAGCATTTACCAATAATAATTGACTAATGTGTCAACTCCAATGGGTTCCACATATCCCTGCCTATTAAATGGTTTGGAATATGTATTTTCGTGTTCTTTTCCTCCATATTATCAATTTTGCAACAGCTTTTAGCTTGCAGTGGGGAGGCATGCTGTAATGAAATGGGAGTCTCTAGGAGTTGGGGATTGAAACAAGGTAATCCTATGGTTACTACTAGTCAGTTAATATTCTGTTTTTTTCCCGAGCCTGGCGTGCCATGGAGTCTGGGAGCAGTGGCGGCGGGGAACCAGCAGGTGTTCTCAGACATGGCCTCAGTAAGCTCCGCTGCATCTTTTTGTAATTAGGTGATAATGGAGCCTCATTCTCCACACACTCTGTGCACACGCATTCAAACTTTGCTGCTAAACTACCAAATTTATGCCTCCGCTCGCCTCAGATCTAAAGCCAATCCACCGACATGACGCAGACCTCCCAGACAATCATGTCTTGTTTTGAGTATTACAATGTCAAGTTGGTCTCTATACAGTATTATGAAAGAGACATTTCAAAAACAGTGAAAAAAAATTGCATGGCTACAAATGCATAATGCCAGACTGATTCTGGAAGTCTGGGAATCACAGACATTTTGAGGAAATTTTAATTTCCCTCCCACACTGTGGGGAATGCACAAAGACATTGGTCAACTTTAACATTCATGAAGTCTACAATACAAGGTTTGCAGCCCATGGCCACTTGGAACAAAGCCAAACCTTTTCAAAATCTTTCCACCACTCAAACGGGTTTCAGGAATCAGACATTCAGAATATCAAACAAAATGACAGCCAGCTGTGCCTGCTATATCATCATTAAAGTGTGGCAGGGTTAAATATTTATCTTTTGAAAGGGCACATTCAATGCATTTTATAACGTAATATTCAGTAATACCTCACAGTTAGAAACAAGAGATCCCTCTTCTCACGGCCAAACATTTTTTTTTGTATTCTCTTTAAATATACAACAGAATTCTTGTTACATAAAACATTCAAGAGAAACTGTTGCGAGGTGTTGGGTTGAACGGGGAAAATCCTCTCTGCTGAATGTGGGTTTAGCAAATGTTATTTTATTTGATTTTTTTGAGCGAAAAAAACTCCTGAAGCAGCTTTGTTGTGTCAGTACTCCCCAGGTGTGGAGACTGCAGGTAGAGCACTGGCTTTTAGAACTGAGAATAGTCCTCACTGTGAACTGATTTCAGTCCATCACCTGCTGGCGAGCTTACAAGAAATGAAGAGATGATTGAGGTGGCAAGTTAGATGTTGGAATTGCATTTCTTTCTGCAGTGCATTTTTGTGAAAAAGACTGCATTCTCACCTGCCAAAAAAAAACCCCACCCCACCTCACCCCACTCCATGAAAAGATGCTGCAAACAAAGATGGAGAAGTGAAGTCTTTGCAAGACAGACACAGAGCCATTAGGTTTGCCGGTATGTTGCTCTGCTCAGTAATGTGTTTTGTCTTGTGCTCTATGTTGCCTGTGGGTATTCTAAATGATCTGTGAAGACTTCAGCATCACCATGAAGAATTTTCCTGTTCAGTTTCAAATTTTTTTTTTAACCAAGAGAAAAACAAAAATGGTATTCTGACTTTGATGTTGATTTGAAACTAAAATGTAGATAGATAGATAGATAGATAGATAGATACTTTATTAATCCCCAAGGGGAAATTCAAGAAGTGTATGAAAGTGTTTAGGTCATTAACATGGATGCACTTGTGCTGGTGTCTTTGCGCCCAGCGAATTAACAGCAAGCACTATACGTCAGTTCTGGCAGAAGCCAATTCTGCCAAAGCATAGCGTATACTCACTTTCCTGGCTCTTCAGCTGCATGTAGCTCTTCTTCAACGGGGGACTCCTAGTGCGTTTGAACCTTATACACTTAAATGATACTCTCTGTGGGGTATGGGGTTGGGTCTGGGGGGGGCGTGGAGGTTTGTTTGGAAGCTGTAGTGTAGAGCACTCGGTGGTGGATGGCTCACCGGAGCTGCAGTGAGAGCTCTCCATCTCCCCAGCTCCACCCTCCTCGCCGACATTCGCTCTGACAGCTCCTGTGTCTTGCCTTTAGCCTGTGGCGATGGTCCTCAAGTCCTTGGAGCCTGCTACACACTTCACTTCGCTAAATATTTACCTCATGCCGTTTAGACATAGAGACTTCCACCAAGGAGCCCTTACAGGACATGGGGCCATCAGGACACTGCTGGGCCAGTTGATGGATTTGCCACATTCCCGTGTCGGAATGTCATAAAAGTGTGCCGATAATTCAGGGAAATTGAATGCCTCTTGACTGGGAACGGTTTGAAATGCGACTGTCTCTATGTGTGCCAGATGTAGTGGCGTGTAACTGTCAATGCCGAAAGCCATCAAGATGGAGCTTCGTGTTGTGAGGTATGACTAGTAAATAGTAAGGTGATGGATGGCTGGGAAAAACAAAGTAAACACACTTTAGTCACAACTCTTGAATGACTTCTTGTGATTTTGTCTTGTGAATGGCTGTAGCAAAAAATACTGCAGAATTGCATCAAAGTGCTCAGGGAAATGTTCCTGGACGTGCCTCAAGGCCATTTTTATCTTGATTACATCAGAAGTCCCTTTCTGTATCATATGAAAGATGTGATTGTAAAGGGAAGTGTAATTGTGAAGATTACAATATTGACTTATTTTTTTTCTATTCTATTCAAATTTTCCTCGACAGTCATTCTTCAAAACAAATCATCAGAGTACTTGCTTCAAAAATAAGAGACCTCATATTTGTTTCTCCTTAAATGACTCTGGAGATGTAGTTACATTTTGGGTTTGCATCCAAAGATTGATTAACATCTGACTGTAATCTCAGATTCAATCTGTCCACAATGTAAACACATAGTGTGCACACACCCATATCAGATAATCATTTGTTTTGATAAAGCCTGGAGTCTTTCCAGGCTACTGAAATAAAATAGTCACCCTGTCAGGGGACTCCACTTTTAAAGGTTGCATTAAAGGGCATGACACGCTGTTGTTGGCCAGCCCTGGGTGATATTGACAGGTCCTCTAACCGATGTCTTGGGATCTTATATGCATAATTCATTCAGTGACTAGGGGACAGGTCCCCTTGACTAGATTGCTGTTTCTAAGACTCTGGAATGACCTATGTCAGACTAATTTAGAGTTCATTGCACTTTTGCTACTTGTCTTTACAGGACTTGAAATGTTTCAGGACCCTGACTAGGACCTGCTGGCATGACTGCAAAAAATGAAACAGTTCCACAAGTAAGGGAACACACCATTTTGAGGCAGAATTAAGATGGATAACTGAATAAATTCAATGTGACAATATGTAAATATTTGTGCCCAGGTCAATAATTCAGCTAATTCAAAATAATAATGACTTTGCTCCCATTTGACACATTTTAATTATATCATGGGTTCAATTCTAAAATTCATTAATTAAGGCCAGAGGCATATGCTTTTTGATATGAGCATAAATTTGCGAAAGCACACAAGGTTTTGAGATCAAGCAACGCAACAACTGCTGTCTTTGCCTGCAAATTTAACTTTATGTGTCAATTTGTGACCTTTCACAGTCCCACATTTGTTCATTTATCTTAACAACAAGGGACACTGATATGTTTGACCTTTCTGTCTGATGAAATGGTATTTGTACAGCCACACCTCCCTGCCACAGAAGCGCTCTGCCAGATATCATGGTTGTGCATTGTGTGGTAAACTGTCAGGCTCTTTCAGAGACACCGCACTTTTAGAGATGTGGTCCACACCTTTGACTTTTACCAATGAACCGTCACCTGCAGCCCTACGTGATTAAAGTTCTTCCCATAAATCAACTGAGATGAAATCCAGCCGGTGCGGAATATAGGCCGGTGCGTGCCAGTCTGTCAGGCGGGTCAGCTCTCCTGAGCCTTGTTTATATTCAACAGGACTGCTAACCGCTACGCTTAATTGTGTAGAGGCCCTGCTCCTCAGGAGCATGGTGGAGCTATGGCTGCCATAACAGATAGAAAGCCTTTAAAATGATACTTTATACTTTATTGTTAACAGATCATCAAGGTAGATGTGTCTTCTTGGACACAGCCATGTAATAGACTGGTAGCTACACGGACACTGGGAACACAAAGTTTCTTTCAAAGAAAAATAATTGTAGTATGTATGGGTATTATGTATGGGATGAAGCAGAAATACCACAATAATGTATGAGGAAATTTTCTTTGAAAGAAACTTTCAGTGTTCCCAGTGTCCGTGTAGCTACCAGTCTATTAAACCTTGGCTCCTTTTTGATACTGTGGCCTGTATCCTCACATCAAATGGATATTTAATTCACTTGATTGCTTCATTGCCTCATTGAGGTCCTGCTCATTCAGGGATGTGACCAGATTCTCCTATTAAAGACATGGCTCCCACAGCATTGTGATAATGTCATTACTTTCTATGGTGCGACAGCTTAAAAGCTAATATGAAGTGACAACTGCAATCCCTGACTGCGTGCATGTGAGTGAGCCTCTACCCCGCTTCCTCGGGCTCAACGCATCTCCCTGGGGTGCGGGCGCATTCGCACACTACCACACTACTTTTGTGAGTGTGCTTGTGTGTCCTAATCCACATCATCAGAGGTGCTAATTACCGTCCGCAGTGCCACAGGGGGTGTATTTATGGCCAGCTGAATGCCTGGAGAGGGGACAATTACCAGAAAGCAGTAAGCACAAGAGGCCAGTGAACCATAAACAATCTGAAGGTCATTTGTGTTTGGAGCGGACGCAGCGGCACTCCAGGAGACCCAAGACTCTCAGAGTAATTCACCCAGAGGGTTCTGGGTAGATTGTCAGTCCCCTGGTTGAGCTTCGAGTCCATTGTGAGCTTAAAGGAGCGGCTTTTACAGCCAGCGAGGTGACCAGGTGATGAATGCAAGACGCCTGGCTGTAAATTTTTATGTGCCAGCCCTGATAATGTTATAATATAGTGGCTGTCACTTATGAGAGCTCAAAGGTCCGGCTGAAAGGTGCCAGTCACACAACAAGAGGCAATCAAAGAGATGGAGCAGCCTTTCACCATACGTCGTAAGGGGTCATATTAGATATGCCTGTAGCTTCATTGAGATGCCTTTTTGCCGGCGGTACAGGGAACTGCATAAATGTATGCAAATCAAAGAGGAGTTTGAAAATGATCTGGGAAAAGATGGCAGACTCGGTGCAGCACACCCATTTTTTGGATTTTCACCGAGTCATTTCTGTCTCAGATCTACCCAGTGTGTGTTATTAGTGCCTCCATTCCTTTCCTAAAAGAGAACCTGGTCAGGAATCATTTTAAACTTCTGACCTGTAAAATAAGACCTGTCGTATAAACTAAGGATGTTTTTGACCTGGTCAGGAATCATTACACTTATTACTTTGCATTGTACCCACTGAGATGGTGAAAACAGTATTATGAACAATGAGAGCCCAAGTCATATAGCCGGTGTTACTCCATAGTGTCTCTCATAAACTTGTGAATTATTGTCGTTTGGTTTCTCGGCTTAACTGAACAAAAGAGCAGTGTGGTTTTATACATGAATAGAAATAACAAAATATTTTTAAGGCCACTTAGTCCTTCACATGCATACTGGTTGTAGGTCATTACTGTGAATGGCCTCCTTCTGGAGAAAGACACATTTTCCATGTTCTTTTTCTTTCTTTCTTTTTTCTACATTTGACTGTAGCTTTTATGACTTGTTGATGTAATTCACTGTGGGATTTTTTTTTGTCAAGTCATATGAAGTAAAAGTAAAAGCCTTTTTTTAAACTCTGCATCAGATTTCACTTGTTATCTTTCTCCTCTCTCCAATCACTCAAGAAGCAGTCAGACCTTATTCCTCACAGAGACACAGAGAGAGGGAGAGAAAGAAAGGGAGGGAGAGATAGAGAGAGAGAGAGAGAGAGACATAGACAGAGAGAGAGGTAAAGAGGATAATATAAAGGGACAGAGGATGAAATGGTGCATTGCAGGCGGCACACAAAGACTTCAGAGTCATGCGTCCTACTGGCCATGCATTCAGCCCTCTGACTCCTTTGTGCCAGACACAGTCTCATTCCAGGGTGCTTTTCTTTAGTGGTTGGCTGCAAACAAGGCAATTATCATGGACACACTATTCCGTGTTCTTCTGCAAATGAAGAAGAACGCTCCAAATCACTGACACATCATAGGAACACAAGAAGACATGTACCAAATTGATTACCAGTCACAATTCCTCTTTTGTAGTCATTGAGAAACCATGTTGTTGTGCTATTTGTGCCTTCCCGGAATGAAAAAAAGAGATGTGCATTACTTCCAGCCTATTGAAAGGTACTTGTATCTATTCTGTGCTCCATAAAG
Organism: Alosa sapidissima; assembly: GCF_018492685.1. NCBI lineage: Eukaryota > Metazoa > Chordata > Actinopteri > Clupeiformes > Clupeidae > Alosa > Alosa sapidissima. The sequence continues at coordinate 24,282,848 of NC_055958.1, read as the reverse complement.
TATTAATGTGGGTGAAACGGTGTGTTGTGTCTGAGTGGGCACAAGCGGGGTTTGGGGCTTTCGACTCTGATCTCACTTACTCTGCGTGATGTCAGTGGAGCTAGTGAATCTCCACAGGTTGCCAGACAACCAGCTGAGATCCAGCTGCTGTCCCCCCCTGCCTACTCAAGCCTGCGTCAAATACAGCCTGTAGCTTCTTGATTCTGACCTACAGTAGTGTAGCGTTGTTACCAAAGGGATTTGACTGTAAGCTAGCCACGTAACCCTCGCAATCTCTCTTTCTCTAATTGCTGTTTGTTTCTAATTACTCTTCTCCACATCAGCAGTATGCACCTCATCATTCAAATGATGAAATTACCTTTATAATTGCGGCCTATATTATAACTATTTTGTATGATAACTGCAACATTATAATCCACTCGAGGTATTGTTGCCATCCATTTAGGCATAAGACAGTAATTACAGCACAGGTAAATGGATGCAGTCGGCTCTGTTTTTGTGTTACCTTCAAAGCTATTGTTATGAGAAGTCCACCAAGAACAAAGGGATGAAATGTGGAATAGACAAACAGTATAACTGTGCGAGCTCATGTATAGTTAAAAGCAAAGCCTTTCATGCTGCCACAGGCCATGGATATTGAACCACACACCTGTAATTCCATAGCCCCTTGGCCACTGCTGGCAGAATGGAGAGTTTTGTTGTTTGACATGTTCTGTTTTCTGACTAAGCCCAGCTGAGACTGTATTTTCTATTTGACCAAGCTCATACTAAATGACTTTCCTTTTTATACTTAAGCAATATAGCACGAGCGAGAGTGGGGTTGGTCATGGATATTCCCACGGGTATTCCCAGAGGCCGAGTGGCGCAGGCAACAACAGCCGTGGGAATATCCATGACCAATCCCACGATCACGAGTGCTATATTGCTTTTATACAACAATTCTACAACAAACTAAATAATCTGAAAACACCAAAAACCACCAAACCACCAAAAATTTTAATTTCGACATCGTTCTTACGCATCAAAAAATAGTTCTTTTCAATAGACAGCATCTTGGTTGCTAGGTAACCAACATTCCAGATCCCTCGTTACGGGTCTTGGTGATTTACATGTCTTCTTGAAAGAAATGTTGTATCTTACTTACATTGAGTTGACTGTGTGGTTTAATCCACAGATGTGGTGAAGCACTGTTTCGTTATGGTTTGCCAAGGAGTAACCCATTGCTTGAAATAGTGGAGAGCTGGGAACATTGTGTCAAATCTTCACATTGTATCGCGGAGTGATTTATTATTAGCTGTGCAAAGTCTGAGTTGAAATGTCAAGGGAACAACTCATGGAACGTCTCTCGGCCAATCAGAAACAAATAAATAGTTCCATAGAACCCAATTGTTGTATAATATTCAGAAGACTGTAGGCAAGGGAACTGATTAAAGGTATCCAAAGCTATGGGTTCCCTCTGCAGTTGTGGAGTATTTCACACAACTGTCATACCATTCGTGGCACCCGCTCCCCCGGTACATGTGGATTTCTTTACAAACCAGCAAAGATAATTTCCTAGGAGCCATGTCGACTGACAAGGAAATATTATATGACATCATACAATTAGTAGGCTATTGCACAATTGCTTTAAAGCAAGCTGGAAGGCTGGTTGTCTGTAGACAGTTTGGCTAAAGGCTGCAGGAGGAGAGCAATTCTCCCTATTACAAGTTAGTTTACCATCAAAAGGACTTTGAGTTAGCTGTTTTATTACGGTAAACAAAAACTTGCATATGATGCCTTTAAATGTAAGTAAATGCAATATTGAAATGGTGTATTTCAATAGCAACAGGGTACACATTATGGGATGTCCTTTAGGCCAACATGACTGCCTTCCTTAATGACTGTAGTTGATCTAAGGTCCCTTATTCAGCAGTACTCTGTGGCATAGGTGCTTAAGAATGAGGTTAATAGAACTCTTAAAAATGTAAGATGGTATTTTACAACTCCCAACCTGTTCGTTTAGAAGCCTTATACTTTTACTATGTGCTTATGTAGCCTAAGGTCAAAGAGTGAAATGTGACATCCAGTTTGTAGCTTCTGCCATCTCCTCAGTCAAATCTTGACAGGATTTATACTGTATCTCAGCTCAGAGCGTCATACAATGGACAGCACAGATTGGATTGAGGACTCCTGGCACAACCTGGTGTTGTCCATCATGTCCATTTGATATTATCTGCTACCATGTGGTTGGTTTGTTGTTTAGCAACCGGTTTGATAGAGAATGGTCTGTCTGGCAATGGGTCTGATTTAAAATATTTAAAATTATTTAACCGTAGGTTGCCACAGTGAGATGAAGACCTTTTGCTAAAGACACATTCCAGTGAAATGGACACCCTTGTAGTCCTGCTGTGCAAAGATTTTTTTTATGATGCTTTATGACAGAGTTGCTCTAAGAAATTTTTCTAGGAAGTGCTTCATCTCGGGTGTATAAATATCCTTTCCTAACTTGTCAGACAGTTTTTTTTTATTAACATTGCGTCATCTGCTTGCAGTTTCTCATGGCTATAGATGAATCCATCTGTTCCTTATCTAGACCTCAAAGTCATCTTTTGGGAAGAAAATCAGAAAGAAAATGTGCCTGAAGAGCCCAGTTATAAACTGACTAAATATGAAAGAGGTATCGCTGAAATGAAACTGGGGAAGTCATAAAATTCCATAACAATTATTTGCATTCACTCAGCTATTGGCCCCCAATGAATGAATGACTGAATTAATTAATTAATGAATGAGTGACTGAATGAATTGATGGAAGTGTGAATGCCTACACATAATATCACTTATGTTCATTTAGTGCTTCACATGTGTCAAAAGATGCCACCAATGTTAACGTAATTATGTTATAGCATTAGAATTTACATATGTATATGTCATGCCAATGTTATGAGACATAGGATTAACTTTAGGATTAATGATGCTTAATATAAGTGGTTAAAATAATTATTGATTAATTAGAAGCTAAGCATAGTGCACTAAGTACACTGATCATGAAAACTCTCCTGTATGTGCTTATGTACATACACAAAAATGAATTTGCCTGACATGAAATACTAACCAGTATGAGTAGGGTGGAATAGCTGAATAGAAGACGGATCATTGTGAAAATGTGCCCTTTTACCCGAAAGTTCCATTGATATTTCCATAGTGTTAATCAGCCAGTGTTTGTCCATGATGCTAATGGTTGTATAATCTCCTTCCCTGCCATCCCAATGAAAGTCAGTGACAAGAGGACTAACTGAGTGGTGGTGGCTGATGTTGGTTCCATTTAACGACTGAGAAAAAAATCCATAAGTAATCTGTAGCAATTGAAAACTGTTGATGAGGGTAATTGTCATTCATTGCCCTTGCTGGAATTCAAACAGTTAGCAAACTCCAGATGGGCAGAAATCCATTTGTACCTTTATTAGAACTAAGAAAGCCCTGATTTGTGCTGACTTCCTTTACAAACACGTTATGCCATTTGATTACGTAATGGTTCTATAAATGTCCTAGCCAGTCATAGAAGTGTATTTTGCACAGATCAGTTGCATATCAATGATCAGCTGATGCTGAGACTGTGGTGACCTTGTGCAAACAACACCTATCTGAATGATCCTTTAGGAGGATCCTCTGTACCATCGAGTGTGCGGATCTTTGTATTAGTCACATCATTTGCACTCATAATGAACATGGGGTATGGCTGAGAATGGATTCCTCACTTTGACGTCCATGTCAATCATCCAGCCACAACGCAGCACTGTCAAGTGTGAAACACTGAAAGGCAGCCCTCATCAAAGTTCATATTTAGAGCTAAGTCCATTTAAATGTCCCTGTCTGCTCAGAATATGTGGGTTCCCACTCTGACAAAGAAGCCCAGCGTGAGGCTAGATGAGGTGCAAAGACAGTGTCAGATTGGGCTTACTGAATGTGCAGCAAACAGCAAATACTGAGGTAATCATTATCACGTTAAGATTGTCATATTGTGGTCCTTTTGGTGTTCATAAAGCATGGACATTAGCCATGCATTGCACAGATTTCATGGTACTCCACGCAATAATAACCTGTCCCCCTGCTTTCCATAGTCTGTAATCATGTGAGGTAATTATTCCATTCAATATGACAAGCATATGCATAATTGGGGAAGCAGTAATGTCCAGAAAAGCTGAGGGCCACTGCTTGGTGCAGCTCAGTGATTCCCCATCCCGGCTGACCTGTGTCAACAGCCATCTGTCTCTCAGTGAGGCAATGCATGACTGATGCACTGGTCCGCAGCCGAGCTGGGGCGCCTGAAAATGTTTTTGTTGGCTCCATATCTGACATGGGACTTGAGTCTAATTCTGAGGCTTTGCCTAATTAAACTTCTGATGTCCTTAAAGCCCCAGAGAAATCCAGTCATGCTTTGAAATATCTCCTGCCTAAATAGATTCATCAATCACTGAATATACAGTCTTCATTAAAACTAAGTGTGGAATGGCACTGACACCATAAATGGACAAGCTGTTTTATCGGAAATAAATAAGCAATTAAAAATATAATGTTTGATCAACAATCTGTGGTCACCCTTGTAACTGTCCATTAATTTCCATTATTATTCTGTCCATTATTATTCCTATCAAGATGCAGACTTTTTCTCTGAATTGTCTGCATTGCAAACCAGTCCACATCAAGCCCCAATTCATCTCTTCCTCAAACAAGTGTAATTTTTATTGACAAATATTGAATTGAAAGGATGGGGCACACATCCAGCTAAGAATTAGCTTTCTTTGTCTCAGACGCCCTCCAGGATGGGGGTCAAGGATTCTCCACCAGATATAAGACCATAAACTGCCGAGACATCTATGGCTATGCTTTGCCTTTTGGAATGATGTATGGGGCGATTTTCCCAGGTCATTAGTCTGCGGAGAACTCGTATGGAAAACTGGCCGTGTGATTTGTTACATTTTACACTCACTGAAAGCATGTGGCCCTTGTGTGTCACACTCCTCTTATTCTGTCTTCTATTGATATAAAGTCCCAGACTGCATTACTCATCTGAGAGGATTAAGAGTGAAACAAAGTAGCAAAGCAGTACCCTTGTATATCACGGCACGGTTAGGCATCTGTTTGGTTTTTGTCCTCGTTGGAGGGGAATCCCCCGACGTTCCGCTTCTTTGGACAAACATCATTCTTGAGCTATGTTTACGATGGAGGGATTCATATAGCCATTTCTTTAAGAATCACTAAAATAACTCATGTCAGGGTTAAACAGCACCAGGCGAGATATTTGCGGACACAGCATGCTAACCATATTTATGGTCCACATTTCCAAAGGAAATTACCTCTGCAAAGAGAAAAGGGCATTTACAATATCCAGACCCTAAATTTCAATCAAGATTGAAATTGGGACTATATATATATATTTAGTCCTCTGACAATGTCTTTTTCGTTTTTGGCTCCATGTACTCAACAGCAAGTCTCCCATGGAAAGCAGCCTTTGTGTCAGTCACATTAAGAAGAAACAGAGAGTTGGCTGATTTAAAAAGAATAATGGATATTTAATTCGGAAAGCAAATGAGTACTCTTCCATCTACATACGGGCCATCTGTCACCATATATAGACAAAACTGCTGCCACAACACATTAAACGTACTGGAATGATTGTGTTCCATCATGAGGGTAGCATGAGACATGCCTTTTTTACCCCACTTAGACTGATGCTTGGGTGTTTATTACAGAGCCATCAGTGATCAAGATTAGTGACATTTCCAAGTAGAGTTCTGTGGATCTGCTACAATATATTGTGTTAAAGGGTTATTCTTTTTTAATATTTGTTTTTATTATGTTTTATATGTTCTTATGTCATGTTGTGCTTGTCATGTATTTGTTTGATTTATTTTAAAGCTTATGTTTATGGTTATAATATGAAATGTGCTATATAAATAAGCTGACTTGACTCGACTTGAGATTGAAAGTCTCAGTGGTGTAGCTGTAACTATAGCTGTGAATAACATTGGCGGTGACAGTGCCACCTTTGTCTGCGTGTTTCTCTTCCATGGGAGGCTGCTACTTCACCTTTGCTCACCACCGTACTGTACTCTGCAGCTTGTGCGTCTCGTCTGCGTTCTTTCAGAGGGAGTCAGCATCTGTCTGTTTATGCCACTGATGTCTTGATGTCTTCTCTGCTGAGTTCGCTCTGACATGTTCCATCAGGCTATTTATCCTGCTGCCCATCACTTGAGCTATGGAGAGACTTTAATAGATGGTGGCTCTGAACAGCTGTTGCTGGCTGGGTCTGTAGGTTCACTTTGCTTTTGAGTTTTAATGTCTCGGCACCATCACAAGACATTTCTTCTGCTGCCGGCGTGTGAGTAGTTTGACCTCTGACCCGTCTGGAGACGTCAGGCCAGAAATTATGGGATAAACAGCTGCCCGTGGACTGTCAAGTGAGATGAGGGGAGAGGGAATCTGCTGAGGCGGACAAAGTTGTTGGGGACATTGATTAAACAATATTTCTCCCCGATGGTGAAGTGAAGGGGGAGGAAATATATATGCATTCTTAGTGTGTGTGTATGTGTGTGTGTGTGTGTGTGTGTGTGTGTGTGTGCGCACACCCTGTGCCCCACGATACAGAGGGTTTAATAAGGATGGGTTATTTTAATTTTTAATTTATTTAAAGGCCAAACCCCTATTTCTCTTCCACGCACATCTTCAAAGATCTTGGGCAAAAATCCCAGAATTAGAGCCAATATGCAATTAGATGGATTTCTGGTTCGTAAATCCTAGTTCTTTTCTTTTTCCTTAATTAGTTTGTAAAAGGTTAGTACGTGTTTGACATCACTCCTACAGTGTAATGCACACTGAGAATAAATTAAACATGTCCATTGAATTTGCGTTTATGATCTCTGGTGTGCTCCACAAGCCCAACAAAGGCCTCCGAAGAGACTACAGTAGTGCAGTAAAGAGTTAACAGTGCAGTTTAAAGAAACAAAGGGAGTAAGAAGCAAGGATTTAGATTTTACTCGTCTCTGTGCAATTCAGTGGTATATTTGAGTTTCATCTCCTTGTCTGCCTTGTGCCATGAGATTTCATGTATTCTAATGTTATCAAAACTCAGCAGCAGAGATATATTGCTCATATTTTCTCCACTATGCTTTAGTGATTTATTTTTCAACAACATAAACTTTAAATGAAAACGTTTAAAGCCTGCCATTGCATTGTGTGATCATCTCTAAATATAGCACATCATGCAAAATATGCAAAGAAAAAAAATGATCAAAATCCATTTCATCACCTGCATCCCATTACATTTTAATGACAGAGTTATGCATGATAATGGTGTAATTATGGTCTCATAATTGAAGTACCACGCACCAACTTGTAAATATGCAAAAAAACACAAATCCTTATGGCACAAAGTCCACTTATTAAAAAGCAAATGCCCAACAGAACAGACTCTGTACAAGGCATTAATATTAATGGCATTCTGTATGTGGACTGAACAATGAGATCGAAGCATATCTCAAATGAATGCACTTTGTTTCTGCCATCTGCAAACATCCATGAGACACCAGAAACCACTGGCATAAAGACCCACAATAGTCAGAGTTAATGAGTTTGAATGGCCTTGCTGCTATTTTCCCATGAAGGACTCAAAAAAGACAGAAAATGTCCTCTCAGAGCAAGCACTACCCCTCAACTGATGATTTGACGATCATCCTGATACAACTCGAATGACAGTACATTTTACCACTTAACATTTATTTACTGCATACTGTAAGGGACTATGGGCATATAACACAATAATTGCAATAAACGCATTACAATGTTTAGCCCATATCTGTTAGAGAATGATCATAAATGGCTACAGTATGTCAAAAATACAAGATGTACTTTGAAGGTGAACTACAGTGAACAAATAATAGAATAAACTGTCCTGAATAGAATCATCCCTCCCTTCATGAAATGGGCCTAAATCCAGTTAACAAAATATGACCTTTCCTTGAGTAAGCATCTTTCAGATACTTTTCTTAGTTGCCACCACACTATTGTGCAGGGCTTGGGGTTGTGCGTGTAGTGCACTGATATGCAGTTGAGTATCTCTATGGAAAAAAAAGTGTCAACAGACGCTTCACAAAACATGCAGATAGGCTACTTGTCTTTAATGGATTTTGCCCAAGCTGTCTTAGGTCACAGTGGTGAACACTGGTGTTCTAAAAGTCAAACATTAATTTAATCCCTAAGGAAGAGCAGGAAATCCGGGGGACCCAGAGGAGAACATTAACCCTAAGATCACATGCCCTGGAAAACCCAAACCTCCAGAGATCCATGCACAAGGGAAGGGAACCTTGAGGTTGAAAAGGGCTTATGTCATTACCATCTTTTTTGGAAGTAAAATAGCAAATTAATAATATGAGGATTTATGAAAACATTTAACACCATTAAATTCCTTAAGAGAGATCAAATCCATAAGTGGAGGAGCAAATCTTCCACGCCCGCCTGTTATCTGGTGCTAATCAGCCGCCAGTCTGCAATGTGTTCAAAACTGCTTGTCAATTGGCCAGTGTGCAGTTCAGATCTATTTACAGAACAGATGAAGGAGACTTATATGAGATTCACTTCGTCCCGTGCTTTTCGACTACACTCTAATACGTAAAGGCACCAAGCATTGCTATATGCAGCGATGCCGTGCTTTTAATGCCAGTCCTAAGTAAGTCTACCGGCTACACCCTCTGATTAATGACTTGGCTGTTAAATTAAAGTCTCTCTACAAGGGTGTCATTGCACCTGACCGAGACTCATACGACCTCTGTCTAAACTAGTCACATCCATTTCCCTCCATCAGCGCCGTAGTCAGACAAGCATGGCCACTTCTGGGTTAGACTCCTCAGCCCATGCTAATAATGCAGCTCCTATTCTTTTTTTGTTTGTAGTGCCTCTCTATTGTGGATTAAATGATTCTTAACCTTGTCTATCGAGGAGAGAGGAGGAGGAGGTAGAAGAAGAGGGTTGTCTAAATGTAAAGAAGTGTGGCGTCTCTCTGTTCTGGCCTCCACAGTCATTCAGCCATAATGGATAACAGTGCCAAGCCTGTAATTACTCACTGTCTCTCTTCCCCACTGTTTTCATTACTCCCCTTAGGATCTGTCACTGGTGAGGCAAGGTGTCTGTGGATATCTCCCTTTTGTTTGGCTCGGGGACCCCCTGCTTGTGAAATATCCATCTGAAATGTTTCGGCAAGGATCCTCCACATCATATGGAGGTGTTTGTGGGTAGGCTATAGATGTATGTGTGTGTGTTTGTGTGTGTGTGTTTATGTGTGTGTGTATGTGTGTGTGTGTGTCTATCTGGAGGTAAGGGATGGTGGCAGGAAGCTTGTATGCAGAGAGAGGTTCAAATGGCTGATTCAGATGCAAGAGAGATACCGGCGGCATTGGAGCAGGGGGACCACTGAGACCTGTTTCCAGGTTTTACACCATCTCTGAGTTACTCACGGCATGGTTCTAGGCATTAGCCTTTGTTTCCTCCGCAAGGATGACACTATGGATTTTTACTACTCCTCTCCTCTACACTTTCATCTGTCCCCTTTCTTGAATAATTCAAACCTTGAGTGTATGATGATTATTATATTCAATAGGCAGTGTCCCTATAGCTCAGGAATCTTTTTAATAGGCATTGATCTTACCATTGACTGTATGCCATCGATTTTAGAGTTTGAGAGCCTTAAAGTCACCATGGACTTGAAGGACTTGAAATCTATTACCCTTGTACAAGGTATGAAATTCTTTCACCGGCATAACTTTGCAAACTTGGCAGCACATCTCGATACAATTTAATTATTATTCTCCTTGAAATCACTGTGGACCTGCTCACTGAGAAATGGGTGGAGTTCTCTCTTGCTGAGAAATGTGTGTAGAATTATTCAAAAATTCACTTAAATCAACTTGAACATGGTGATGTAGTGAACATGGCGATGTCCAGAATATAGTGTTGGTGTCTGAAACATTGAAACATTGACAATTTGAAACAGGTGGATTTTTTTTATTTGAGCAAAATGTTAACATTACTGGTATGTATATACATACCCTTTTTACATGTCGTGAGTCAGAATATTAAAACGGTTTAAGTCTATATCTTAAGGGGACGCCATGTCCATTAGTCATGAAATTATTAATAAATCGAGTCAAAAGAAGACAATACATCTTGACAAGGGAGACAAGTAATTACATCAATGAACTATAATAGCCTTGAAAATGGAATGGTATTATAACTTAAGTGTCTGAAATTCCTGAGGGCTCAAGGGTGTCTTTGAATGAGGCGAGCTTTAAGAAAAATTTCACCAGACACTGTGGGAGAATCATTTTGCCTTTTGCATTTGAAGCAGCAGTGTGCCACCAGGAGCTATATAGAACAACTGGATCTCCTCCATCCTCTGTATATACGAGCACAGTAACAAGGAGAAGGTATGAAGGAGAAGGCATGATTCCAAAATCATGTGGACACATGCGTGATATGCAAACATGTGGCTGAACAAATACCCCTCTCTTTTAAAGCGTTGCCTAAGTGGAACACAGTTGCGCTCGCTCTTCTTCTTTGCATGCTGGTGCTAAAATTCTGTGATCGGAATACGCAATGCATTCCGAGGTTAATTAGTATTACTTTGGGAGTTAGTGCCTCATCAAGCAATTCAAGGTTAGCAAAGGACCAAGGGTTGTGATTTAATGATGAACCACATTGTTAAATGATATTTAGCAACATTCACTCTGGCGGTGTAATCAAAGGTTAATTAATAAGTTTGGAATATTTCAATTATTCAAATTTAGGATTTCTCCACCACGTCATATTGAAGCCCATTAAATAAGGTCACAGTCCTTATTTTTGCATCCCACTGCTTTCATCCTTTGTTATTTTCATGGCTACATGTGAGTTGTTTACCAGCTGAGTGTTTGAGCACAGAGGCAGGATGTGAAGTGGTTTGATGTCATGCTGTAGTAGAAAAACAAAACGCTCAAAATAGTTTTTTGATGTTTCATTTGACATGGTATTACTGTGGAGGCCCCCCCCCCCAACTAACTGTACCATTCCCTAATGGCTTAGGGAATATGAAGTAAGTGTTTCTTAGGAACAGGAATGTTATGTTTCTACTTAATAGATATCCAGAGTGCTTACTGCCATGGTAGCATGCTAGTGGCGATATCTTATCCTTATGCCAACATCACTGACTAAGGTATCACAAGCAAAAAATGACCTAATGTGACATAGTGTCTCATCAGTTAATGTCAGTTACCAGTATGTGTATGATGTGCATGATTTTTTTTATGGTGTCATTATTATCTTTTGTCATGACAAAATAAATCCTATATGTCAACATGGGGAAAATACAGTTTGGCTTCTTCTGTTTGTTCTTCATGTGCTGATTTCTTCCTAGCGATTAAAGAGCATGCTCCCTTTCTCCTCTCCTGGGAATCCATACAGAATGATTTCAGGGTTGTTTTATATGCCACAGGCAGATGAATAACAGCAAATATGTTAATTAGGGAATATGACTGCCAGTCATTTTAACTACAGGAGGAAAATGTTGTTAGAAACATAGTCTACGTAGTTCAGTTTATTTCACTGTGCATTACATGTTTCATCCAGTACCTTTCAACTGAAATTGCTCATTGTTAGAATGCAAATGTATGCCTTGGCTAAAAGGGCACCCTAATATCACTTATTTATCAACTTTTACTCCATCTGTTCTCTGTTGTATTGCACTTGACAGTGGACTGGTTGCAATTTGTTCATGCCAAAGGTTGAATCACAGTCATACAAGTCAGACATTTAATATTGATTTTTTAATTTCACATTTAGGGACTGTTCACTTGCCTACCTCTTTCAATCTAATCTAAGTAAACAAACATGTAGTTGTAATGTCACATAATTTATTTGAAAATGAGATTAAAAGTCCCTAAACAAAATCATCTAGGTACTGTGAAGGGTAATTTTTTAATTTAATTTGAAATTCACCATTCCTTGACATGTTTTCGGAAGATAAGGGGTTTTAACTTCCCATGACACTTTTAATTAATCTGGCAAAAGTCAAGGGCTAAGTGATTTGTCCCATATTTAATTGGATGATAAGCTATCTCACAGACAATAGTGTATAAGTAATTATGGCAATTCTCAGATGTAATTAGGCTTTGTTGCTAATCTACGTTTTTAGGGTTTACGTGGTTTTGAAGTAAAATTGTAAATATTACTGTTTCTGTAGACTTGATGTGGCTAGTCTTTCTATACTATGTGACGGAAAGTACTGTAGGGGGTGTTCTCTTGTGTGTTCATAAGGAGCATTGAACTGGAATTCTAACGATTTGCAGGTGTACAAAGTGTTCATGGAAACATACAGCAACAAAGGCTTAGCTTACCCCCCAAGTGAACGATCAGGCTTGCATGGTCTGTCAGCTGCTTTTAATTGTGGTTAGAAAAACATGCGTTGAGAAATGGCCAGACAAAGCTCACATACCTTCAGTGATTTCATTTCCATATACTCTGTGGCTGATAATGAATAGTATTATTCTAAGCCTTGATTCATCTTAAGATGTCAACCAGAGGTTGATGCTTCAACACTTGATCATTTGGTGCACAGTCTGAGTCTGCACAAGAAGAACATTTTGTGTCGTGATGAAAAAACAGGGTCAAGTTTTTTAGGAAAAAAGTTCGCACACTCCTTGGTATTCTTTTGTTGAGTTTATTTTCTCATTGGGCACATGACGTTTCGACCTTGCGGTCTTCCTCAGATTCACTTGCAAACACAGGCAAATAAAAACATAACCTTAATAGATAGAACCTTAAACTTTGTACAAGAACACAAGCAGATGTCTGAAGATACAATCATCTACAATAAATAGAGTTCCTCATGTAAAATTCAATAATCAATGCAAATGTTGTTCACAGTCAATATTAGAGGAAGGGTCTAATGTCCAAATCTTCACTGAGCCCCCTTGGGGCCAAAGTTCCCAGGTGGTGGATCCAGAAGGCCTCTCTTTAAGGTTCTATCTTATGTTTAAGGTTCTATCTTATGTTTTTATTTGGCTTTAGTCACGCCACAAGCTTTCATGCTGTACCTGCAAGGGTTAATGAATCACTAAGTAGACTCGACCCCTCTAGACAGGTGATTTAGATCATGTACCAAGCTTGTGTTTGCAAGTGAATCTGAGGAAGACCGCAAGGGCGAAACGTCATGTGCCAAATGAGAAAATAAACTCAACAAAAGAATACCAAGGAGTGTGCAAACTTTTTTCCTAAAAAACTTAACCCTTTTTTGTTCAGCACCTGGGATGTGCACAAAGTCTCCTTGGAAATGATGAAAAAACAGGCCATGAAAACACAGGAATGGCAACATGGTTGAGTTTCAGTTGAATAAATCAAATACCTAAACTGCATTTTGGAGGTTGCTGAATTATTGATGGATATTTAAACCCCATCTCATTTACGCAATTCTGTATTCTGTTTGGGATGTCATCACATATCATTGAGTTACTAATGATTTACTTTGAAGTATTCAGAAAACTTTGTTGCCTATACATAATAATAGAACATTTTCTTGGGTTAGAGGCTCATAGAGAGAGCATTAAAAAACACTCATAAATGATTAAATAAATGTACTAAAATGCAATTATCAGGTAGTGACAAGTCTGCTTTTTCTTGTTTACCATGCTTTCAGCATTGGGAATGAAATATCTTTTGTAAGTTCTCCTTCTAGCCAGAGGTGCTCTGAACTGTCTGCCTGATAGGGGCAACTGAAAGGAACGGTGGAGGAGGTGTGAAGGTTCCTTAACCCTTAAAGGAGTGGTGTGACTGGAATGTTGAGAAATGAACGTTCTAAAGAATATCTGGGTTCATTGAATTCAACATAGAATTTTAGAACCTTCAATTGTTGCGGAACTTAGAACGTTCAAAAACCTACACCTTTAAGGGTTAATGATGGAGTCTGCCTTTCTTTCTACTGCGTAACTGTAAAGGTCTGAGAGTTGGGTATGAGAGGCACTAGTGTTTTCCAAGCAAGTTTCCTTGCAACCTGAGAGAAATGACATCTAAGTATAAGTATACTCTTTTGATCCCGTGAGGGAAATTTGGTCTCTGAATTTATCCCAATCCGTGAATTAGTGAAACACACTCAGCACACAGTGTACACAGTGAGGTGAAGGACACACTAATCCCAACGCAGTGAGCTGCCTGCTACAGGAAAGGAATTATCCGGAGTAAAATGCACTTTAGATCAATTTACGGATGATTGGGAGTACATACGTTGAGTTGACATCAAAGTCCGTTTTCAAAGTGTTTTAAAGTGCTTTAAAACATAACGTCTTGTGTATAACATAGTAGCCTTGCAATGCCGTTTTAAATTCCTACTTGCACTCTACAATGCAAATGTCTTATGAGCAAAATGAATGTGCTTTTTGTCAGAATCAACACAAATTCCATTATGCCACTCAGAGATGTCTGAGAGACTATTTTATTTTGTCCTTGAAAACATGAGCAACATAAAATATACACTTATGATACTGAAGATGTCTGGGGGTTTGTCTTCTTTCTTTCTCTCTCTTTTTTTGCTCTGTCTTTTTGTGTGGTGGCTAGACACTCCTATTTTTGGATGGTAAGCTGAAGGTTCCTTAGGGGTTAAATGGAGTTTCCAATTTGGGAGAAACTTACATCCTTTGTCAAAAAGTAGTAGGAGCTGATGGATATCAAACATGAATGACAGAGGTCCAAAGGGTTATCACTAGTCCTGCCAATTACCACACATCAAAGGATTGACCGTCAAATGTCAATTTTGTGAGGCTAGGGGACCGTCTACACAACGCTGGTTTTTGTTTTTTTTTAAACCGGCTTCCGAAGTGGGAATTTTTGAAACTGCCGGCTAACTTTAGACGCCTGTAGGTGCGAAGCCGGCAATTTTATGACGACATAGCCCACCTCTCAACTCAGCCACGGCACTCAACCTGACACTCTGCTTGTCAAAACAAACTAAACCATTTATCTATTATATTCAAATGTTTTTTCTTTTCCCTGTCATGATTTATGTGCACAATGTAGCCTATCAGCCTTTTGTGGCTAAGTTAGAAGCACACGTTAGCTTAACTTAGTTAAACATTAGCTTACTGCATGTTAAAGTTTTCTCCAGTGGTGCTCAGATCTAATGCAATGTGTAGGCTAAGCATTTGAAATTTCACATAGCAGTCACATACCTTGAAAATTAACTTTATTAGTTTAACAGTTGAATTGAAAACCGAATTGTCTGTAGTCTCCTTATTTCATGCGAATGCTTAACAAACTGTTTCAACAATGTTTCTTCTACGCAATTCACGATTCAGGTGTGAAAGCGGTAAGAGAAAATTCACCCGGCAGTTTCGTGTAGACGTACCCTAGAACTGTACATGGAACTGTACAACCACCTCCATAAAGTTTTCTTATTGAGTTGATTTAGTTAGTTTTTTCGTTGTCACGTCGTTGTGTTTTTTTTTGGAATAAAAATCAGACATGAAGAGAACCAATAAGTTAATAGATGTGCTAATGATGGCATGTTATTAAATATACTGCAGATTCTGTTGTCAGTTTGTATGTAGTGTGAAATTACAAATTTACATGGAAATTCATGCAACACTGTATTTTTATATATAAGTGAATCTTGCCTAAATACTGTCAGACTTCACTTTTCACAATGTGACATAGTTATCAAAGAGTGCTTGGCAAAAATGGGAAAGCAGATTAAAAGCCACTGTACTATGGAAAAATTATGGGGAAACAGATCTCATTAAAAGCCACTTTGACCCACTAAACATCCAATCCCATTTCCAAACACATTGGGGCGCTGTGTAAAATGTAAATAAAAACAGAGCTCTATGATTTGCAAATTATGTAAGCCCTAATTTAATAATTGAGAACAGTTGAAAGACAACATATCACTTGGTGAAACAAAGACATTTGTATTGTTTTTTTGGAAAATATATGTTTATTTTTAATCTGATGTCAGCAAAGGTTGGGACAGGGGCACCACTGTGTTATATCACCTCTTAAAAGGGTGTAAATGTTCAAGAGCTGAGGAGATCAGTTTCTGAAGTTTTGAGAAATGTTGTTCCATTCTTGCCTTTTTAATGAAGAGTTTGGTTACAAAACACTATATCCTCCATTTTAATGAATTTTCATAAATCATTTTTTAAATTTTGTTTTCCAGGTATTTCAGTGGGACTGTATCAAGGCAAGAAATAATCTAATTGGGTCATTGTTATTTGATTTATCTTTACTCAATCAAAACAACACAACACTGCAATTGTATTGATATTACCTACACAATTAAATAACATGACTTATTAATGTTTTCAAAAATGGAGATATAGCGTTTTGTAACCAAACCCTTCATATTTTGGGGCTTTTTTGCTTTTTATAAAACAGAGAAGTGACTGACAGGAAGCGGAGTGGAAGCAAGATGGGGTGAGATTCGGGAAATAATAATCAGGTCGGACTCGAACCCCGGTGTGAGTGCCTCATGGGCACTTGAACCCGAATGGTACGGATGCTGTGGCCCATTGCGCCACAGCGACTACCCCCAGTTCCATTCTTGCCTTGATAAAGGATTTCAGCTGCTCTATAGTCCAGGGTCTTTTTTGTCGTGTTTTTTTTTTTTAATTTCATGATGCACCCAATGCGATGGCAGGCCATTTTACCACATGGACTCTTCCATATGGAGCCATGCTATTCTAATATGTGCAGAATGCCATTTGGCATTGTCTTCCTGAAATATTCAAGGCCTAAAAAAGACATCTGGATGGCAGCATATGTTTCTCCAAAACCTGTATATCATTCAATATTAATTGTGCCTTTTCAGATGTGCAAGCTGCCTATGCCATAAGCAATGCACTCCCATCACTGATGGCTTTTGATAACAACTTGGATGGTCCCTCTTCTCTTTAGCACGGAGGATGCACAGTCCATGACTTCCAGAAAGAATTTCAATTGTCCTGTGTGGTCAGACCAAAGGACAATTTTCCACTTTGCCTCGGTCCATCTTGAGCTCAGGCTCAGATAAAACTCCTGCGTTTCTGGATCATTTCATAAACTATGAGATTTTGTTGGATTAATTTATTAATATGATATGATATTATGTGCTACAGATGATGAAGCCTTGAAATTCTTTGCAATTTTTCAATTGTTTTGCCCACACAGACTTTAGAATGTGCACAATTTTGTGGAACTTTATGTATAACCAAAGATTTGAGTTTAAACAATCAATGAGCAACCAAGGGGACCGCATGTAAGAGTTGAGGTTTACAAGGAGTTGCAGGAGTAGGAGTTGAGAAGCGTGATTTTATTTATTTTCTTCAGATTGTACACACAGCACCGCATCGGAGCATCTAATTTCTAATTCAGGATTAAAAAAAAAATGTAATAGTGTGGATGTAACCTATCCTGTGTGTCTGTATAAAAATGTAAAAAGTCCACAAACTACTTGCTGCTCAGCTATTTTAATGTAGAGATACATGGTGTAGAGGTCCAAGCTGTTAAAATGTGTCTGTTGCAGTGACCCCTATGAACAGAATGGCCTAAAATTTGGTAGATATATTGGCACAAAATTGTTTTGGCTGCTAAATTCTGGTTGGTCATTGTATTTTAGGTGCTTCTTTCGATACAGAAATGTGTCAATTACAGCACCCCCTATGGGCCAAATTTTGTCATATGTCATAAAGTCATATGGGTCACACATTCTTGTCACAAGATATTGCCGATTGGTGAGCCCAATTTTTGTATTTAGGCCTACACACACTTCAAATGAGTAATTATGGGCTGGGTTGATGCAGCTCTCTGAGACCAACATAGGCCTAGCACACAAATTTAGTAGGCTCTTGGGCAGAACAGTTAGCAAATTATTCTGTGAAAACTGTTTTCTGTCCCACAGGGTCTCCTGTGCAGAATCATTGACCTCACAATTATATTCTATTATCAGCCTGGGGCTACATGCCCATTAAGTTTAATGTGCCCTGGTGTTTCAATGTCCTGGGAATCATTGATGAAAAATCAGTGAGAAAAAAACAACATCTTTGACAACATCTAGGCCTAGGCTATGACCACACAGTAGTCAAAACCAGATGTACCGCAGAGCGGTACAAAATATGACCGCTGCCCAGTCCAGCACATTTTTTCCACAAAAATAAGTCACGCTTGTCAATTGTGTTCATTTCCTACTTTGTTCCTTTTTTTGTGTTTGTAATTGAGTGTGTGGTTGTTTCTGTGTATATGTGTTTTGTGTGTGTTTTTTTATGTGTTTGTGTGCGTGTGTGTAGGTGTGTTTGTATGTGTTGGTGCATGTGTGTGAGGATGTGTGTGTGTATGTGTGTTTATGTGCGTGTTTGTGCGTGTCGTGTGTGTGCACGTATGTGTGTGTGCATGTGTAGTGTGTGTGTGTGTGTTTACGTGTCTTTGTGTGTGTGTGTGTGTGTGTGTATGTGTATGTGTGTGTGTGTGTGCAAGTGTGTGTGTCTTTATGTATGTGTACGTAAATAAAGCAAATCACCACCTACTCTTTGCGATACTTGCCATGGGATCTTTAACAACCATGTTGAGTCAGAACCTCAATTTAACATTCATGCAAAGGAAAACATCTCCTGCAGTACAGTGTCCCTGTCACTGCAATAGGGCATTGGGATTGATATTTGTTTGGTGGCTTTTGGCCACAGGGAAGAGTGCCACCTACTGGCCAGCCACCAACACCACTTCCAGCAGGAACCGACTCTTTAAAGGGAAACTTGGCAGGATTTCCCCCTCTGCTGGAGAAATTGTGCATTATGCTATTTCAAACTGTGGGAAAAGGTAACGATAAAGCACATGGATTTGTTTACAAGCTAGCGAGCGGTTAGCCTAAGTTTGGCAGAACTATGTGGATGTTACAAGGTAAGAAACACAATTTAAAACGAGTTTCTTGTTTCTCACTTCTCTTTCCGGGACGGTAGTCTCACTCAAAAATGTCCCTTTGGGTCTACAGCCCAGTATAGTTTGATATCTCTTTGTTCCATTAAAATTAATCCCATTCTTCCGACAGCTCAACCAAAGGCTATTTTAGATCACCTCCTTCACCTCTTGTACAGTAAGAATCAACAATGACATGCCAAGTGCAAAGACAATGACAAGCTTGGGACTGAAGCCATGCAGACTCGGCTAGATTTAAACATCAGGCCGTTGCAGCAAGACAGTGAGCCAATCCTAAAATCATAGGAAAACAGGTGGGGCTGTGTCATTAGGCTGATTGCCACTGACACCAGCTACTGTTACATACAAGACTTAAGTGTCTCAATTAAATCAATTAAACGTGACTATATCGCACTGGGCTCCGCACTGCGCTTCTGTGCAAAGAACTTCAGTTCGCGGTGCCCCCTCTTCCTTCCCTCATCACAAAGTGTTTTCCACCAAAAGCTGTCACCAGTCCGCACGTCTGTTGTAACTGTGTTGACTGAAGGGATTGTGTGTTTTTGGTTAAATAAAACGGATATATGTGAGTGTGTGTATATGTGAATATTTTCCTTATTTATTGATGTCATAAGCATGCTTTATAGGTAGCCTAGGTTGAGTTTCTGCTAACATAGCCTAGCATTATTAACTTAAACTCGTCTCTCTTAGCATCTGTTGAACGTTCTTTTCATCTTCTGAAATTATCGATGCGCATTAAACCGCATATAAGTCAAGCAGCTATTTCAAGCAGCTACTGTTACAATTAAATCAATTAAACGTGACTATATCACACTGGGCTCCGCACTGCGCCTCTGTGCAAAGAACTTTGTGGCGCCCCCTCTCCTTCCCTCATCACAAAGTGTGGGCACGGAGCAACAACAACCCGCGCCTTGCCGTGCGGCTGCAGTCTACTTGGAAGCAGGGGGGAACATAGGACCCTTTTTTCAAAAAAGGGTCCTATGTTCCCCGGTAGCGGGGAACATAGGACCCGGGGAACATAGGGATGACCCCGTACCAAAACATGATTAGTTCATAGATTTCACATGTAAAATATATTGTATACAACCCCACCCCCATCTTGACTGTTCATAATTCTGAGAAATCTTGAATTGTGTGCATGTGTGCGTGTACGTGTTTATGTTTGTGTGTGTGTGTGTGCTTGTGTGTGTGCCTGTGTGTGTGCATGTGCATGCATGCGTACATATGGCTACTGTGTTTGTATGTGTCATACATATGATTACTGTGAATGTATGTGTGTGCGTGTGTATCTGTATAAATGCACATGTGTGCATATGGAATGGGTTAACATGGCTCCTGGAGGCAAACATATGCAAAAATGGGTCATCCTAGGCCCTACGGTTCTCAAGATATTCACAGAAAACTCTGTTGGTGTACAGTCACTATATGTAGGCTACACATAAATTTATTGTATGGCCCCCCATGAACGGTAGTCCACGAAACTTGGCATGCATTCAGAGGGAAAAACAATGGTTCCATGCTATCCTTGTGGGGCTAAATGCCCACCAAGTTTCGTGCACCCCGGTCTTTCAGTGTCCCGGGATCCTTGATGGAAAATTGCTCATGCAGAAAAATTAAAGGGAAAAAAATCTGGCTAAACCTATATGACCGCAGCTTCGCTGCGCAGCGGTCATAATAATCTGTAGGTGCAAGACATATGTGTTCTGCCTGACCTTGTGCTGTTTTTGTCATTTTCATTTTCAAAATGAAATTTAATTTGACACTGAAGCAAAGTCATCAGGCTTTAAACTGGTTCATAGCAACAACAAAAAAAACAAAAAACTATTTAGGCCTATCTAAATCCTTTTCACCATTTTGTATTCTTTGGTTTCTCTTTCCCGTCAGAACGAAATTCACTCGTGTAGTATAGGCTACATTTTAGTGAGAGTAGGAAGCTACTAGGCTATCTACAAATGTTATTCACTTTCAATAGGCTAGTCAGTTAGTCACTTAGACATTCTCTGCAGACCGTGGTCACTTCTTGTTATGTCGTCACCCAGTGAAACGTTTCTTAGTTAGCTGCAAGTAAGGCTTGCTATGCACTAACATTATACCTCCAGTCAGAGCAGCTTAATTAGCGATAACGTGCAGTGATGGTTCAGTAGCCTCTTTGACAGCTCCAGAATATCAAAGTAGAGGTATGTTTGTAACCTGCATATTTATGTTTTTACAAGCTAACTTTCAGCATGATCTTCATTTAATTTTAATTAATGGGCCTCATGCGAATGAAAGATGAATGTCGTAATGTCGTTAGTAGTGCAGAAGTTTTCTGAGAAGTTCACATTACAACTTTGCTGATTAACATTTTAAACTAGAAAACGAAATTCCAGGGAATTAGGCCTACCAGTGCATGAAAATGCAAAACATATTGTGTGAAATATATTGTTAAAACAGATGATGTGCTAATTGGCAACCAACATGATGAGGTTTAATATAGTTGGAATGACTGAACAGTTAAATAGGGTGATAGTTTAAAAGGTTAAATTATTTGCTAGGTAGATGAGGTTTAATATAGTTAGAATGACTGAACTCGGTAGATGAGGTTTAATATAGTTGGAATGACTGAAGTCGGTAGATGAGGTTTAATATAGTTGGAATGACTGGACAGTTAAATAGGGTGATAGTTTAAAAGGTTAAATGATTTTCTAGGTAGATGAGGTTTAATATAGTTGGAATGACTGAACAGTTAAATAGCTGGATAGTTTAAAAGGTTAAATTATTTGCTAGGTAGATGAGGTTTAATATAGTTGTAATGACTGAACAGTTAAATAGGTGGATAGTTTAAATGGTTAAATTATTTGCTATGTAGATGAGGTTTAATATATTTAGAATGACTGAACAGTTAAATAGGTGGATAGTTTAAATGGTTAAATTATTTAATAGGGAATTATTGTAGTGAGGACTTTTATTTCGAAACAGTTGTTGACAGAGGAAACAGTTGAACAGCATGTGTAGTTTTAAGAGAATGAAACTGTAGGCTATGCTTAAAGCCTGAGAAACTGACAGTTGATGCAGGTGGCCTGGCCACCTGGCTTAAGATTCTAATTGCTGTGATGTCATAAAGGCCTAATAGTTTTTAATTAATAGTTTAATCAATCAATCAGTTTAACTGGCTCTTGATGGGGCTTAGTTGAGCAGCTGAAAGTTGATACAGGGGCAAATCAAGTTAATTAGCCCATTGTGATGTCATCAGTAAATGTTAAGTCTATGGGGAAATTTTGATAGTTTTTAATTAATAGTTTAAAAAGTATAAAAGTTACAAAGCTGAAAAATACATAGCACCCATGTCCTAAGTAAGACCTACGTAACATAGTTTGAATGAAGTTTCTACGTTAAACGGTTGAAGCTGCATTAAGTGCGTTAGAAGAAGAAGAAGAATAAGAACTAGAAAAGCATTTCCTGAAGGAAATACAGTGCATGAAAATGCAAAAAATATGATGTAAAATATCATACAGAGTAAAAACAAACTATATTGGTTGCTAGGTAGATGAGGTTTAATATAGTTGGAATGACTGAACAGTTAAATAGGTGTATAGTTTAAATGGTTAAATTATTTAGGTAGATAGTTGACGATAACTGACACTTGGAAGGGCTCTAATGTTTGCTAGCAGTTATGCTAACTATGTTAACAAAGATAATAATGTTAACCAAGTATGCTAACTAGCATGCTAACAATGTTAAAATGCTAAGTATGCTAACCATGTGACTTAGCTAACTTAGCTAATCATTTTTAGCAGTTATGCTAACTATGCTAACTAGGATGCTAACATGTTAGCATGCTAACTTTGTTAACCATGTGACTTAGCTAACTTAGCTAATCATTTTTAGCAGTTTTGCTTAAAATGCTAACTAGCATGGTAACATGCTAACTATGTTAACCATGTTACTTAGCTGACTTAGCTCATCATTTTAAGCAGTTTTGCTAAAAATGCTAACTAGCATGCTAACATGCTAGCATGCTAACTATGCTAACCATGTGACTTAGCTAACTTAGCTAATCATTTTTAGCAGTTTTGCTAAAATTGCTAACTAGCATGCTAACATGCTAACTATACTAACCATGTGACTTAGCTAACTTAGCTAATCATTTTTAGCAGTTTTGCTAAAAATGCTAACTAGCATGCTAACATGCTAGCATGCTAACTATGCTAACCATGTGACTTAGCTAACTTAGCTAATCATTTTTAGCAGTTTTGCTAAAAATGCTAACTAGCATGCTAACATGCTAGCATGCTAACTATGCTAACCATGTGACTTAGCTAACTTAGCTAATCATTTTAAGCAGTTTTGCTAAAAATGCTAACTAGCATGCTAACATGCTAGCATGCTAACTATGCTAACAATGTTACTTAGCTAACTTAGCTAACTAGCTACAGTGGGTAGGAGTCATAGTTGATGACAAGTAACAGTTACAATGGCTGAACAGTTAAAAAGTTCAGTAGTTTAAAGGGTTAAATTGTTTAACAGTGAAATATTGTAGTGAGGACTTTTATTTTGAAACAGTTTTTGGCAGAGGAAGCAGTTGAACAGGATGTGTAGTCTTAATAGGGCCAGTTTGTATGCTTAAAGCCTGAGACTGGCAGTTGGTCCAGGTGGCCCGAACACCTGCCATAGGATTCTAATTGCTTAACGGCCGTATTGTGATGTCATAATCATAATGTTAAGTCAATGGGGAAATTTTGATAGTTTTTAATTAATAGTTTAAAAAGTATAAAAGTTACAAAGCTGAAAAATACATAGCACCCATGTCCTAAGTAAGACCTACGTAACATAGTTTGAATGAAGTTTCTACGTTAAACGGTTGAAGCTGCATTAAGTGCGTTAGAAGAAGAAGAATAATAAGAACTAGAAAACGCAATTCCAGGGAATTACCAGTGCATGAAAATGCAAAACATATGGTGTGAAATATATTGTTAAAACAGATGATGTGCTAATTGGCAACCAACATGATGAGGTTTAATATAGTTCAAATGACTGAACTAGGTAGATGAGGTTTAATATAGTTGGAATGACTGAACAGTTAAATAGGTGGATAGTTTAAAAGGTTAAATTATTTGCTAGGTAGACAAAGTTTAATATAGTTGGAATGACTGGACAGTTAAATAAGTGGATAGTTTAAATGGTTAAATTATTTGCTAGGTAGATGAGGTTTAATATAGTTGGAATGACTGAACTAGGTAGATGAGGTTTAATATAGTTGGAATGACTGAACAGTTAAATAGGTGGATAGTTTATATAGTTAAATGATTTGCTTGGTAGATAAGGTTTAATATAGTTTAAATGATTGAACGGTTAAATAGGTGGATCATTTAAATAGTTAAATTATTTAGGTAGATAATTGACGATAACTAACAGTTGGAATGGCCCTAATGTTTGCTAGTAGTTATGCTACTATGTTATCAAAGATAATAATGTTAACCAAGTTTTTTTGCTAAAAATGCTAATTAGCATGTTAACTGCTAGCATGCTAACTATGTTACTTAGCTAACTTAGCTAATCATTTTTAACAGTTTTGCTAACTATGCTAACTAGCATGCTAACATGCTAGCATGCTAACTATGTTAACCATGTTACTTAGCTAACTTTGCTAATCATTTTTAGCAGTTTTGCTAAAAATGCTAACTAGCATGCTAACACGTTAGCATGCTAACTATGCTAACCACGTTACTTAGCTAACTTAGCTAATCATTTTTAGCAGTTTTGTTAAAAATGCTAACTAGCATGCTAACATGCTAGCATGCTAACTATGCTAACCACGTTACTTAGCTAACTTAGCTAATCATTTTTAGCAGTTTTGCTAAAAATGCTAACTAGCATGCTAACATGCTAGCATGCTAATTATGCTAACCACGTGACTTAGCTAACTTAGCTAACTAGCTACAGTGGGTAGGAGTCATAGTTGATGACAAGTAACAGTTACAATGGCCGAACAGTTAGTAGTTTAAAGGGTTAAATTGTTTAACAGTAAAATATTATAGAGAGGACTTTTATTTTGAAACAGTTTTTGGCAGAGGAAGCAGTTGAACAGGATGTGTAGTCTTAATAGGGCCAGTTTGTATGCTTAAAGCCTGAGACTGGCAGTTGGTCCAGGTGGCCCGAACACCTGCCATAGGATTCTAATTGCTTAACGGCCGTATTGTGATGTCATAATCATAATGTTAAGTCAATGGGGAAATTTTGATAGTTTTTAATTAATAGTTTAAAAAGTATAAAAGTTACAAAGCTGAAAAATACATAGCACCCATGTCCTAAGTAAGACCTACGTAACATAGTTTGAATGAAGTTTCTACGTTAAACGGTTGAAGCTGCATTAAGTGCGTTAGAAGAAGAAGAATAAGAACTAGAAAAGCATTTCCTGAAGGAAATACAGTGCATGAAAATGCAAAAATATGATGTAAAATATCATACAGAGTAAAAACAAACTATATTGGTTGCTAAGTAGATGAGGTTTAATATAGTTGGAATGACTGAACAGTTAAATAGGTGGATAGTTTAAATGGTTAAATTATTTAGGTAGATAGTTGACGATAACTGACAGTTGGAATGGCTCTAATGTTTGCTAGCAGTTATGCTAACTATGTTAACAAAGATAATAATATTAACAAAGTTACTATGCTAACTAGCATGCTAACACGCTAGCATGCTAACTATGCTAACCACGTTACTTAGCTAACTTAGCTAATCGTTTTTAGCAGTTTTGCTAAAAATGCTAACTAGCATGCTAATATGTTAGCATGCTAACTATGCTAACCACGTTACTTAGCTAACTTAGCTAATCGTTTTTAGCAGTTATGCTAAAAATGCTAACTAACATGCTAATATGTTAGCATGTGAACTATGCTAACCACATTACTTAGCTAACTTAGCTAATCATTTTTAGCAGTTATGCTAAAAATGCTAACTAGCATGCTAATATGTTAGCATGCTAACTATGTTAACCATGTTACTTAGCTGACTTAGCTAATCATTTTTAGCAGTTTTACTAAAAATGCTAACTAGCATGCTAACATGCTAGCATGCTAACTATGGTAACCATGTGACTTAGCTAACTTAGCTAACTAGCTACAGTGGGTAGGAGTCATAGTTGATGACAAGTAACAGTTACAATGGCTGAACAGTTAAAAAGTTCAGTAGTTTAAAGGGTTACATTTTTTAACAGTAAAATATTGTAGTGAGGACTTTTATTTTGAAACAGTTTTTGGCAGAGGAAGCAGTTGAACAGGATGTGTAGTCTTAATAGGGCCAGTTTGTATGCTTAAAGCCTGAGACTGGCAGTTGGTCCAGGTGGCCTGAACACCTGCCATAGGATTCTAATTGCTGTGATGTCATAAAGGGCAATGTTAAGTCAATGGGGAAATTTTGATCGTTTTTAATTAATAGTTTAAAAAGTATAAAAGTTACAAAGATGAAAAATACAAAGCCCACATGTCCTAATTAAGACCTACGCGTCAATGTTTGAATGAAGTTTCTACGTTAAACGGTTGAAGCTGCATTAAATGCGTTAGAAGAAGAAGAATAAGAAGAAAAAGCCTTGGAAGAACAGTACAGTGCATTTTCATGCACTGCAATAAGAAGAAGCCTAGGAAGAACAGTACAGTGCATTTTCATGCACTGTAATAAGAATAAGAAGAAGCCTAGGAAGAACAGTACAGTGCATTTTCATGCACTGTAATAAGAAGAAGCCTAGGAAGAACAGTACAGTGCATTTTCATGCACTGTAACTAGAAAAGCATTTCCTGAAGGAAATACAGTGCATGAAAATGCAAAAATATAATGTAAAATATCATACAGAGTAAAAACAAACTATATTGGTTGCTAGGTAGATGAGGTTTAATATAGTTAGAATGACTGAACAGTTAAATAAGTGGATAGTTTAAATGGTTAAATTATTTAGGTAGATAGTTGACGATAACTGACACTTGGAATGGCTCTAATGTTTGCTAGCAGTTATGCTAACTATGTTAACAAAGATAATAATGTTAACCAAGTTACTATGTTAACTAGCATGCTAACAATGTTAAAATGCTAAGTATGCTAACCATGTTACTTAGCTAACTTAGCTAATCATTTTTAGCAGTTTTGTTAAAAATGCTAACTAGCATGCTAACTATGCTAACCATGTTACTTAGCTAACTTAGCTAATCATTTTTAGCTGTTTTGTAAAAAATGCTAACTAGCATGCTAACATGCTAACTATGCTAACCACATTACTTAGCTAACTTAGCTAATCATTTTAAGCAGTTTTGCTAAAAATGCTAACTAGCATGCTAACATGCTAGCATGCTAATTATGCTAACCACGTGACTTAGCTAACTTAGCTAACTAGCTACAGTGGGTAGGAGTCATAGTTGATGACAAGTAACAGTTACAATGGCCGAACAGTTAGTAGTTTAAAGGGTTAAATTGTTTAACAGTAAAATATTATAGTGAGGACTTTTATTTTGAAACAGTTTTTGGCAGAGGAAGCAGTTGAACAGGATGTGTAGTCTTAATAGGGCCAGTTTGTATGCTTAAAGCCTGAGACTGGCAGTTGGTCCAGGTGGCCCGAACACCTGCCATAGGATTCTAATTGCTTAACGGCTCTATTGTGATGTCATCAGCCCATGTTAAGTCTATGGGGAAATTTTGACTAGTTTTTAATTAATAGTTTAAAAAGTATAAAAGTTACAAAGTTGAAAAATACAAAGCCCACATGTCCTAAGTAAGACCTACGTAACATAGTTTGAATGAAGTTTCTACGTTAAACGGTTTAAGCTGCATTAACTGCGTTAGAAGAAGAAGAATAAGAAGAAGAAAAAGCCTTGGAAGAACAGTACAGTGCATTTTCATGCACTGTAATAATTCGGATAACATTAGAGTGCATTTTCATGCACTCTAATAATAAGAAGAATTCGGATAACAGTAGAGCACTCTAATAAGAAGCCTAGGAAGAACAGTACAGTGCATTTTCATGGACTGTAATAAATGTCAGATAGTGCATTTGCAAGCTTTTTATGTAAGCTAGGCTGTTGATGTTGTTTCATAGCCTTTTGTTTGTGTATAGTTATTGTTAGATTTCGATTAGAGCTTGTGCTTTAAAGTAGACTACTTGGCATGGGCTCACACGAGCTGTCAAATACGGTCTACTAGCCTATGTGGTGCAACTCTCTGCTTTAAGCAAATACATGTTGTTGTTTTATGTTAGCTAACTGTATAGGATGTGGTGCTAACAGGACAATACCTTAAAGATGGTGCATGATGTGCAGTGATGCCTCGAATGCCGGAGATGCAAGTCGCACCGAAATGGGGCACTAAAATTCACGTTGTTATTCGATGTTGTTACTATCGCTTGCGTCGGCACGGATACCATATTAGAACAGAGTTTCGTGCTCAACCCTAGATTTGTTAGCCAGGATGCCCACCTCAACTTAGCTCTGCCCACAACATTTGAGGTTGGGAAGTTCGGTCTGGACTTGTTTCGTTGTGGAGCAACTATGCTCGAAGCAGAGCTGTTTGGACTAGAGATGCACCGATATGGAATTTTAGGGCCGATAACGATATTTATTGGTTTGTTGTGGCCGATACCGATACGATAACCGATAATATTACTAATATTATTAATATAATATTTGGGGAAAGCATTTAATAAGCATAATTTTATTGCAGTAATTTTACCTACCACCAAATGATGGACAGAACTCATAATAGTCCTCAATAGTGCGGCAGTCAACAACATAACAGTAGCCTAGCCCTACAGTATGTGTGGCTCCTTTAAGTGAACCTGACGTCAGTGAATTGCGAGTGAGTGGCTAGAGAGTATGAATCGTACTTTTTCCCCTTCCCCCATCATCTCCCGCCGGCGCGAACCGCATTTGAGCCCGTGTTTTTTCCCAGCCAGGTACCGCGTCCTTGGTTGTCCCTCACCCCTCTTTCCCTGGATTGGTGCCACCACCCTATAGGCTACCGTATCGGCATCTCACCTGAGACCACGTCTACATGAAATAGTAACACAATATAATCTATGTGGTGATCACAAAATGTATTTAAGTGAACATCGCTTTTACTCAATGCCGGCGTTGGCCGTAAGGCAGCTGATACACAGGAGCTGTTGCTCTGTCGCTTATTGCCAAGAGGGCAAGGAAGGAATTTTTAATCCTTTAAATCTCTGGGAGTTTTTTCGCCTTCCTCTGTGTTCATTGAGTGTCAGCACATTAAAGCCCTTCCCTAGCTGACCAAGGGAGCACCTGCACCTGTGTGTAGCTCTGCTCTGTTCCTCGGAATCCTCTCTAATAATGTGTTGCTGCTTATCACTTCTCTTGCCGTTATAGCTACCGCAGTTAGCTACAGCAGCCTATTTTAATTGCGTAGGCCTTACTAGCCTACTAAACATTGGGGTGCATTAGATGTTGAACTTCACAACCGTGTGTTTGGGCTGTCATTTTCAACATCTCCTCTCTCCTGCAGCCCTATACAATTTGGCTAATTACTTTTTCCATCGCATGGAAAGATCCCCCCTCCAGACTACGGACGCTCCGTTACTTGCTTCTGGTTTCAAACGCAGCTCAACGCTGTTCTAACGCAAATTGGAATCCCAGCAGACAATCATTATTTTATGGTGCAGCCACCAACGCGGCAAATAACGGCCTGTCCGATCAAGCGCTCAAAACTGGTACAAATATCAGTGTATGCTATTTGCACCCCTGTGCATTCAATCTGGCATATTGATCACACAATGTAATATTTTTTTTTTTAAACAAGCAACATGTTTTGTTGGATGCTATTCTTACCCTGGTGTTTATAGTGCTGCATGCTATTTACACCCTGGTGCATGAACTAGCTAATTGTTGCAAACAAAACTTCTGTTTGAGGACCAATTTCTTGTTCAAATTGCGCGCCTTCTCTCCAGAGACGTTGGTACACATGCACACTCACTCTGCCAAAACGCATCACACGGGAATCAAACCCCGGTCTCCCACGTGCCGGCTCTTGCCTGTTACCACTGCACTATCTGCTTCCACACAATGATGATGTCCAGGGGTACGAATAGACACTCCGGGCAATTAATTCCGACTGATCCCTTTAGTTAACGTTGCCAAGCTTGTTTGTTGTTGCACTATCAACGCCGTCTTAAAAGACAAAATGCGCATAGAAATCTCCTGCATAGGCTCAAAAGGCAAACCAGTCAGGGCTTGCAGTACCAACAATAAGTCCCACCTCGGGGCCAGGGACGGCACCGCTGGATGCAGCCTTCTAACATCCTTCATAAACCTAGAAACCAACGTATGTTTCCCCACAGATGTCTGATCTGGTGACACATGACACGCAACGATTGCCGTGACATACATTTTAAAAAGGGATGGGGAACAGCAATTGAAGGAATTCTAATATCACCTCCATGCTGCAGTGCGTGGGGGCTTCACTATGCTGCTTTCACCAGTGCTCAAATACATGACACTTACAGTATGTCATACAAGGAGCGTGTAGGTATTGACCGTGAGCTTGAAAATCGTATCTATAACTGCTTGTTTGAATCCTGAAGTATTCCCTCTCAGGGGACAGACCCACAGTTTCCAACCTTGCTGGGACGGGTGCCACACTGTTCACCTCGCTTGCATTAGTAAATCCCTGCCCACTGGCATTCGTTCGGTTCTGATTCTGTCCCCGCTCCGCTTGTCCCCCGCACCGCTTGCACTCCGAGAGGGGCATCTCTGTCGCGTATTGAAAAAACCATAGGGGATAGTGGGCCATTTCCTTCGAAGCGAAGAGGTCCACTTGTGCTTGGCCGAACCTCTGCCATGAGGCAGGCGCCACTCCCCTGGGACCGGACCTCCTTCCGATAGCATGCCAGCTCCATAATTTGTCTCGCCTGGGAGATGAATCGCCCTGATAGAGTGGAGTCGAGTGTAAATCCCTAGTCACTGTCATCATAGAGGCCGACCATAGACCACCCTAGTGGTTTAAGCTACTGCCGCTGCGCTGTCGAAACGGACCAAAACGTGCGACTGCGCAATAATCGGCTGGAAGTAATTCAGGACCAGCTTGACCTCTTCGGAGTGGAAGGGGGGGAGGGGTAACGTTTCTTCGTGCTCGAACCCAAATACCCCGAGTCCTTGTCGGGTATTTCACTGCCATCGAGAAAATAACCACGTAGGCAGGGTATACGTCCGCCGCCCTCGATGGGGGAGCGTTAGTCGCGGCCTGGGTCCGACTTCGTCTCCTCTTCGGAATCGACGTCTGGAGGGGTCTCCGAATTAAACATTGCTCTTCGGTCCCGAAGACCTTTCCCAGTCAGGATACCGCAGTGTGGGCAGTCCGCCTCCGACGAGAGTGCTAGCACCGCATGTACAAGACCCAAGCATCCCACGCGTGTCGTGCATGTCTGGGGTCGAAATGATGGTGAAACACTGGCGCGTTATCTCCGGTGTGGTTCGTCTCTTTCCCTTCGCTACCATTGCAGTGCAGAAAAAAAGGCAAACAATTAAATACAGATATATAACTCGCTACCGTCCGGGGCTCTCTTGCGAGCGGTGGACCGTTAAGGCAGCGAGCGATAAGTCTAGCGTTACAGCTTACCAGTATACACAGTGAAGTGTATCAGTCACGCTGAAGGAATCAAGAGAAAGTTCGCAGGCACGTCACGTGAAATCTCTGATTGGCCACCTGTTTGCTCGAGGGGTTTGCAACGCCCTTCCCCAGCTGTTTATAACATGTTTGTAGCATCGGTATGAACAGAATTATTATTTAAGGGAAATATCCGTTTTTCCGAATAGCCTATCCTGCTACGTATTTTGTTGTCTTAGATTTCGCTATCTGGTGTTGCACAAGATATATGCCCCATAATTACGTCCCAATAGAGCAATATCAGACTTCTGACTAGAATCTGAGTATGACAACAGCAGGCTATAGATTTGTTCATTGAGAAGTCTCTGGCTGTGTCTCAAACCACCTAGTCATTTACGTCACCTGAGCGTGCTTCAGTTTATTTTGTATACAACAAAAGGACTGTTGCTAGAGAAGCTAGACGTTTAGATGTCACTATCGTGTCTGTTGCACAAAACCTTAAAAAACAAACAGTAATTAAGGCATTTGTTCAAGAAGAAGGATGTTTTGGTAGCCCGGTTGAAACCAGACCCTTCTCAGTTGTAACTGAGAGTGGGTCTGGGGAAGGTTCGTTCACAGCCTATTTCCAAAGGGCGTTCCCAAACGGACGCCGATCAAAATGCCTCGGACGCAATAGGAGAGGCCAAAAACCAATCAGAGCAACGAAAGAGACAGAGTGATGGAAACACACAATTTGCAACACTGTCTGGTTGTAGGGAGAAGCAGGAAGAATCAACCACTTTTTAATTAAACGTAGGCTAATTCAGACATCGTGCCACACTGAAAGCTAATATTTTGTCACTAGCAATTTACATCTGCCCTCTGTCAAACACAATTGCAGATTTTTGCTACCCCAGAGCTAACTTGCAATGCAACTTGCCATAGGTAGTTAGCTTTAATTAACCCTTAGAACCCTAAGCTGTTTTTAGGGCATTTTCACTACCTTTATTCATAAGGATTTATTCTGGTCATTGTAAGTGCCACACACACATATTATATATTGTTTTTTTCAGCAGAGTCTAGGCTATCCAGATCTGCCATCATTTCATGTATTAGTACTAGCATTGTTTATATTTTGATTTTTAAAGAATTAAAATATAAAAATCATATTATAAAAATTTGTATATTTTGACCTGTATCTCACCACAGCAAGTTCATAGCTCTACATGCATTTCATGTGTGTGTAGGGCAGACTGTCCTGAAACGGGCAATATAATTGCCATGTTGGAGGGATACTCTGGGGCTGAGCAATTTACAGAAATATGTGGTGTGTGATTTACGGAAATAAATGCCATTTTTTATTTAGCGATGAAAAATGACCATTCTCCGCTCCATATCTGTGACAAGAACTGATCTGACCTGACTTGACCCAAGTTTGCCTGTTAGCATGTGTGACTATGGTGTATGCACTCATGATGATTCTCAACTTTTTACTGCATTGCCATGAACAAAGTAAAGGCAAAAAAGGTGTTTCTTTGTTGAACAAATTGGGATGCAATGTGAGCCTTGAATTGGATGCCATGCAGGAATTTGCTAGGATCTCAAAACCGGATTATGAACATGTTTTGCCATAGAGAAACACACGATAGCGTTGGATTATAAACATGCTTTGCCACAAAAACAGACAAAAACGTGGGGTAAGTTCAGTTATATGAAGTTATTATTTTGCTGTCACTTCGTCTGTTTTATAACCCAGAAGGGTGTATTTGGTATCAAATGATAGCTCTGTGTCTTTCATCTAACATACGTGGCATATATATCCGATCACGGGTCCGCGAGTAATTACTCCGAGAGTAATGGGTGTGCAGCGTTGGTTTGTGTACATGACGTTAATATTTTGCAGTCACTTAGTCTGTTTTTATAAGCCAGAAAGATCGATATCCATGGTACCAGTGGATAGCCCTGTTTCTCCTCTTTCATCTGATATGCTTGCCATATCTATGTGATCACGGGTTCGCAAGTAATTCAAACGAGAGTAATGGGTGCGCAGGTGAACGCCGAGAAGTATAGACTTTAAATATGATGCAATTTTATTTAATTTCATGATTTTTTTTAATTTTCATACTTGATCGTACAGACAAGTGCGTAGTCTCTTTGGAAAGCCCCACTTCTTCTCTGTCATAAAATAAAGGTTTTATCGTTGTGATGAACAGTCGCGGAGCAATGTAACAGAGAAGAAAGGGTGTGTTTTTTGACGCACTTTGCGTCAATCGGGTTCTAAGGGTTAACAACCAGATCTCCTTATATGGGCAAAGATGGCCGTTTTGGTTCTTCTTTGTAGGCGAACTTCAGAGGTCTATGCACTATGCACTGTCTGATTAGTCTGGTCCCAAGGCTAATGAAGAACCCAATCTGGTGTATTTCAAATTTTAAGATGTATCTTTCAATCCCTGAAAATAAACTCAAAATTGCTTTAACCCCCCCCACCCCCAAAAAGAAAAAAAAAACCCTTAAAAGCTGAAGTTATGATGCTTTCAGGAAACACTCTGAAATGTAAAGGTTATTTATAAGAGAGATTCTATTGAAAAAGTCGAGGACCAAAAAGCATTTCATAAAGCAGATCATAAGAATGGAATAACTTGGTCAATTGAGCTGAGTGCTGTTCTCGCTTTCTAGTTCTGCTTTCCAAAAGTCATTCAAAAATGACTGCGAGAAGGAAGCAGTAGGTTGAAGTACAGTTACATTCTAAATAAAAAAGGTGCCACATTAAAAGCTAACATGAACTCTGAAGCAATCAGTAGAAAAAGAATAGTAGTTATTGGTAAAACAGACAATGCAAAAGCAATTGTGTGCAAAAGAGGAGACCTTGTTGCCCTTGGTGATGGAGAGAAGAGACAAAAGGAGTAGTTTGGGATAGGAGGGATTGGTTTAAAACAAAGACAAGTGGTATTGGATAGAAGAGAGAGGGGCACGGCAGAGAAAGGGAGATATTAGATTAGATAAAAAAGGAAGGAGGGGAGGAAGGTGACGAGGAGAAGGGAGAAGTATGTGCACATGTGTGTGTGTGTGTGCGCGTGCGTGCGTGCGTGTGTGTGCTTAGAAGGGGAGGGGGCTTACTTGGAGACAGTGGGACTGGCTAAATAGAAATCATCCCTCTTAGCCAATGAGTTTAAAGAGAGAAGCACATGTCATTCGGCTGAGAAGTACCACCTCCAGGAGCCGGAGCGTCTCTCAGTAAAAAAGAGTGCAATGAGCGCTGGGCTGTCACATCGGCAGCTGCTGTCCTCTCCCTCTCCCTCGCCTCACGCTGCGCTCGCCCTATCTGTCCCTCTCCCTCTCTCTCGTCTGCTCCTGCTCGCTGTATCTCCCTCCCGCACAAACGCGCACACTCGCACAGAGAGAGCAGCGGTCCAAGGCAACCACATCACATCAGGTAAGTTGTGTGCATTTTTCTCCTCTGTCTGCAGAGAGATTTACAGTTACGCTTGGAGATATATATTATGCCTCCTTGGATGTGCTCCTTATCTAATCTCTCTGGCTTGCTTGATAGGAGTAGTGGCGAAGTGTTATGCACTTCTTATTCTTGTAGACACAAAAACATATGTATCTGATGCTTGGATGTACTAAGTGTAAGCCTAGTTTCGGGTGACCCAAGTGAGTCCAAGGAGGCGATTATGTAAGTTCTCTGGCCGACGCTGCACTGATACTGAGATTATGGCAACTTTGGGAGGCACGCGGCGTGGCAGGAGGTAGTGGGAGGTGGAAGCTATATATGTGAGAAGCGGCACATGCAGCGGTGGCAGCGGTACAGAGCCCAGTTGTTTCCAAGCGCATGAATTATAGATGACGGTGGAGCTCTAAATGAATGAAGTCACCCAGCGGCCAATGGGGGAGCTGAGCGGCGAGCAGCCCAGGTGTTCCGGGACTCAGCCAGGTAATTGGTCATGGCTGATCAGGAGTCTGGATGCCTGTGGTTGAGCGGATGGGATGTTAAATCCGTAGCTCTATGGTTTTGGCTCTTGGGGAATACAACAGCCTCGTGGACAGTTTAATTTCTGTCTCTCTTTCTCTCTCTACATCTCTCTCTCTCTTCATCTCTCTCTCTCCTGTATCCTCTTGTCAAGGCCAGAAATATTGCCATTGCTTGCTCTGTGGTTTGTCCCAGCTGTGGAGCAGCCCTTTTGTTCTGGACATGTCATGGTTGGTAGGCTTAGGAGAGTCAGCTCCATAATGTTTGGTCTAGTCAGCTGTACTGCCTGTGTGTGTTTTTGGGTTTGAATATGATGTGATTGCCCATAGCATGTGTATTTGTGAATGTGCAGAAGGCATTTTTTTCCCCTTCTTGGATGCTTTTTGCCATTATTTGTAACTCTGTGTGCATGGAACATTAACTCTGCAAAGATGTGTGTAGGTAAAGGGAAGTCTTTTATGAGTTTTCTTACACAAAGGCAGAATGCTTTCACCACAGAGAAGATTTTACTGTTACTGTAAGATATAACTTAATGACTTAATCACAGAATTAGACTCAGAATCAGAAGTTTTTATTGCTTTGAGTTACTCATGTGAAATTGTGATATTACTTTGGTCTGATAAACCTTTGAATTTGAGTTAAATGCCTATTTACTGCTAGAAATAAGGTAATGCCACTAGCTTTACTTTTTGTCTACTGGCTTTACTTTTATTTTATTTTTTTGCATTTTATTCATTCCTAAGACATAGTGAATTTTTATTTTTGGATTGCGTCATTGTAATTCATATTGGAGGTCAGAGACCTTGTTCTGTCATAAAGTCAATATGCCAAAGTGCTGGTGTCCAGTTACAGAGAACAGATGTGTCCAGAAGTCTCTCTAGGATCCCCTTTGTTTTAATGTGAGTTTGGTAACAGTGATTTATATCAGAAGCAAAAGACTCAGGTGGAAATAGCAAGAGACCATCGGCTATGTAGTCATTTTCTGTCAGCACCCAGTTTAATTGGTATATTGAGGCCATGCAATAAATTCGAACTCCAACCGAAATTTTTTTTTTTTTTTTAAACTGTCCTAAAATTGTGAGAATTGTTCTAAAACTTACTGTTTACCATGTTGTTAGTCGCTTTGGTTAAAAAGCGTCAGCCAAATGTAATGTAATGTAATGTAATGTAATGTAAAATAGCCCCAAGCAAACCAAGCTGATTACCAGATGCTTAAATGTTATTGAAAAGCTGGTACTATGAAATGAGACAATTAGTTTATTTTGTTAAATGAAAAGCTGGACATGCAGACTTGTATCTGTATTAATTATTCAGTGTCACTGAGCCTACTGTACATAAAAATATGAACTGAAAATCAACCATTTCTATTTTCAATTAATCGAACTGCTTGAGGCACCTTCCTGTCAGAACAAATATACTGCTTTGCCATTAAGTAGTGATACTGTCAACATTCTGAGCAGTCTAATACAGTCAGTGTGATGAAGTTATAGACATTTATGGGTACAGTATTTATGTGTTAGGACCACACGTTTATTTAGTGTGTTAGACATGTTTATGAGCTAAACAATCAATATTATAAGGCCCTAGTCAATTCAAATTGTTAGGAAAGTAAGGAAAGGACCAACAATTACACATTCAGACTGTACACATGGAGGAGCAGGAATAATTATTTTCACTTACATCTGTGCTCTGTATGACTCTTAGAACTAATAGCTTACTTTACATTACTCCACTAATGGCAAAATTAGAGGTTAGGAAAACAGAGCCGAGTTTGTTGTCCCTCAGTGGGCTCCGTATGACAGTGCCACTCTGTCTTTTTTAAGGCTCGCTTTTTTAGTCGCCCCAGGTGTGACAGGCAGGGAGAGTAATGGGCATTGTAGACTGATGCACATCCTCAGCCTTGAATAGCTTGAATAAAGAAGACAGAGTGCTCTGACTCAGGCATAGTAGTGTGGTGAATCAACCTCCAAAATAGAAGAGGTCTGCTTGGCTGTATTGTGTCGGTCACATGACCCGCATTGTACTTTTTATTTTTTATGTCCCATGCAGGCCACTAATTGAATCCTAGTCAGACTATTGATTGACAGATGGAGATAAAATTATGAGCTGTTTTATGAGGTTGTTTGTCACATTCAGTGGACCATATCTCAAATTTCCTCACTGGTTTGAGGTTGGATGTAGAAATATAAGGTTTCAGTGTGGTGGTTGCTATCTCAAACAGATGCCACCTTCTTGTATTTGCAAACTGTGTTTCCTCAGAGGGAAATGGCACCAATGAAATATACCCTTACCAATAGGTTGCCTGTGATGCATGAACCACTTGTTTTAAGATTAGAAGACAGCAATTAACAGCCAATCTGCTGAACAGCAAACATGTGGTTCCAGTCCTATTTTGGTGAATGACTGAGATGCATGGGGGAGTTGCAGAGACAAATGGACCTGATTTGTTACACGTGGCATGGTGAAGGTGCGAGACACCACAAAATACTCAGTGTGATCTCCCACAGTGTGTGATTTTCAACCCACACAATTTTTCCCCTCGTATGTCCATTAGGACACCTTGCAAACACTGAAGTACCCATTTTATTGATTGAATGGTTGACTTGTTCAGGCATTTGATCGTTTCCTCCTCTCTCGGATATTCTATACCTATGCATCTAATGTTACGTTGTCTCCACCAATAGCATTTCTGAGAGCTGTTCCCCTGAAATGGTATAAGTTGTGTCTGCGTAAAAGCCATGGTCTACCTTTGCATGCATGAAAGTGTCCATTAGTCATTAGAGGAGATGGCACAAACTGTAATCTCTTCCGCCCATTGACTTTTCAGAGAGTTGCACATTTAAAGTTTCTCTTGATGTGTGGCTGTCAAGATACAATTACATTGAATATCACACGAAAGAAATGTATAATTTGAAGGCCCACTCAATTTCTGCATTGCATTTCACAGACATAGTATGTCTCCCTAACAGGATTTGACCTTTAAAATCGAAATATCAAAGTGTGATTCTTCAGAATGACTGAGTGTCTTTTGAGCAGTCTTTGAATGCAAATGTAGTATAGTACTAGCCTGATGAGCCAGACCCACATTAAAATGTAGGGTCTGGGCACTCACCGTTCGCAGTGCTCAGTCCGAGGGGCGGGATAATCGGTTGTCTTTCAAATTCCCTCTGCACGCAATAGGACAGCACTATGAGTCCCATGCGTTTTCCCACCAGCGGAGCTAGTTGGCTAGTTCAAACTTTTGCCAACTTACAGTAAACTTAACTCGTGTCCGACTGTTCGCCAACAGCAACATCCATCTTCTTTGTTTTCAAGTAGCAGGGAATTCAAGCCAAACCGTTGCAACTTTGCCATCAATCATTATGTTAAGCCTGCCTAACGACTCTATACACGATTTGATTGGCCTGATAGAAGTTTAATTTTTCGAGCTCTCAAGCCAACGGAGAGTTGCTAGACTAGCCCTGCGCTAGGGTGCGTCTAGATTTCTAGTATAGTACAATTGTACATTTCAGTCTTCAAAAATGTTACTTTCACAGTCAATTGCAGTCTACGATAACTGAGAATATCAATTCATTGCTGCTTGTAGATGCTGGACAATAACTTGATTAGGCATACCATGAACTGGTGTTGAAAATTGAAGGACATGGAGGAGATAAGCTCTAGAGATTTGCTTGTTACCTTAATATGAAGGCAATGGATGTGCATAAAATATTAATATGCGCATACACTTCCAAATGGTTGTTCTTTAGTGGAAGGCCAGAACCTCTAAATAAGTAGTTTATCACTGCCAAAATAACGCCTCGCTTGTTGTAATGTTGTGGCCTTTTTGAAGACACTTTCATCTTTGCAGTATTGTCTCTTGCAATGAAAGGCAAATGACATGACTGTGGTATTATGTGACATTTGTTCTACAGTCTAGCACAGACAATTTGCCTACATTAACATTAACAGACAGATATAAATCAAATGAAATTCAACCCTTTCACTGGGTTTGAATATTATGCTTTGAAGACAAAGACGCTTTATTGCTAAATGCGTCTTCACATACTTGCTCCGTCTTTGAGTGACTCGGTTAGGAGGCCTGCTGAAATGATATGTGACCCACTGCCCTTGTGGTGTCACTGCCCCCCCCCCCCCCCCTGCAAATGCTGATTGGGGTGTTGTCCATCACTGTTGAGCTGGGTTGGATGGGTGCCTATTATATCCTGTCAGTGTGTCACCCAGCTGAGGTAATTAATAGCAGGAGACCTGGGCATCTGTGGCCGAGACCTGGCCGGTCAGTCTTTTGGGGGGTGCGTCGCTGTGGCTCCCGGCTGTGTGCTGGAAGGGCTATGCTGGTGGGAGCAGCAAACGGGCTTTAGTGATTCCCTGATCTCATTACTGCCACTGACATTGAGGGCAGTGGTGCCACAGATACACATCTTTTGAAGGTCATCTCTGGCTAAGCGATGGACCACTGATATGTAGGCTTTTATGTCTTACCGTGTGTGTCTGTGTGCTTGAATGCGTGAGTGTGTGTGTGTGTGTGTGTGTGTGTGTGTGTGTGTGTGTGTGTCTTTATGTGTGTGTATGGGAGAGAGTTGTCATAGACGGTCACACACTCAGCACACAGACTCTACAAGGCACGTACTGTAGTAGCCCTCATGCTTTTCAATTACTTCAGTCTCCTGTTGGTTTGGTATGCTAATGTCAGAGGCTCATGCCCACTACATTTCTTTGGTGTCTCTGAAGCGCCATGCCTTACATCCCCTCTGGAGCACCAGTCCTTCCAGTGAGCCAGACAGAATAGCTTCAAAGACCAGTGTGAAGAGCAGTGTGTTCACCCCCTCACGTTGAGAGCACTGCACTGCTTCACCTTCCCTCAACCTTCATTAGTTCTGGATCACAGAGGACAGTATTTAAAGCAGGCCTCCCAATGCGTAATAGGTAATATTAAGCAGGGGATGTAGGGACGAGGCCTCCCCCTTCCAGTCATGTTCACTTTCTAATTAGTCTCCCCTGTCTAATGATATTCATTGGCTGTTGTCATTGAGATGTCAGAGTAAATAGCATAAAGTAGACCAAGTCTGACTGTAACCTGAAGGAGAGACAGCTTCTGTCAACAGGTTGGCAGACGAAAAATTGACACCCGGTTGTCTGACTTTTTTTTTTTTCTTTTCTTTTGTTTTTTCCCCTTTCTTTTGGATATGATAATTCTTTGAGGCGAACTTCTCTGAGACAGGCGAGCACAGGATGTTCAACTGTTCCAACTGCGTGCACATATTTCTAGTCAGTGCGTGTCACTATCCAGTCATAAATCTCAGTCAATATTTCTTAATGACACTCCTGCCCTGAGGGGATATACCTATTTCCTTTTGAATGCAAGACTGTCAATGTGATGGCCATGAAAATGGTTTGTTGATGCAATGGTCAAGGTAGTGATGTGCAGATATATATATATATATATATATATATATATATATATATATATATATATATATATATATATATATATATATATATATATATATGCAGTTCTCTTGCAGAAAATGTATGCATATTACATCACATATTTATGCATATTACATATCATATTACTAAAAAGCTATATATGCATAAATACAGTTCTAAGTCAAATTATTATTTGCTTGTATAGAGTCTTTATTGTTCTATAAGGATATTATTTTTCACACACATCATTACATTCCATGCAGGATATACACAGCCTCATACATATCACATATGACATATAACATAACACACACCATATCACAAACCATACGCCCCCCCCCCCCCCCCCCCCCCCAGTTTCCCTCCCTCCTCAACACAATACAAGCAAAAAGGTGGACAGTGCAGACAACATAAAACACAAAAGAATAGGGGGAATGGATGGTTGTCACAGGAGTTTGTTTAGTGCAGTGCGTCCAGATGGGAGTAGGGTGAAGAACCGGTTCAGGGGATGGTCAGGGCT
Source organism: Alosa sapidissima (assembly GCF_018492685.1). Lineage (NCBI taxonomy): Eukaryota > Metazoa > Chordata > Actinopteri > Clupeiformes > Clupeidae > Alosa > Alosa sapidissima. The sequence goes on along the minus strand of NC_055958.1, from coordinate 24,241,419 downwards.
GCTTGCTTTTGCATATAATCTCTCAATTTTAGAAAACTGCATTTATCCGTATACATAAAGGCAATACTAATCCAGTATTGTTTGGTTGTAGTATTGTGACCTGAGTCTTGAGTCTCAATAGCAATTTAATTTGAATTTTGCAATTTTAAGATGGCCACAGTTGAGCTACTGAGCTATTAATAGGGCTGTTCTTCGATTTTAATGTCTGTCTGACTGTGGCATATCTTTCAATCTGTTAATTACCTTTATTATTAAGCAGCAATTCAGGAGGTGCATAATTATGTAAACAGGAGCCCACCCACCCACACACAGGCAGATGCACACGGCTCCACATCTGAATCTTTTTCTACCTTCATGCTTTCAGAGATTCTGTGATGTGAGCAGATTTCCAATGAGAGATTCCCAGCCCACTGATAAAACCAGCACGTCGGGAACTTTCTGCAGCTACATTCCTCCAGTTAACGCTACTTCTCTGAAGTTCCTAATACCCATCAGGTTTGGGATATTTGTGTCCCTCTTCGCATCTCTCAACGTCTGTGTGAGTAAAATGACTGACACGCATTCAGTTTAAGAACTTAAGAAGATAAGACTTAAGGGAACGTCTGAGGGCTTTTGTCGTCCATTCAGAATCGTCCTTGAGTTATTTATCCAGAAATTTCTCGGCCTTTGGGTCTGCAGTATTTCGAAGTTTTGGGAACATGCTTGTTTTGTCCTCAAACATTCAGGCGTCCTGTCATTGCTGAACTGGTGGAGGGCAGTGTGTTTAAGCAGGCACACACTTGGAGACCCATCTTTAATTTGTGCAGTAGCTGATGTATTAGAAATTTGGTCTTGTTTTGAATGTGGCCTTGGTGCTTTTAAAATAATAAAAAAATAGGTCTGAATCACATTGCCAAATATAGATGACTGACAAGGCTGGATGTTGGGGGACAGCAGTTGCAGAGTTGCACTCTGGGAAAATTATTAGCCTTTTCTGAGGTGCAGCAGATGTGTTGGTTCTCGAGAGATAGGGGGATCGACTGCTGTAAGAAACATTTGTTTATGGTGATTGCATTAAGGCTTGTGCCTTCCAAACCTGTTTATTATCAGCCTGATCGGTATAGCATGAGGGGCTGGCTGGGACACAGCCTGTTCAAAATACAGTGTGCCGCCTAGTACAGGAGAGGCTCCCCTGGTAGTTCATTATTTCATCAGAATCAACCCAGAAGCAGACTGTGTGATGGCTCTCGCTGTCCTCTTTAACATTTGCTGCGCCACAATATGCATTTCCACAGCTCCTTTTGCATCTAATTAATGCAGTCTGTCTGCCTCCAAACAACAAAATAATGACTTCTACTACTGGCTGCTATCTCGTGTTGGAGTGCCATAGCCGTAGCATTGGGGAGTTTTTTTGTTTTGTTTTGTTTCAGAAGATGTGGAACATAACTTTCTGCCCTGTGAGTTTTGGGGAAGTAATGTCCCATCCTCTAGTTCGCCTGAGGTCATGTCATTCCAATTAAGGCGGCTCAGCTCATGAACTGTTGTGTATTCAATTGTACATCATCTGTCAAAACATTCACAACACATTCTCAACACATCGACATCCATGAATGATTAATAACAGGATGTTTTCCTATTACTCAGGGTCTACCTGTTAAAAATGTATGCTGAGACTAAAGATCTAGATGATGACTGTTCATTGAGCATTAGACCCAACATAGTGCTTGACATAAATTCTAAATTGTGTTTATATTCATAGTTAATTCACCTGTTTTAGTATACGTGAAAAACAAAAACAACCGCATCCAATGTTACTTCAGAAACACGTGGAGTTTTGGAGTTTGTTGGAGAAAAGCTGAACTCTCATCCCATAAACCCAATTATCTCTTGCCAGTTGGGTATTCTTCAGTATTGACACTGTGTTCATTGGAATGTCTGAGAAACATCGTGATTGATCTTATACCGGCAGTGGCTCAGAAGGTAGAGTCGAAGTGTCCTTGAGCAAGACACTTAACTCTCTCAAAGCTCCCGATGAGCAGGTTGGCGCCTTGCATGGCAGCATCCGCCATCAGTGTGTGTGTGTGTGAACGGGTGAATGTGAGCGCTTTGGGTGGAGTAGGAGTCGAAAAAAGTGCTATATAAAGCCCATTTGCCATATACAGTAGCAGACATTACAGTACAATGCTCCATTTCCAAGCAAGACAAGCCCACAATGATTCTCTGAGCTCAGACGCGGCACCCACCATCTCAGCAGAGCACTTGACTCAACACTCCCGTAATGCTCATGTGCTAGGAACCTTCTCCCTGCCTCAGTGCTGCTCGAGTGATTCAGGGATTAATTATACCAGGCTGTGGGTGAAGCAGGAAGCTGATGCAGCCAGCCAGAATGGAAGACATACACTCTCCGTCCTTCCAATCTCTGGCTATTTTTGGTTCCCTCCACAAAGACCCTCTAACTGCTCTTTTGTTGGGAGAGAATGCTGAATAGCTCAAAGATTCACTGGAGCCACCCCTCCTCCCTCTTTTGGGCAGACATCTCCTTGGTGCATAATGATCTGGATTTTATGATCTGGGCCCTGTTAAGCCAGCAGCGTGAGGTAGTCAAGTTTGAGTCTTGATAAATTCATTGCATACAGTGTCATATTAATAATTTCACTGCCACAGAACTCACAGGTTGCATGTGAAGGACACCAAAAACAGCATTTCAATTATCCTGAAGTTTATGACAGACTGCTTGGGTGGTGCAGATCTGGCTATCTCTATGTTCTTTCTTTGCTATTTGAATTTTATGAGCTGCTGTTGAATTCCCCTAATGATACATTACCTGCCCATAAAACTCCAAAGTACATAGACTGGAAAGAAAATAGCTTCAGTATAACCAGGCTACTCTTTGAAAATATGTCGGAATTGAATAATACACCACCATGCACATTTGGCAGACTGTCTTAACTTGACTTTTACTGCTCTGATATTGTTTCCTTTTTCACTATGTGTGTGTGCACAAGTGTCAGTGTGTGTGTGTGTGTGTGTGTGTGTGTGTGTGTGTGTGTGTGTGTGTGTGTGTGCGCGTGCATATGCGTGTGTGTGTGTGTGTGTGTGTGTGTTTTAGAGGGAGAAGGGGACAGCAAGAAAATGGAAAAAATAACCAGTTACACACATAGACGGTAACCTATTAAAGCAGAGAGTTAGGGCATGGAAATGAGTTGGTCCATCTTGGTTTTGAGATTGCAAGCATTCGGTTGAATTCATTGGGCTCAGTAAAATGCATTATGTGGATGTGGACCTAGTTGCTCTTGTGAAAAATAGTAACAATGAGGATCATGTGGGAGACAGACTTAGTTTAGTGTCATTCTTGTGGGACTGATTAAAATTCTGACCTTCACAAGTTCACAAGTTTCTTCACAAGAAATATAGGTCAGCCCCTTTTCAGATGGTGTGTCACAGAATCTAGATTATTGTGTCTTGTGATTGTGATTCAGCTCCTTTGTCAGTGGCAAATGGGGAGACTGTCATTTAGCTCAGGTTAATCTGCTTGAAACACTCTAAGGTCACACAATACAGTAAACCACCTTTGGATTGATTAGAACACTGGAGACTTGGCATGGAGTTTAGTCACTTTGTGCATTGTCCTTGTGTCTTTTTTCATCCATGTGGTCAACTTTAGCTTTTGCCTACATGCATATTAATAGTATAAGGTTTTTGCACAAAGCCAGCTCTAAAAATAATGTTTCTGGTAAAATACTTGAAAATATGTGTTCTCATGAGTTACAAAGTTACAGGGTTAAAACGAAAATCTTTTTCAGGTAATAATAGGCTGATTTGCCTAATTGCCAGAGCTACTTTATGTGTAGCACCCACCAAAATCAGATTGATGATAAAATAATCTCCACTGCCACCTTAGTACAATTGTTGCCATATCATTCAGATCTCAAGGTGCACTGCCTGGTTAGAAGCACTACTCTATCCACCTTCACATGCAAGGCACAGATTGAGGCAGTTTTGTGTAATGCTGTCCTTGGCCTTAAGGCCTCATTCATCAAAGCCGCAGATGCCAGCCCTCTGGTGGCATTATCTTTCAAAATATCAATATCCTCCCACTCCTCTTGTTTAAAGGAAACAGCTGAATGGACACACACAGTATGAGTTCAGCAGATGGAAGAGAACTAGCATACAAATAATGGACTGAGAGCCGAATATGTGATCTTAACAATGGAACTTGACAAGAATGTTGTGTATTATGTTGAGTTTGAGCCTCACTTTGACCAGGCTTGACAGCGACACTGCCTATTTATTTTATTCTACTTATTTGTCGTGGTGGTGAGGGATTAGTCATTTTGCAAGGTAAATGAACTCGGTCAGATCAAAACGAGGTTACGAGCGCTTGTCTCACAGTGAGAAATAAAAATGGTTGATGTCCAAGCTGGTACATTCCAGGGGGAAACTGTAATCGCTCAGAGGACATCTTGTTTTCTATTTCTCATCAGTGTTTGGGGGTTTCCATTTCGAGTTTGACAGACTTTACGGCAAAAGCTTCAGAAACAAATAATTGTGTTATTTTTCAGCTTACCTCCACACCTCAATCTGAGGAAGGCACAATCAGGTGCTGACAGATTGAACCTGTTGCTCCACTACCATTTTTATTGGATTTGCCCCTCAGTGAGTTCACTCCACTGCCACAGCTAGGTGCCAGCCTTTTCAAGGGCTGTAGCATTCCAGTGCTCCATAATGTCTCTCTTCCCTCTACCTCCAGAATTCCTCTCTAACCAAACCAGATGGAGGGTTCCGTCAGCAGTGAAGCCTAGGTGCGTGCTGGAATCCCTGCTAAAATCTCATAGAGCTGGAACCCTGATAAATCTCATAGATCTGGCATAACATAAACGGACGGATGTGCCTCTTCTTTTCAGATATACACAGGAGAGGTGTTAAATTCCTTGTGATTTTCCACAGTGGCCAATCAACCACATCTATTTACCATTACATACAGTAACACAAAGCCTATTCAACATTGCACAATGTGACGCAAGATGCAACGGCAACAACTGAGCATCATTCACAGCAAGTACTTTTAATGTTTTAGTGTACATTGCATTCATAACAATAAAAAACATAACGCTGTAACGCTGATTATAAATAATTCTAAAACTGATAGTTCCGGTCTTTGATTGTTATTGGCTGAATCACGTTCGACGCCGTTGTAAAATGCAGCATAAACATACACCTTGACCGCATTTCGTTCTATATTACTGCGCTATCATAACTTGATACAAAAGGTAAAGTAGCTGCGTCTCGATGTTGCTTGGCAACCATTCAGATAGAGGAAATATATTTCTTGGCGGAAGAATGATTATCTAGGAATAACTTGTTATATTTCTAGTTGCTGTGCCTTTACTTTATGAAACTTTGCCAGGTATTTATAGTAACAGTTTTAGAAAAGCAATAAGCCACTCGAGTCCGTAGGTTACACTGATTCTACAACAGCTAAGGGTGGTTTTAATCAGTGTGTGGAATCAGTGTAACCTACCTCTCGGGGCTTATTGCTTACGTTTGTAGTTGTTGTCAGAAATTTTCCGAATTATTTTCTGTGTCAAGGTATGAAAGCTGTTTAAATAGCCAGGAGTGCTCTGACTGAATCAGCAAGTCACCCTCCCATCTGATCCCTACTGTGTCACAGTAGGAACATTAGACTTGTACAGATATATTAACAGAAAGATTTTTTATTGAAATCTCAATCATGTTAACATGCGTTGTATGAAATGAACACTGCTCCAACATAATCTCAGTTCTCTCTGTTGGACGTGTTAGTGTCATGATCCCCAAGTTCATCTCATGACATATCCTATATATCTTTTAACTCCCCAGTTAAACTTTGCAGTCAATTTGTTTCATTTCCTCACTTGTAAGCTCTGGGGTTTGCCAAGTAGTCCTCCTCCTCATTTTCTTTTTTCATGACGCAACAAGCTACCGAATGTTAGGATGAACTTGAGAAGTTTAGTCTTTGTCTTTGCTTTGATAATGTGGGAGTGGAAGTTTCTGCCAGAATATGCTAATTTCAGATTCTTAAATGATGCAAAGTGTAGCCATTTCTTCAGTGTCCCCCCCCCCCCCCCAGCTCTGGGCCTAACTCCACCCACTGCATAGTTTTGAACAGTACTACACAATAGCAAACCCCAGTGAGTCTTGATCAACAAATTAAAAGGAGACTCCCAGTCGCAGGCAGGGGCTAGGTGAGGTGGATCACACCCATACAGACTAATTCCAAAGAGCGGACTCTACATCAGCATTGACCTTGTCAGCAGGGATGTAGTGGAGGCAGGACGCAAGTGAACGCAGTTTATCCACATCTGACATTTCAGAAATAGAGTTTATCCACCTCTTATTAGAATTTATCCACCTCTCAAAAGAGTTTATTCACCAATTGTAACTTTTAAGATTAAAAATTCACACTGTATTATCAACATTCACAATATGTACACTCTAGGAACCATTTCTGTTATAAACATTGGACAATAACCTCCAACATCATCAAACATGTTCTGAATGCCTTTTTTAAAAAATCCAATACCGCATGGTGCAGTCCACCTCACCATGACCAAAGAAATCATAGTTTACCCACCTCTTATTTTACCACTACATCCCTGCTTGTAAGGTTCAGGGTTATATAAAATAGTAGATAGAATGTTGCGCTATTTTAAAATACACAACATGGTGACTTTTAATCGAAATGTGAGTTTTGTCAGGACTGGAACACCAGCACTGATGGATGTCACCACATAATCTATTCTAGTTTTAGAAAACTCATTTCAGGGTGCAGTTGTACTTGAATCATAATATGATTTGTATGTGATAGCAGCTTAACAAGGCCAGGGGACTGAAAGTTTAGGAAGATTTTGAAAAATTAAACCATGACTGGATTTCTGTCAAGAAGAAGGGGAAAGGTTTTATCTCATCTAACATGAATGAAATTGGATTATAGTCAATCCCTATTCACCATAATGACCTTTTCAGCTACAGGTTCTTAATGATTACAGTGTAGTTAACGACTTGTCAAGAGTCAGATCAGAGTTTTTTTGATTTTGTTACACCAGCTTCAGCTCTTTTCAACGATGCAGTAGCGTCAGTAGCTTAGCACCTCTAAATGTGATAATGAAGCTAAAGCTTTGCTATTCCCTGGTTATTAGACTTGTATTGGTTCCTGAATCATATAAGAAATTAAACAACAGTGTTCAAAGCCTGGCATTGCATGTTCAGTTTTAATTACCTTTCTGATCACAACCAGCAACATATTCTCCTAGTGCAACAAGCCTTGGTTGCATTATTTACAAAGAGCCTCCATCAGTTTGCCACCGTTGATTCAAGTTGCTTGATTTCCTGTTTCACCTCCCTGTAATTTAAATCTCTCTTTGATTGATTCGTATTGCCCCTGCTTCAGGGGAAATAGTCAATATATCTGAATCATCATTTTTATGATTCTGCAATGATCTACAATATTAACACAGTCATGCCTTATAAAGCAGTGACTACTCTCTACAGTGTCTTCTGCATATTCAGCTATTACCACAATGCATAAAAAATATACCGGTACATGCAGTATAAACATGCATCATGTGCGATAAAGTCTGAGCTGTCACATTAAAGAAAACTACACCTAGATTCTTACTCAAGTCGTTTTCAAGTGTGTTTTTGAGCACTGTGCTGTATGAACAGTACTGTGAGTGTGTTGATATCTGGAGTGAGTGTATTTGCTGCTTAATAGTGTTGTCTAATGGGTTCCTAACATGCTAATAGCCTCAGTAAACCACTGACATCCATTATCATGAGTTGCTAATAAAGACATTTTCAGTGCAAGGTGCATGTACACTTAAAGAGGACCTGTTAACTCTTAAAAGCACTGTGGCTGATTTGCTTGACATGTCAGCTTTGACATGACAGTTACAGTATACACATTTGTGACTGCTGATGTACCCGGTAACACTGACAGTATAACATTTCTGTCATATATTCTTTTTATTGGAGCTGTGTGTGTCCGTTCTCTCTATCTCTCTCTCTCTCTCCATCCTCTTTTTGATTTCCTCATTCTGCTGACTCCACATCTTACGGAGGACCTCATTAAGAGCCCAGTCCGTCCCCTCAGAAAGCTACTGCCCAGCCCGAGTGTTATACAACCCCACTAACTCCTCACAAACAGGAAGTAGAAGACTTATTCCAGCATTTAATGGAATCTGATCTTTTATCTGCTTTTATTATCAGTTGATTAAGTAATGCAGGGGTCCTTTAGGAGAGGGGAGCTGGCAGAGTCACATTTGGTTCCAAAGGTTAAGTGAAGGTGAGATGTAATCGGCCTCTCCTCTACTCTGCCAAGTTTGTAGGAGGAGGTGTAATTACTAGGAAAAGGGGTCTCCAAGCATAGCTGTGAGATGGAGGTTGGGACCTCTCAGGTGTTGCAAGACTGCATAGAGCAGCTTTGTGAAGTATAAAGCACCTATGTTGGCTAAAAGTTGTGCTCCTCGTTTCTCATGTTAATTGCATTGTCAGGGTTTTGAGGACCTCAACTACGCAATCTAGATGGGTTTCCCTTTTGTTTCTGAATTATTAACAGATAGCATGTCGCAGTAGCAGTCTAAGGTGACCTTGTGTGGACCATATACTCTTGTGAAAAACAATGAAATGTAGAAAATTTGCCTGAATTAACAGAGCTAATTCACTATATAATATTCACTATAATAATGAACACTGGTATATTTCCATACTGTTACCTGTAAAATTTACAGTTACAATTTCAGTCAATTTCAATTTCGGCAATGCCAACTATCTTATTCAGTATTCCTACTGCTAGTGTAGTGTAGAAATAGTAAAGTATAGAAAATGATGGACCCTAGTTTGATGGCGGAAAGGCTGTCTTAAATGGACTATTCTGCCTGGGCTGGTAGTCTTTATCTCTGGTGATAAAGTGGAAAGTCACCAGAGGTGTAATTTTTGGATATGGGCATGGTGACATTTGGATGTGCAAATCACAAACCATCACTTTCTAGGTCTGATTTATCGCTCCGGCAATAAGTATAATATTTTTGAAGCATGAGTACACCAGTGTTGGGTTAATTAAATTGATCTATCTTGGATATTCATAAAGTTAACACATACTTGGCTTTTTAAAAAAGAATACATTTTTATTTTAGGTTAACCCTTTTGAAAGATTCTGGAAAGAGGTAGTGTAATTTATCTAACTTGGATTAAATGCTCAATTATGAGTAAATAAACATCATCTGTTATGCACAATACTGACATTGTCATTTCTATTCACATATTGTAATCCACTTTGAAGAAATGGTGCACAGCAGTGCATTTTCCACAAAAGATCTTTTTCCTTGGGTGCAGTGGAATGCAGAACAAGATTGCAATCAGGTTGGACAGGGTGTTCAAATTCATCTACATGAACACACTGTAGCTCACAGCCACCCACATCTTATGCTCTTCCTATTCAGGTAGGTTACTGTTCATAGCTAATCATGATTTTTCCAGTATGTCTACAAATGGCTAGTTTCACAATCAGGGTAAACACTTGACATTATCTGCACGTTGGTGTACTGTACCTCAAAATATTTGACTCTTTTGGATGACTCTGTTAGTACTTGCCATCGCAACAAAAAGGAATGACCGAAGAATTTGTTGGTAGGGAACCCCTCATGATTGTGGAGGGGGGTGGGTCTGAGACGTCAGTCATTTTTGTTGAACCTTCTGGAGGTGTTGTGGTTCAACGAACATCGATGAAGGAAGGTGCCAGCTTGATGACCCCAGTTTTTTGTGCACAGAGGTTGCTTGGTTAGTGATGTTGCTTTGGTTCTTTGGTTGGGCATTCAGGCTACTGGCAGCCTATGGTACTGTGAAGGAGGCTGTTACGCATCCTGGGTGCAACATGTGGTGTGTTTGTGACTGCCGCCAGCCAACTGCACTGTCGTTGTATCCTGCGTCATTTTGTGTAATAGTTGGCCACTGTGGGAAATCTCCGACCTTCAGCACAAGGAATTTTAACACCACTCCCGTCTATATCCTTGCAACACCTAAACAGTTGGAAAAAGAAATGCAAAAATACCATTTGTTGGCACATAAGGTTTCATTTTCAATCTCTTGGTGATTGAAGAGTGAAAGTGTCCTTTTATCCTAGGGCAATTCCATTGAAAAATATTTTTTTTGCAACATCCATAACGTCAATAAAATGTGATGGCATGGTATGATGTGAATGATTACATGAAATTTGAGCATCACACATCATACAAATGCCAAGGCATTTCACTGGCGTTGACAAAAAGTGTTTTGGATGTGACAAAAAGTCCATTTTCCGTGGAATTGCCCCCTACACGTTTGGGACCTGTTACCAAAGTCCTGAAACAAAACCAACGTGCAATATGCTTGTGCTTGTAAAGGAACATGCACAAGCAGAGAATGCTGAACAGGGCTCCTCAGACTCATATGAGGTAAAATATATGACCTTTCACCAAACCTTCCACTAATTAATGCAGCGTATCTCTGCCCACATACAGCCTTTGACACACCTTTATCTCGCTGAAGCATCTATTTTTTGTGTAGCAAATGTGCATATTCTGCTGTCTTTGTCAGCAACTTTGCTCTAAACTAGGGGACTAGGGGCTGTATTTTGCACACTGGCGCATGGCGTAAAACTCGTTTAAAAGTTTAATTCGGTATTTTGCACGTTTATTTTTTAAACAATGCGCCCAGGGGTGTGGCAACCTAGGGAGGGGCCTGGCGCATTGTCTAAAAATCGCTATTGTACACCTGGTCAGAAGTCTATGGCGAGTTGTTTATATGTTATTTTAAGAGCGCATTGTCAACAGTCATATTGGCAGGCGCACGCACCATCCTTCTATTATTCATGAACGCACACCAGCGCCAGTCCATGCAAAACATTACAAATTGCACGATTACAATGGGAAACATAATTAGAATAAAGATATTACGAAATACTGTACATCTCATGATTAGAAGTTATTCACCATCATTTGCAAATTGGTAATGACGGTTAAAAGTGATTAGGGGAGAGGCGAGAGACACGTATGGAGCACAGCTGAAGACGCACTGTCACGAGATATAAGCAACTCCTCTGCAGGATAAATGTTGTTTTGTTCAGTCATTTGAGCAATATTTGTGTAAGTGTTGCTTTATTCAGCCTATGTTTTCGATGGTAACCCATTGTCAGTCAATATTGAAAGTAACTGCATAACTGTCTTGTCGTTGACTGACACCTTGGTGAAGTTAGTTTCACTTTGCCAATGAGTTCAAATAATAGACGAGTGCAAATGCGTGAAGCCTATGCTAGGTTTTAGTAAAGCATTGTTTAGTGGAATGACTATTCCATACGGTCTCACAAGCAGCTTCCTTCAAATGCGCCGTTGAATGCCAAAATACCGATGCATTTATTTGACATATGCTTTGCGCCGTTAAAGGGAATGACAGATGTCATTCTCATTGGTTTAAATGATGTTACACCCCAAACACACCAATATGACTGATTAAAAAACTTAGGAACACCTTGTCGCGCCATGCACTCAACGTTTGATAACGAAACCCCTCCCAATGTGGATTGGACATCCTACTAAATTTGAATAAGCTTTTGACGAGTGACGATGCGCTTTAGAATGTCATGATAGGGCCCTATGTCTTTAATTCTTTGGAGGGAACAAAGCAGGAACTGACTAGACTGATTTAGAAATAATTCAAACTTTTACTTAATATGTTGTGTTTTGAAATGGACACATTGACAGCATTGCATAGTGCAACATTTAAAAAAGAAAACTTTTTTTAATTTAGTGTTTATAGAGAGGCACAGACAGTCCTCTCACTAAAAGAGGTTTCTGACATTGAATCCAGAACCATCAATTTAAGATGGATATTTCTCTGGATTATTTTCAAATTGCTTTCTGCAGATACATATTCTGGGGCGTACAGGATACTCACTTCATGGTACTTTCTATGATACATCTCACCTTATCTTCACTCTCTCACATACACACTTTCTCCAAATCTGTATGTCATTTTTCAATTTACCGTGCAAGTGATAAAAAAGCCTTTACTACTGCATGTTGGATTGGTCTCATTTACATATGAGGCAAGAGAGTTTATTTTTGAGCTGTAAAGAATTTTCATTTTTCTGAAACGTCTTAGATATTGAGTTACTCGTCTGCATTACCTGCAACTTATTGTGGCCCTGAGATGAAAATGTCCCCTCAGATAATAAATAATAAGCTGAGGAATCAGTTCAGAAGGCATGGTTATTATTCATATAGTTTTATTTAGTGCATTCCATTCAGTAGAGCTACCTGTCTCTTAGTTCATAAGGACTTTTTTGTGCATACTTCAAACATTTCATACAACATAGTTTAGCAGTCTGAGACAGGCATACTTTAATTCCAATTCTGTTGTTAATACTTGATCAGATGAAGTTTCTGCAAATATTAACCCCAGAAAGATACACCTTGGTCAATTCAGTGCTTTAAAATCTACCTGAACCTTATCTACAGGCTTCAGGACCATGAATGAAACCAATTAAGTAAAGTAACTAATCCAATCCTGTAACTAAAATCCAATTAGCCATATGGCACAGCTCAGCGATATTTCCTGCTGGCACTACATATCCCAAGATCTCTGTGTAACACAGGTCACCATTTCCCCTCCCCTTTTTTTTAGCTTAAACTGAGTCAATTTGTATCCCCTTGTGCTAGGTCTATGCAAGAGGTTGACTCAAGTTTCTATCCCCCTGCCGGGGCCCTTTATTGAATCACTGCCATGTGGGCACGGCAGCTGTTCCTTCTGGCCACAGCACGCCACTGGCGTTAATTGAACCGTAATAGGCACAACAGCAGGGAAGGTCAGACAGGCAGGGTTCAGTGATACATGGCACTGTCGCCTTTGATACAGAATTTCTGTTTCTGTGATTTTCATCCTAGCATACAATCACAGGCATGCACATAAAAAGCCTGAATTGTGATTTGAGCACAAGAAGAAGCCATCTATATCTGACTGTGCAGGAGAAACCTGAAGTTTAGAACATTGAGATACAGTTTTTTATATAAGCTTCCAGGTGAAGATTTTAGGTAAGTAACATTGTTAAATAACATTGCACATTCAGTTGAGAAGTTTGAAACTTTCTGCAGTCCAGTAAATTACAGGTCTCAGTAGAATTGGCCATCAAAATGAATAATGGCATGAATCATTGCTTGCTCGTGTTCCCTGACTTCCCTCATCAACACTTCTAGCAGGAAGGGTCACAGTGGGGGGTCTGGGCAGACTATGCCAAGCCATGCTGGTGTGTGGGTGGTGTGCCCACCTCTGCCTCCCATAGTGACCTAGTGCACTGATGGGAGAGGACTCAGGGCAAGAGCAACAACCTATGGCTATGTTCACACCGCAAGTCTTAATGCTCAATTTGGATCTTTTGCTCAGATCTGATTTTTTGTTTGGCTGTTCACATTACCTTTTCAAATGTGGCCTACAGTATATATCAGATTCCAGTGTGAACTGTTTGCAGTACCGAACTGACCCCTATGTGCAAAAGAACAATAACAATGTTATCAGCTAATTTCATAATAATTTGTGGCAAATGTCGATGTAGATTGACGTAAAAGTCGCATCAAATCCGCCTTACTGTAGTTGTTCACACTGCGGCCACATTGAAAAAAATCAGACCTGGGTCTGATTCAGGACCACATAATGGAAGTGCTCTAAATCTGATTTGATCTAAGCAAGATTTGAGTGTTCACACTACTTCTGAAAAGTCTGACCTGGTTTGGGCCACTTTTGCCTGCAGTCTGAACGTAGCCTTTGAGTGAGACTCTGCCACTGAACATCTACTTACTGTAGTGCTTTCCAAGTTTTCTTGCAAGATGGTGGAAAAAAAGTTAATTTTTAGCAGGATTTCACTTTTGTTCTGCTGCATCATCGGCGCCTCTGCCTTGCTCTAACTGAAATCCTTTTAAAGGGCACCTTTTGTCTTGTTCTGCAATAGGACATAAAGACACAAACCAATAGAGAGCTGAATCGATATCCTTAACAGATAGGCCAAGGAGACCACTGTATGGATGTACTGGAGAAATATGACTGAAGAATGTCATTGTTCTTAATTTAACTTTTATCTGAAAGGCACCTCAGCAAGCAACCTGTAATGTGAGCGCTGGTCACAGCAGAACTATTCAAAGGACAGCGATATCATTGCATGTTGGCACGTTGCTCAATTTTTTCACTGTTTGCTGGTGGTAGGGTGATACAGATAGTTGAAAGGACAGAGGAAACACAGGAAGATACCTGAGAGATCCACACAGGGCTGCCATCACTTTTGTAAAAGTAGCATTGCCAAACATTCTTGCCAAGCACAATATTTTTCATACACATTTTGTGTCATACCATTATACTGAATATATGGGAGGGGGTTAGGCCTTCCTGTCTGGATTTTTTGCCGACTATTGCCATTAATTACCATTTAGCCGACTATTGCCATTAATTACCATTCATTTGCCTAAGCCGAGTAAAAAGTATACAGTTGTATGTTGTAATGGTCTGCATTATAGGATGGTGGCAGATGGTGTCCACAGTTTAGTGAAACAACTGTGAGACAACTCCGTGCATGAATCATATAGCCAACTCACCTTATTCCAAACACACACCTCATCCTTCCCTCATTCTTGAAGATATGAACTGGCGGAAGAGACACTATTGAAATGTAAATGTCAGTAGGTGTACTTTGTCTTACAGTTCTTTCGCTGAACAGAACAAAATTCATTCAAAGCAAATATATAACCACACTAATTTGTTTTTATATGCCAGTAATTCACCTTCTTAGCATGGGTCTCAGAGCATCCACTGTGTTATTTCAGTTAGTGATCAGTGTGATCAAATAACTGCATGAACTTATCCAAAGCTTGTGTTTAAAAGTACAGTTAGACTTTCGTGCAGACAGCGCCTTTAAACTCTGTCTTTTTGTTGATTTTAGTAATGAACAGTTTGGCCGGGAGAGAGCTTCAAAAACTGTTTTGAATGCCCAGTTACATCACATGGCACAATTCAGCAAATATATGTTTTTTTTAGGGGGCAGGGAAGCCTTTGTGATACAGCAGTGAATGGAATCAATGGGTGGAAGTGTAATCTCCAATTCACTGATTCAGATGTGGGATCAATGGAAGAAGTCACCCATGCTCTTGGAGCTGTCCCCAGACACAGTCTCTATGCCAGCTGTCTGTCTCCGCCCTTGGCTGAACTCTGGTAATCTACTGGCTGAAACAGAGAGGACCGGGGGTCTCCCTGACGGCCTCCTTTATTGTCCCCCTGTCCTTATCTCTGAGCCTGTGCATGCCTGTCACCCAGGGCCAAAAACCCCAGTTTGGCAGCTGGTCCTTAAAAAGGAGTTTTGGCCTAATATGCCAGTTCAGTTTTTAATAAGACGTTTTTTGGACCAGAAAGAGCATACTGTAGTATTTTATTTCAAATTAGTAATAAGATTTATTTCTCACAACTACAGCGTTTTTTAAGATTATAAGGTTGAATTCCAGACATTTGGTTTATTTCCTTTAATGTCATGCCCTAACACTGTAATATCTGCTAAAGGTTAAATGAAGTAATAAGACGTGGATATTAAAAATGTGTGTGTTTTTATACAAGGGCAATGGCATTCTTGTCTTTGGTAATCATCACATCGTTGACTTCGGGACTTAATTTGAAAGGTCAGAGAGAATTATGTGCTGACATTTAGACTTAAGTATCAAATATTTGGCAGTATTGGTGACCTAAACATATTAGACCAATAAGCTACTCCCCAGTCAGGTAAGCACATTGATAATAAATGTACCTCGATGTTAAAAGGTAACGTGGCATGGTCATTGTTGAACTGGCAAGATGCTGTATGTCTGACTATTGGGTGGAGTTGTTGCACTCAGAACATAAGTGTCATGTAAGGTTCCTTCAGCAAATGAAAGCCTTTGCCATCTACAGATATACTTGATAGATGGTAGTTTCCCAGCTAAATTTCATCCATAAATAAAATGCCCTTAAGAGGATGACATGCAATTCCACTTTGAAGGTTTGGATTTCTTGAATTATGCTAGGCTTGTTTTAGACTGATTTAGAGCGGTGTATTGCCCAAGCGTCTGCGATTGCCTTGGACTTACTAGCAAATGTTCTTATGCCTGTAGGCCATATCGGATTTGAGATGATGGGATAGGATTCACATGAGCAGCTAAGTCATGAAATTAAACACTCTTGGCTTTGATGCATGTGCACAAAATTAGAGTTATGATTTCTGAAAATAACTGTTACAAGAAGTGTGTGAATACAAATTCACCATGTATACTGAAGCATATGAAACAGTTCAATTAGCTTTTGTCCATATCAATGCAAGAATATAATTAAAGTTAAAAATACATTTAAATTAAAATCGTTGTTTGGTGCGTAATACTCTACTTGATGTAGACCGGCATGGTTTCAGCCCTCTCTTTTGTAGGTTCATTCATCTTTTGTATTTGATCAGCTGACTGAAACTCAAAGCTTTTGGCAGTGTAGACAAGTGATAGTTTATTTTTACAATATGCTGCAGATTGTTTAATAATATATATATATATATTTTTTTTTAAATATTGTATTGTTTTTTAAATATGTTTTTTTTCAATAAGGAATGGAATCTGGATAGCAAACAATCCCTCTACCTAAATGAAGTATGAACCATACCACTTTCTGTCCAGTTATCCATGGACCAGACGGGATATTTCATTTAGTAGTGCGTTTTTAACCTGAAGCATATTGGTATTTCAAAGTAGTCTTTCACTCACAGAATTTGTGTCACCTCCGAGATTTAATTTCACCCATGGTTCCCCTCTCTCTCAGACTCGTCCGCTTGTATAATTTACTTTAACAGGTTTGAGCTCAGCTGCGCCCGGACTCTGGACACTCTCTCCAGGCAACACCGGCTCTGTGCGCTTGGTGCTGATTAGCAAGGCGTTTCCCACAGGGATGCCCGTCAGGATTGTCTAGGACCAGGTGTCTGCTCATGCAAGGGGCCCTGACCATGTTATCAGCCAGCCTCAGCGACCAGGCCTTCCCTTGAATAATCCCCCCCCCCCCCCCCCCGCCTCCGGCCATTTCATCGGACTGCCACCAGCCAGCACAGCTTTTTTTATTTTCCTGGCCTCCTTATCAAATCTCTCGGGAGTCAGGAGGTGGAATTAGCGCTAGCACATTGTTGATCATAAACTGGTTAACGAGTAGAAGCAGCCAGGTGGAACAACAGGGTGGCATGTTTAATTACATTTTTTTTTTAAGGCAGAGTACTCTTTCATGAACTGGAGGCAGATATGAGGCTCAGATGCGCTACTATGTTTTTCCTTGCTGGTATAGGCATTCTGACTGTGCAGAGCATTTATTTTTGGTGCCTGGTTTCCTGTCTCTCCTTCTACACTCCATGCTCTTTGCTCCCTGTGCAGCACACCGCTGTCACCAGCACTTGAAGGGAAGCGGTTTCTTCATCTTGCAGACGATGAACCACCTCAAAAACAGCCAATTAAAATCCGGGATGACAAGGAGTTCTTTTTTGCCGCCTGACAGGAGTGGTGTCCTCTCACCTAAAGGGGCTCCAGGTGTTTGTTCTCCCCGTTCCGCTATTTAAAAGCGATCTGGTGAGAGACTTTGCACCACAGCTTATCACCACCAGCTCCTTTATGAGTGTAAAAGAAGCTCATTATTTTCAGTATTGCTACGGTGCTAGTTTGCGTTTCAGTGTAGCGGTACTTAAGCTGCCCATGTGGTGGGTGGTATGTAAACTTTTTTCTTTCAAATTCTGACTTGTTTGTACAGGGGCAGTTGTTGAAGCTTGTCTGGGTGTTTAGATAGAATGGATGAAACAAGCCTAGTTTTTGTTTAAGTCAGTAATATTGACATGTCATTAACAGTCAATTGTGATGGATTGTAGTAGTTGATTTATCAGTTTTTCCACAGGCTTTTTCTCGGATCCATAATGGCGACCCTGATAAGCTCATAGATCTAATATCCTCACAACCCCCACTAGGTGTTGATGATAGATGATTCGCTTGATAAACACAAAATCAACCATTCATTGTTGAGTCTACATCCCAACTAATCTGATGCAAAATTGGCATGTTGGCGTGATCACACCAGTACCAGTGTGCTATTTCCTTTATTAATTTTTGTCATCAGAGATACACTCCAGATAGGCTACTCCATTCATTGATGAGGAGTTTTTCCCATTTGCACAAGGCACAGACCAGTGGATCATGTTCAGCTCTCATGCGACTGTAAATGTGAGATTGCATGTTCACGAATTAATGCCTTGTCAAAACAAATAATTGCTTGGCTAGGGGAGTATCATTCTTTCGGTTTATTTTTAATGCGGCTGTAAAAAAACTAAACAAAGCAAAACAAATTATGGTCTTTCGATGATGGACACAAACTGCCAGTGACAGTCCAGGAAATTGAAATGCAAGCACCTTTTTCAAATTTAGATGATGGAAAATGTGACGATAACTTGAGAAAGTAAGGCTGTCAGTAAAATGTTTTCTTTGTTTATACTTATTTCTTTGTTTGTTTAAAGGAACTCATTCACCTACATTTTGCATAGCATTATACTTTTGTTGTTTTAGTTGTTCGATTTTAGTTTCCATCAAATTAATTCACTCCGGGAGCAATGATTTAACATCCTGACAACAAAATACCACTCTGTGAATTGATTTGAAACGCAAAAATTCACCCCATTCATATGCAACGATTCTACTGTTTCTCTGTCTCTATAATATTTGCCCTGTCTGAACACATTTACTCAGTAATTATTCATTACTACCCCGAACAATAAAAACAGTCTCCCAGTAAAGCTTATTGTTTAACGGCTAATGGTTTCCATCGGTTTTCTCTGCACACACACACACACACTTTCCACAAAGGGAGTGCTTGCCGAAAATGCTGAAAGACCATGTAACATTATACACTCTTTCTCTTATTAACTGGACTTGCATTTTTAGCACACTACTAGGGCTTGATCACAATAGAGATGTCCACTCATGGAAATCTGACCAGTCGAAGATAATCTTTCAGAGAGATGGGTGGGGGTGATAGGCGTGGTCTGCGAAGCCCAGCGCTCGCTCATATGTATGCTGTCCACACCCTGCAATGAATGCATACGCTACGTGACCCTTCACCGCCCCCACACCTCGACTTGCTGCTTGTTTAACCATCCGTGACTAGGCACCTGCGTTAGCTGGGGAGAGACAGGCAGGCAGGCCGGAGGTGTGTGGGGCTAGCTATAAACAGAGATCTGATTGAGTTCAGCACCCTTGTGGCTGCAGTCAGGTGTAGGTGATGTGCCCTGCTCCCCACAGCACTCCTGTGAGTGTCACTGGCAGCCCTGATAGTGCCTGACGGCCGCTCCCCTGTCTCCATGTACTGGTACATTCCATTAGGCCAACAAACAAGCAGGATGAGTTCCATCTGCCAGGGCGGTATGGAGAAAATAATATGGAGACAGTGCGCAGCTGCGGAAACGAGAAATGGCTTGGTGGGGGAGTGGACCTGAAGAAGCAGACAGGCGAAATAGTGTGTTGTTTGCTCTTAACAATAAAGCAATCTCCTAATTATACCAGTGTGCAATGGATACTTTGCCTTTTTGGCTGGGTATATGTTGTAGTGTAGAGTAACCACTCTGATTTCATCAGGATTTACCTACTTGAACTATGTGCAGCAGGATTTTATATGGGAGCATCTGAGTTATAGTTACAACGTAATGTTATTTTATCTAGTGTGTGCTTGGATGTCACCATTGGAGAGAAATAGAGAAGATTGATCACAGAAAGACTCAGGTGTTCATTAGCAGGAAGAGAAATATAGCGATGACTGCATGAGGTAAAATTCAAGCAAAACCCTTTTACAGCAATGTGATGTAAGAATTGGAATTTATACCTCTTATCGTCAATTTTCCACATTACGGTGGTGTGTCGAAAAAACTGACAAAAGGGGTTATGCACTTGAATGGTAGAACAAAGTTACATTTACAGATGCAATTACAGATGCTGCGGGCACGTAGTGACGATATCTGTCTAAGTCTTATAAATCAGTGTATCATCAAATGAGTTTGAATTTGTGATTTATTTTCAGGTAAAATAAGTACATAACTGCTGCTTTAACACAGTGTGGAAGCCAGAAAAAAAAGCAACTCTTCTAGTGTCTCTACACCAAAGTTATGACTTCCAACTGACAATAAAAACAGGCAATGTTTTAATGAAGTTGTAGGGTGTTGTACTCAGTGCAGCAAACAAAGCCTCAGCAAGACCTCTTTCATTCCAAACAGGGACCTCAAAAGTTGATCCATTCATAATGTTTATTCAATAATTTGTTCGTTCACATTGTAGTGTTCAGAATCATTTGTTTTACCTTTGTCGCCTTTTCCCTCCTCTCTGTGTGACACCAGGGAGGAGGGCATAGGAACAGCCTGAGCCAAAGAAAGTAATTTGAGACACAATGGTGGGGTAAGGCAAAGCACTTAAAAGTCCTGCGAAATAAAACCGAGGGGGGGGGGTCAGGCAGGACCAGGGCCACCAGAGCATGGCGTGGAGAGTCAATAGGTGGGCAGGAGTAAAAGGCCTCGACAGTGGACGGAATGGGAAGGAATGGGATGGGAACAAGGGCACGGAGTGTTAATGGAATCAGGGATTCAGTGGGATGAGCTCGCAAGGTCCAGCTCAGCTGTGGTGTTGACAGGTAATCATTAAATGTCAACCAGGAGCCGAGCAGGGCCTGCAGTAGTGCTACTGTGTAGTGTTTTCCAACATGGCTGATACTCTGTGACAGCTGATAAATTGTCATACTAATCTCCTCCATTTTGAATGCTTTCTCTTTTGAAATGTTTGACAAATAAACAAATACTGATTTTTGTCCCTGTCTCAGAAGGCTTCTGAAGCATGTGTACATTCTGATCACATAATCCCTTGCTCTTTTTGGAGCTCAGTCTGATTTTTACCATCTGAAATTACAAATATATAAAAAATACTTTTTAAGATGCTGCATGGTAGACACATTTTTGACTTGTTGTTTTTAAGTTTCTTATTTAGATATGTCTTGTAAATCTTTTCTTTCACAGTTTCTTCTAGTAGTTCAATTACACTCCCCTTCCATCCTTGGCTTTCTAGCATCCATTGTGCAGAAATTAAAAATGGCAATCTAATCCTGCCTCAGTGTGCACTGAGTGTGCATGTTGCGTAATGAAGGATTCATCTATGAGGTCAGGTGACTTGGCTGCATGTCCCCTTTTTCTCCTCCTCTGCCCTAAATTATCTCCGTCTCTTTCTCTGCCTTTCCTCAGCCTCATTGGGTCTGGGACCATTCCCAGCGCAATTTTCTCACGGAGGATACCTGATCCAGCCTTCGCCGACAGGGTTATCGGTGTCCTTTCGCCGGTGATGGTGTGACAGGCACATCCTTCACGCCCCAAACTTCCCGAGGGGGAGTCACAGAGGATTAGCTGCTGGATGATGCGTCAGGAGAAAGACAAGGTTCTGTTTATCTGCTGTCCACGTGTCACCCCGAGCAACTGAGAAGGCCCAAACTGTCAGCACCAGCAACGGCACCACCGGCCCGGTGACTGCTCCACTGCCTGTCAGCGCTAAGTGATGACTCTCAGCCTACCCCTTTAGGTAATGTTCCGAAACAGAATGGGTGGCAGTTTGTTTGCCGCCATAACTCCCATCTGGTGGACACAGCCATCTCTATCTGCTACCTGTTCCTGTTGATGAAGAAATACATAAAAGCTGTGCAGTTAAGTGTGTGGGTGTGTGTGTGTGTTTGTCTGTCTGTCTTATGTGTAACATGGCAATAATTCCCAGCTTTTTGATGTCCATTTTTATGAGTAACTACTTTTGGTATCATCTTCAAATGAAGTTTGATAGTACAGGGTCATGTGGAGGACAGACAAACGCACCTGTCATCCCCACTAACCAGCCAGGCTAAGCACGGTGTAGTTTTGCTATTCGGCTCAGAACACCCCGCAAAAATGTAAGAAAAGCCTTAAAAGGCTTTATTGGCTTTGACATTGCCAATAACATTGCCAAAAGACGGCGTCAGTTATAATGTTAGCAGGCTTTGTTCAGTGCCAACTGGGCTGCCAGTGGTGTTTTATATGCTTTATGTTGGTTGCTCACTAGGCTTCAGAACTCTGTAATTGTGCTTTGAGAGATGGCTGGTGCATTGTGCAACTGATTTTCCTTTTCACATTCAGAGGGTGAAGCTTTCTCCACATTAGCATGCTGAAATGTGGATTTGAGAGCTTGAACTTCCACGCAATCCAAAAAATTGATTGGAGAATTTTGGTTGCAGATTTGATTCTGATTGTTTCCGATCCTTTCCTCATCAACATTAAAGGCTGCAACACAAGCTGAGTGTTCTTATAAGCTATTTCTCTGGCAAAACATTCACTCTGTGCCGCTGTAGCTCAGATGCCAGAGCAAGGTGCTAGCAACACCAAGGTTGCAGATTTTTACGCATACTGATACAATGCACACCTTGCGTGTTCCCCAAGTCCCTGTAGGCAACAGCATCTGTTATATTAGTGGCACCCTAGTGTTTTAGTCTACAACCCTGTTTCCAGAAAGGTTGTGAAGAAAACACTGTGTAAAATGTGAATACAAACAGAATTTGATAATCTGCAAATCAGATCACCATATCAAAATCAGTAAACCCATATTTGGTTGCAAAAAGGACATAGACAAGATACTAAATGTTGAAACTGATCAATTAGAATATTTCATGGAAAATATTTGCACATTTTGAATTTGATGCTAGCAACACGTCTCAAAACACAAGGAACATTTTACAACTCACTAGGTTAACTGATACCATGCTTGGTGTAAAAAGGGCATCCCAGAGTAAGAGTCTCACAGAAGAAAATATGTGAAATTGTGAAGAATCTTGGGATTATGTCATCCATTTCGCATAATAGCATTATAATTCAGAGAATCCAGAGAAATCTTTGTAAGGGACAGGGCTGAAAACAATATTGGATTGCCGCAATAATTTGGGCCTCAAATGGCACTGTATTACAAACAGATCCGTTTCTGTAAAAAAAACATTGTATGGGCTCAGAAATAAATGTCCTATAACTAACCTATAAGGTCCTAAAGCATTGTATATGACCACAGTTTCATGCCTCATTCACAAATCCTGGTTAAAACTCATCCGTTCAAAGAAGAAACCATATTTAGAAATGATCCAAAAAGCTTCCGTTTTATCTGGGTGGGCCCGAGCTTACCGGTATTTAAGATGGACAGAGGCAAAGTGAAAAACTGTCCTGTGTTTCTTTTTGGAAATCATGGACGCTCCATCCTCTGGGATAAAGAGGAGGGGGACGATCCAACTTGTGGTTAGTGCACAGTTCAGAAGTGAGCATCTATGATGGTATGGGGCTGCATTATGCCATGGACAGCTTGCACATCTGGAAAGACAATATCAACAATGAATAATGGATAGGGGTAAGGTTTTGAGCAGCATTATGCTGCCACACAGACAATATCTTTTTCGGGGAAGACTTTGAATATTTCTGCATTCTGCACATACAGTATCACAGCAGTTTGTCCCCATAGCAGAAGAGTCCAGGTGCTAAAATATCCTGCCTCCAGACCTGCCATATTGGGTACATCATGGAATAAAAACACATGATTAAGAAGACCCCAGACTGTTGTGCAGCTGAAATCCTATATCGGGCAAGAGTGGGACAACACTTCATTGTCCAAAGTCCAGCAACTGGTCTACTCAGTTCCCAAGTAGATGAAGCAACACAGTCATGCCCATGTCCCAACTTTTCTGAGACATTTTGCTGGCATCAAATTTTCAAAGTTATATTTTCCAAAATAAATAATGCAATTTTTCTGTTTCAACAATGGAGATGGTGTCTTTGCACCACCTTTGATTAAATGTACAGTGAATATGATTTGCAAATCATAGTACATATTGTTTTTAAGTATGTTTTACATGGTGTCACAACTTTTTTGGAAACAGGGTTGTAAAACTAATGGACAGGCCCACAGCTAATGGAATTGTCATGCAAAGGTGACACTAAAAAAAGTTACCAAGCTTGCTAAATGAGTAATCAACTGAGACCATGGTATAAAAGCTGATTTGGGGATATTAACTTAACAGTGAAAGTCAGGTAACCATTAATAATATTGGGTGAATATGTAGTCTATACACCAAGGATATTACATCTAGGATCTGTGGCAGTAGATAACTAGTCAGGAGCAGTCACAGCAATTAGCATAGGAGAATTGCACCAGTTACGGCAATTTTCCTGTTAACAATATGTTCTAGCCAATGGAGGTCATGTGTATGTACTTGAGGAATTGGGGAACATTGAATGGAAAGGATGTGTTTTTTCATGTTGATGTAAAACAGCTGTCTTCTCCAAAAATGCAAAATATCTCAGAAGTGGCCAACTAAGCAGGTTTCCTTCCCTGAAAGAGTCTTTGATGATTCTCTCAGTCATGCAATGATTATGTTGCTGAAATACAAAATTACAATATAATATTATTGAAGGGGCCTGTTGTCCATCCATGCATGTTGTGATATTCAATTAAATTACGCTTCAAAGGACTACTTGAAGGATGCTGCTGTCTGGAATGTGTACTGTATCTATGGAAACATTAACATCCTCATTTTTGTATCAGCATCTAGGCATATTGCACAAGTTATTGGTTTCATGTGACCACGCAAGCCAACTGGACCATAGTATTGAACAGAAACCTCAGCAAATGAAAGGCATCGGTGTCAAATGGACTGGATTAGCCGGTTTTGTTTCCCCTTCACCAAAGATGGCTTTATGATCATCCAGGGAAGAGAGGAGAGGAGTGAGAGAGAGAGAGAGAGAGAGAGAGAGAGAGAGAGAGCAGAGATGGGATAAATTGGCAGTGTATCAGGTGCCCGCGATGACATCGTGGCTGCTTTGGGGGAAGCTAATCAAACATTAATTATTGGGACCACCTGTTTACCCGAGGGGTCTGCTCTCCTCTCTGTCCCCGGGTGTTGATTGCAAGATGATCAACGCGCTGCGTTTCACGAAAGCGCACCACTCGAGAGGGTTAGGGAGTGAGTGAGCGTTCCGTCACATCTCAGCTCAAATGTCACGAGATGGCCCTCTGGCCCTGACGCAGCCGCGGCACTCTCAGAAGCTCAGCCGCGCACACTGCACTGTGCTGCACTGTGCCTGCAACCAGGCAGCCACGACTGACCTAGTTATTCTAAAAAGCAGCTTAAGACTTTGACACATAAGATTTTCAGGATAGCTGGGGCTTGTGGCTGTCAACAGCTACACACAGGCAAACGTAGACTCACAAACAGACACACCGTACACTCACAGTTACACACACACAAATGCATAGTCACATACAGTAGGTCCTCCATACACACTTTCACGCAGGCACATGAAGCAGCATACTCACACATTTTTGCTCATAAGAAGGGGGAAGCATTTATATTCACCACCTCCTCGGAACTGCCAGTTTGACAAAGATAGGCTACAATCCATCACTCCAGTGAGCTCTTTTACACTTACTGACTCCAGTAATGTTTGATAAACCACACCTAACCTGTAAAAAAATCTACATCATGAATATAAACTCTGCACATTTTATAGAAGGGCTCTGTAAGCCAAAGTCATTTTAAAAGCATTTCCTAATCAGTCAATATTATGTATGTATGTATTTGGTTGTAGGGGATGGTTCTTGCCCTAAAAATATTGCTATTATGCCGCCTGCAGAGAAGTCAGGGATTTGCTCAGAAATGAGGCAGCCTTTTGGCTCGCCTGGTAAGCCGGCCAGTAGTGCACGTCTCTAATTGACCTGTGTTTGCTTAGCCACATATTTCATGCAGGTATCGAAGAAGATATGGTGATGAGCACCCACCAAGCACTGATTTGCTGCCATTTGTTTTGCTGCCGGCATTGTCCTGGTTGTGATTTTCTTGGCCTTCTTTGATTTCTGACTCCACTTTTCTCTCTTCTCTCCATCAATCTTTCTCCACATACCCCTCTCAAATAAGATTTAGCTAGCAGTGAAACACTGCCAAAGCAATGAGATAAAAATCTAATTTTCCTGAATGAAATCAACCGAAAACCAATTGGAGGCCATGGGCTTTCCCGAGAAATCACATAGAAATAATCCCACCTTCCAAATGCGTAGTTAAGCTTAATAGTTATTCATCCATCAATATACATATTTTGTTCAGCAAGCCAGAGAAGATCGGATGAACCAAATGCATTGTGTGCACCCACTGAGCGAAAAGAATAAATCAAAATTTTAATTTATGTGCAGGTAAGGTGGGCTTACCAATGGCACAGGGATATATCCTTGACAATACAGAGGCCTTTGGGTGTTTTCTTATCCACAGATCTGTGCAAAAATCATTATGCATTCACAAGACAAGTACAAACGGAAAATACAATGGCACAGACCATTTTCAATCAGTAAACCACTGGATTGGGATCATTATGTGAGTCACAATTTGTTGCCAGTGAATTTATTGAGAATTGTTAATGCTCAGAGAGGCCATGTGAAATAGTCAATATATTTTAAAGTGCTCTATGTACTCTACTGTGTGAGGGCAATGTTTGTGTCATGTTGATATTAAAACCTCTCTCACTTAACCTCTATCACTCTTTTTCAAATGTGTCTCATTATTTCTGCATTATTGCTGCTGTTGATACATTGCTAGGCTGTCAGGAATTTGAGGAGCGTCTGTATACAAACTTAATTCTTTACCCTCAGGGTGTGAGTCACGGCACCAAGGGACAGGCATAATTAAATAAGCAGCAAACTGAAATATGTGATTACCTCCTGTTATTTCAAAACTGAAATTATGGAATGGATTTTTATGATGTAACGCCATATGCTCTAACCTTAATTCAGGGGATGAGTTCCAGGCCTCTCTGACGATTTATCCATAGCCAGTGTCTTGGATTTGTCTCCAGAGGGGAAAAGTGAACTAATAGGGCATTGACCAGAGCTGGACTCTAGAGAGGTAGTTCCTCACATAGCTCAGACTGACACACTGCTTGAGTTTAATCTCCTCTAAAGTGTCTCCATCTCTCCCTCTTTAGGAATAAGAAAAGGACAAGGCAGTCAAGTGGCTGGACTATGATTCTAAAAGATGACACTGGTGTCGTTGGTTGGACATGGCGTGTTGGGAACTACCTGCTGCTCTTCTTGTCTCTCACCATAGTTCAAGTGCATTCAGACCTGGAGTTTACAAAGGATAAACACTATTCATGGAAAACAGGTATGAATTGCAAAATGTCTCATTAAAGTTAATGCTTCATGCCCTCCTGATTACCTGCTTATGTCACAGAAATTCAACTCCCAAATGGGAATGAATAGAAACCTTGTTTCTGTTCTGTGGGTCTTATGTTGGGTTGTATGCTCATCTGAACAAATGTTCTATAGATGATACTGAAATGAGCTTGTTATAATTTTAGATCATGTTAAAGTACTGCATGTATATTTCGTATTGTTCTTTTTGTAATGGATAAACATATGCATTACATCATGTTTTTTTTACGTGTTATAACACATTGAACTATTTCAGCCACATACTCACTCACTTACTCTCACTCACTCACTCACCCACTTACTCACACACTTACTCACTCACACACTCACTTACTTACTCACACACTCCATTGCCATGCAGGATAGACTTTTGCTTTCCATTTCCACTTGAGTAGCACTTGTGCTTTCATTCAGTATTCTCTTAGCAGCTGTAAAAAAAAACGCCAAGACTGATGAAATAACTATGGGAGGATATAGGGACGTTAGCATAATGGTGTATTCTCTGTGAAAAATGATCCATCTCCTGGCGGCTGGTGACAAGAGTCTGAGGAGAGTATAATCACATATAATGATATATATAGTAATCTGTCCTCAGTTTTCAAAGCTACAGCAAGTAATTATTTGCCATTCTGGATTCCTGTGAATTTATGACCAGCCTCTCAAAGTAGGATAGTAAGGATAGCTGCACCTTCTATGGGAAATCTGAAAATGGAGCTACAGCAGGGTTTTTTGGGCTAATAGATGTTTTCACCATACAGGCAGAGTTTGTATATTGATAAGAGTAGAAGTAAAACATCAATTCACCGTAGAACAGCCTATCTTTTTCCCTTTTTTTAGAATCACAGCACAAGTATGATACGCTGGAGTCTGAACAAATACATTTGAAAATTCTATTGTCTTTTCAGATGTACAAATTCACTCTATACTCTGCAACAGTATACAAATCTTTATCTTCCTCTGGCACATGCTGAGAATGTGTTTCAGCACACAGATAAAGCCAAGGATTTAATTTATGGTTTTGAATGTGACCGTGTCAAAGCTATAGCAGGTGCACCTGTCTATCTCCTTTTCCAGCGCAGCATGACAACTTTGCTGTCAGTACAAAAAGCCTTCACTCTGTCTGATTATTACTTTCATTTCATTCTCTGCAGTTGGGTAATGATACTGCCCATGTGATAAAGAGATTGATTAATTTCACTTGAAAGGGCGTATGTTCAAAAGGGATCTAAGCAGAACACCAGGAGCGCAGATTGGCACCCTTGCAGAGCAGAAGGCAGATTATGTGAACTGGTGCCTCACTTAGGATAGGAAATCACTGTCTGATACTTACATTTTTTTTTAGCCATTTTAGATTGCTACACCGTGCATCTGAACTAAGCGGAGCGGTTTTGATCTGCTGAATTCCAAATTCTGATTTCACTTACAATATGATTCCTTGAACAAGAAGATTTTAAATCAGATTGAAAATCATTTCATATGTACACAAAGCCTAAAACCTTAACACTTAAGCATTTAATTGGGCTAATAACCTTAAACAGCTAGTTGTACTGTACATGGCAGTATAACAGCATTTCTTACTTTGCCTTGCATGCTTGGCTGATCAGTAATGGGGAGTCTTTCAATGGCCTTTGCTGTGACTGTGTCTGTGAGTGTGAATATGCATTGAGGTTTGGGTTTGACCTTCATCAGCGTTTGTGAGACTGGAGCACCCAAGGCAATGGCTAATGGGGCAATCATTTAGTTCTTTAAACAAAGCTGTCTCATTAGACCTTTAAAGTACACAACCACTTTTAAGCTATTTTTTTCTAGCCTTGAGAGAATCAAAGCATAGAATAATGCTTTGTGCTCTCTCAACTCTGCAATCTGTTTTGGCCACTTTCAGATTTTAATCATACGGACAGTGTTTTCATCTTCATACATTTTTTAATGTATTTATTGAGATTCGGGGTTTGGGTTTCATGAAAGTGTGATATATAGCACAGTAAATTATGAACCTTATCTTAAGCCTAATGGTCTACGTGCAGTAGTGTCAATTCCAAGAAAAAAACTTGTTATGGTAGTGTTTTTCTTTCTTTAAACATGCAAATCCAATTGCTTTATGTATAACCATATCTGCTGTCTGTAACAGAAGCCTTAAAAGAAGCCAGGGCGACCGCTCGGTCATCAGTACTCATTCTGCTTGACTTATCGGCTGCCTTTGACACGGTTAATCACCGCATCCTTCTCTCTATACTCGCTAACATGGGAATCTCCGGTTCTGCTCTCTCCTGGTTTGAATCCTACCTCACAGGACGCTTGTTTAACGTATCATGGCTTGGTCAGCTATCTGCACCTCACCATCTCACCACAGGGGTCCCCCAGGGTTCAGTGCTGGGCCCCCTTCTCTTTGCTATCTACACCTCCTTGGGACAGATTATCCGTTCGCATGGCTTCTCATACCACTGCTATGCAGACGACACACAGCTCTATCTGTCCTTTCCACCTGATGACCCCTTGGTTTCAGCACGGATCTCGGATTGCCTCTCAGACATAGCTACATGGATGAAGGCACACCACCTCCAGCTGAACCTCTCAAAGACTGAACTGCTGGTCCTCCCAGCTAAACCTACCATACACCACGACATCAACATCAAATTTGACTCCCTGTCTGTTTCACCTACCAGGACTGCAAGAAATCTAGGAGTTGTTCTCGACAACCAACTAAACTTCTCAGATCATGTTGCCTCAGTCGCCCGGTCATGCCGTTTCGCACTCTACAACATACGGAAAATCAGGACTTATTTGACTCAAGATGCTACCCAACTTCTGGTTCAGGCAATAGTCACCTCACGACTCGACTACTGCAACGCCCTCCTGACAGGTCTCCCAGCATGCGCAGTGAAACCACTTCAGATGATCCAGAACGCGGCGGCGCGCCTGGTCTACAACCAACCCAAAAGGGCCCATGTTACCCCGCTGCTCATCCAGCTACACTGGCTACCTATGGCGGCCCGCATCAAATTCAAGGCTCTAACGCTTGCCTACAAAGTAGTCTCCGGTTCTGCTCCCACCTACTTGAATGCCCTCATACAGACATACGCTACCTCCAGACCGCTGCGCTCCTCTGTTGTTCCTCGTTGGTGGAACACACTACCAGTTCCTACAAGGGCAGGGACATCCCTCTCCATTTTCAAAAAACTCCTGAAGACCCAGCTATTTAGAGAACATCTCCTCTCATAGCAACACTTACAACAAGTCGTGCTGATCCTAGCACTCACCAGCCGTCTTAAACTGACAAGTAACTATTAAAAACAGCACTCACTGATGCACTTATTCTTACTGTACTCTAATTTTTTTTTAAATTGTCCTAAAATTGTTGAGAACTGCTCTAAAACTTAAACTGTTTACCATGTTGTAAGTCGCTTTGGCTAAAAATGCGTCAGCCAAATGTCACCAGACCCAAATGAAGTTCACTTTGTGAAAGGGGTCTGGCCCCTCTTCCATTGAAATATTTCCCCAAAGTGGGTGGGCCTTATACTATGACAGAGGAGTCCGGTTGAGGCACTTTTGTAAACAACTAATGGCTGCCACTGATTGTGTCAGTATTTAACAACCTGGACAGAGTATTAGCTTTATAAGAAGGAACAAAACAGCACTTAAGCTTTTGTCAACAAGAAAGATGAGTTTGCTGTACTTACAACAGTATGCATGTTAAACATGAGCCACGGTGGCAACATAGTTCTATTTACTGTAGTAGCACTATGTTAAAAGCAGCAAACTGGCCTCTACTGTATAATTGGTTTTCATTCAGTGGCTGAAAGAGAGTTGTGAAGGCGGTCATCAAGTGGCTGTGATGGTCGACAGTCAAACTGCTGGGACAGTGAACCCTCTGCTACAAAATCTTGCAGAAAAGGTAAAAACCTAACAGGTATTGGTGTTTAAAGGCCTGAAGACAGAACACAAATCTTTCCTATTTAAGTCCCTTTCATACCCAGTCTGAATTTCCGGACAAAATATTCTCACAAAATCACATTGATAATTAAATACACTAGTGCAGCCTGTTCAAGCATGCTATTCCATAGGAAAACTGTAGCCCAATTACATGCTCGCTGGTAGACCTGCTTTAAAAATAGGATGACAAGGAAAAACATCATTCCAGCTAAGCATTCAGTAGCCTAATACGGAATATTATATTATAATATAGGCTAATACATGTATCGTAAACGTGCTAATTACCAACCATTTTGTTCGAAAATTCTAAAACAGCAATGTTTTTTAATACTTCAAAATTAACTCCTAACATTTTTCAGTAGCCATAGGTGTGGGGTCAGGGGGCCCTGAAGCCCAAGCCTTTGCATGGAATCATTGCCTCAATATCAACAAATCAGGATGTAGGCTATGAATCTGATTGAATTTAGTATTGGCCATCCCCAAAATGCACCAGAATACAGGAAATCACACAAATTAAACCCCAAAACCCCCCACCCCCCCCTCCCACATATACGGCAATAAGTGGGGTGCCCTTAATACATATGGTCCCAGGTGCCCGAAAGTTCATAATCCGCCCATGCTTGCAGTCAGAATTGTTGTTTGTTTATTCAAAGTCTAAAGACAGTCCAAAGAAGCTTGGGCTGTTAGAAGTGTCAGTTTATTGCACATTCTTTTTTACTTTGTTTTGAATAGCCACTGCATACCTGTGCTTGTTGGCGTGTTGTTGCAAAATCTGCAGAATCATTTTATGCAAGCAAACCGCATACAGGGGGTCTTTATTGTTGAGGTCAGACATGATAATCATCCACACATCTTGCACTCGCTTAACTATTTACCCGTGTAGCCTACACTGATTTGGTTCTGCCAAAGCCCTGCTTCTATCCTCTCTGGTAGCCTACAGTGCTGTGTGAGATGGGGAGTAGCTATAGTGCTCCGAAAGCCAATATGTGTTTTTTTTCACTGATAAATTTAACAATATCTTTTGCATTTCTTATCCAAACAACGTCAAGCTTGGCAGTGCACTTACTCTTGTCAGTAGCAAGACACCTGCCAAATTTGAAATCAGTTGGACGAAAGGTTTGACAGATATGTGGTTAATAGGAACACATATATTTAATTAACTTGAACTTAACATGAACTGATTTGCCCCATATTTTTTGTTTGCATCCAGATACCCTAATAATGAACCTTGAAAATCAAAAAAGGACATTGAAATTGAATGTTGAAAATCCAGACCAGTTTTCATTGATGGGCCTATATTGGCTAGGCTTATTTCAATATTGGGATAAAACGGTAACCGATCTGACACATTGCTGTTGACTTCTGATTCAGGTGGTCAGATGTTCATTAGAAGATAAACCTTGATGACCAAAAAGTGAATAGAATGGCCATTTATCTTGTTATTTGTCTCTGCCTGTCTTCAAGCTGTGTTGAACGGGAGAACAGACCAGAAGAGATCACAGCTGGTTGCGCCGTACTTGCCACCAGCTTAACTGTGAAGTTTTTTTTTTTTCTAAATGCTGCATTAACTCTCAATAATGAATAGAGGAGAATTTATGCTTTTGAGTGATGCGACTTTACTGTTGCATCTGCCATATTGATGACCTGATAACCGGTAGCACCCCTAAGATTGACAGCTGGCAGTGGCTTTCAAACCCAGATAAGCAGATTGATATCAGCAAAAAAGATATTTCCACATGTAACCCCCACAGTTGCCATGCTTTTTCTCTTCCTGAGAAGATATGAGGGATTCAATTGGGAAAAATGAGACATAAGGACTTTTTGATTGTACCATTATCACCTCCTCTCTTTTCTTGATGGTCTATTTTAATGAAAGCAACACATATGTCTTCTGATGGCTTCCAACATTTAGATTCTATACCCTAGTATGAGCAATTTCAATGCACTTTATGGCAAGTCCTTGCAAAATAATCTAAATGTTTCAAAACATGTTTTGAAAAAATGGATGTCAGAAACCTTTGTGTTGCTGGTTTTGTGAGAGAATCACCCTCATAGATCTTTTAGGGGATATTAATTTGCTTGTTTTTGGACGTAGGTGATCTGATAAATGGCTATGGTGTTTGCGCAAGATGCACTAGAGTATGTAGAACTGGTTATCTTCAACTTCACAATTGGTCGTCAGCTGGAGGACTGGCCTAACTGTTCATGCACTGACATACAATGAACATGTCTTAGCCAGTAGGGAATCCCTCAATAAAACTAAGACTACATACTACACCACCATTATTGCCAAAGGACAGAGTAACCCTAGAGAACCTCCACTCCCATTTTTTCACAACAAAATTACCTCTATCTGCCAGCAGCTCCAGACAACCCCTACCACTACTTTACTGATGTGTCTTCTCCCGCAACTCCTTCTAGATCTTTATCTGCTTTTCCCTGGTCAATGAACACTTTGTCCTTGACCTTGTTATAAAGGCTAGGCCTTAAACTCCTGTTTAAAACCGAGAGCAGCCACTGACGATTTTCACCCATTTCCAACCTTCCATTAGAGTCAATCAGTTCCAGGAACATCTAACCCATCATGGGAGGAGTTTCGGTCTGGGTTTAGGGCAAAGCATACCAGAGGCGATTGCTCTGACTACAGGGGAAGCTCGGCCTCCTAAAATATCACAGAAAATCGCATACTGTATTACATTAGCCTACAATTCCAACTAGAACATGCTAAAAACGTGTTCAACTTCATGGCTAGTTAGTTCAGCAATAAGATTTTGCCGATCATTTATTGTGATTTTGCACCCGTAATACATTGCTGTGACGACACAACCCATCAAAAAACCATGCAAAAAACCCATAGACGCTCAGCTTCACTGGACTTTCAATGGCACTACAGAGTGGGCAGATCTCAGTGCAGAAAAGCTAGACGTTTATTGGACAAGCGCCACAAAATTGTAATTACCAGGGAAGCCCAGTGTCTCTGGGAGTGAATGGGACAGTGGGATGGCCTGGCTAAAAGCCCACCAGGGGAGATTAAAAATGAAACAGCAAGGCAGATGAACATACAGAATAGTCACAGAGAAATAACTCTAGTAGCCTATTTAAACTATTTAAACAACTCCCAAGCTGTCTCAGAACTCTATACTGTTTGGTCTATTCTGGGTTTTGGAATAATTTTTGCCCTCAAAGAACAATATAGGACCTTAATAATATTAATTTAATAATTGACCATTTTTATCAGAGCTTCCCCTATTCCAAAGAGCAGCAACCGCCACTGAAGCATACAGTAGTACTAAGAAAGGCCATGTCAGCATTAATATCCTCCTTGACCTCACAGCTGCCTTCAACACTGTCTGTCACAGCTAACTCTTAACCCATCTGAAAACATTACTAGGCATCACTGGCATGCCACTTTCCTGGTTTAAATCATATCTCACACAAGAGAACAGTTTGTCTCTATAGATAACTTTAGGTCCCCCCTCTCCCTCATGGTGCTCCTCAGGGCTCTGTCCTAAGCCCTATCCTCTTTATTAATGACATCCTCCCACTTGGCCGTATATTACATCAACATGGCCTAAACTTTCACTACTATGCTGATGATACTCAAACTTCGTCCACTAAGCCCTCTCAGACTCTACCACCCTCCAACCTGGTTGACTGCTTCAATGCTGTCAATAGCTGAGTGACACAGAACTTTCTTAAACTCAACCAAGACAAGCCAGAAGCCCTACTGCCATCACCTCTGCGCCATCCCACACCCTATGCTCCACAGATGCCCATCTACCGTCCATCCAGCCCTCTAGGCTTCGCTTCATGGGTGACGGGTTCCTTCAGCGTGGCTGGCTCTAAACTCTGAAATGCCCTGCCACTAGCATTGCGCAAAGCTGTTACACTGAATACTGTGTAAGAAGGCAGGATTTTTCCCATTTCGGACACAGTGTTTTCTTGTCACTACTGTATGCTATCATTTGTATAATTTGTATCATATGTATCATTTTTCTCTTTTATACCGTGTCCTCTGTGTTTGCAACTTGAAAGGTGCTTATAGACAAAATGTATTATTATTATTGTTAGTAGTAGTAGTAGTAGTAGTAGTAGTAGTAGTAGTAGTAGTAGTAGTAGTAGTAGTAGTAGTAGTAGCAGCAGCAGCAGCAGCAGCAGTAACAGTAACAGTAGTAGTAGTATCAAATTAAATTAATTGAGGTTTGAGGAGATTTTGACCGTAGAGACTGTAGTGTAGTGCTCAATTCAATTTAGTTAATCTCCTAAGGGGCATATATGGGCTACTACACTGTAAAGGGTATGTTCCACTTTTCTGTAAATGTGCAGATGTTTTCAAAATGATTCATGGAATATAGTCTAATTTTAGGCCTGATCTGTGCGTAAATTCTGTTGTACAGGCAACAGTATGTTATTGATTTTTCAAAAATATAGTACCCTGGTTCCATCTATCCTAATGCATCACAGACATGAAAATATGTGAAGGCTTTCTCCATTTCATTATGCTCCTCAGGGCAGAGCCTTAGATTGATCCTTTGTTAGATGAGCTGGCTTTCCTGACACCTTCAGAAAAGAATGGTTTTATCATTGTTGCTACGTGGGCTCTTAAAATCAGATTAAATCCATAAAGGTCAGGGTATGTAGACAATTTAATGCATAATACAAAACCCCAGACCCTTTGGAGGACCGGATGTACATGTTCATCACATTATGTGAGGAGCTCTTTTTTTGTGGGCTACATTATATCCATGTGCATGTTTTGACAATACTCTTAAATGAGAAGGTTGCAAATTCAGTCATGGAATCAGGTTGAGGTTTATCATGTTAAATCCATCCAATAAACAAGTACATTTTACATAGCCTCATCTGAAAACTAGATATTTCATATTAAAGTGAAAATTGTTTATGAATTATTCATGAGCATCAATTACACATAACAGAGTTTAAATGTGTATTTTTTACCTCAAAGTTTCTCTCAGACATATAGCTTCAGTGTTTTTACTGAGACATTGGAAAGCCAAGTTTTCTCCCAGCAGAAAGATGCACTGCTTTACCTTTGAGTTATGAATGAGCCCTTGAGCTCAGTACAGAACACAAAACATGTTACTGTATGTCTAAAACACAGTGTTATCGATTTGGTTTATGGTTAAAATAGATTGAACATAAACTGGCACTAATTCAGAAAACAGTTGTAAATCTGGTGTATGGTTGTATTCAGAGGTTGTATTTCTGCAGACTGAAACAGTAACTTTTCCATCATATTTTAGACCCTCTGAAAGACTTTTTGTATTCAAAATTGATCGTGAGAGACTGATTACAAGGATCCTTGCCAGTCTGCAACAATGGGTTTGTCAGAGTCACACAACTACGGCCTATCTGCTGAGCAGATGACTGCAAAAAATGAATTGAAATTAAAAAATCCAAAATTTGCATTTCAGCTGGCACCATATTTCTCTGGTCTTGCCAGCGAGTTCCCCCAAGCTCATTTTAGATCGCAGCATGTGCGCTGAATGTACAATTCACCCAGTAACTTCCCCCTGTCCTCCTAATGGAATTGTCACAGCCATAGCTACTTGCTAATTTTGTTCGCATAGGTGCAAATATACAAGCAGGCAGAAGATTTGCAGAGCTTTGCTTTTTAATAATTAAAGATGCTGAGGGTCAACTTAAACCAGACACAGTGGTCCTTTGTTTTGGCTGATAGTTATGCTTTCATTTGGTACTGGCTGGGTTTTCTGTTGGGCTTAGAGGTAAAGTTGGAGGAGGGGTTGTGCGCTGCATTGTTAAATCTGCCTATGATTCTCAGGAGATTTTAGGGATAAAGTCTCTGCACAGATAACATCCAAATTAAATGTGGGAACTTGGTACTGAGAGAATGGGCTTAGAGGCAGTGATTCCTCTGAATGAGAAATCAATAAAGGTTTCATTAAGGATGGAGGGTTCATCTCAAGCCCTTTTTGCAGCCACACTTCAAACCTACACACTCCACCATGTACTGTACAGTCAATTGATAGCATGGTCCCAGAAGGTTTAGATATCTATTTTTCTTTGGCTTTTGAGATCATTTATTTTTGTTGGGCCGATTTTATACTGGACACCATCTTGGGCCATCTCATATATGTCAGTCACTCTTGTGCAGGGGTCAACTGTGGCTCTGCTGATGAGCTCTCCTGGGCAGTTATTGCTAGAAGACAATGCTCTCAATGATGATAAATGATTTGGTAGTAATCAGCAGCAGACATTGACTGCCACATTACATCCATTCATCACAACACAGGAAAACTATTTTTAAAAACTGTTATAATGATGAAGCAGTTCTCCTGATGTATTTTTATATGAAGCAGATCAGATTTAATGATAGCCTTTGTTTGGTTTATAATGATGAAGGCATGTTAACATGTCTCCTACATGTTTGAAGAGTGAAATCAGACAATAAGGTAGTAAGTTTGTCTTTGTTTTTAAGACATCAAGCTGAAACGATTTTGTAAATTAAGCATAAAATGGCCCTCTAGTCGACTTTTCTCTGGCTAAAGGAAGCATCAGTATTGTAAACGCTCCCTGTACCCACCCTAAGAAACAAACACCCCACCGCACCCTTAACCACTTTTCTTTGGGAGCTGCTGTGTCTGAACAACAGGAAAGGAGTGTGACGGAAGAGGGAAAAGGAGACAGCCTGAGTGAATTCAACTCCCCAACCCTCACCTTTCCTCTTTCTGCTTCCCTTTCTGTTTCAAATATCGCTGTTTTGACGTGTGAGCTTCGTTGTGGTAATGGTCATCTATGTGCGCCGGTTATCAAAGCGACCTTGAGAGAATCTGAAGGTGAGCCTTCAAAAGCGCTCTCAGCATTGATCATGCAGTTGAGATTCTTCCGTGTGCCCTTCTGCTGTGCTATCTCTGTCAGGTGGGAACTGATTGAGGTTGTCATAAAAGCTGACACCCGATCTCGGCGGACCTACCAGCAAGGAATT
Organism: Alosa sapidissima; assembly: GCF_018492685.1. Taxonomy (NCBI): domain Eukaryota; kingdom Metazoa; phylum Chordata; class Actinopteri; order Clupeiformes; family Clupeidae; genus Alosa; species Alosa sapidissima. The sequence continues at coordinate 24,203,181 of NC_055958.1, read as the reverse complement.
TCCAAGCAGTCAGTTCACGTTTCCCCTGGAGAATATCCTCAGCTGAGAGTTGGATTTCAGAATGGTTCCTGTCTCAGAACTCTTTTCAAGTTTTGAAAGGGTGGTATGTCAGCTATATGCAAAATATGGTGATTTTTGAGGTGTCATGAATGATGAATTTCGACTGGACATCATGTTCAAAGAGGCGAGAGGTCTGCAGCAGCTCTAGAATGCTAATCATTTTACGAAGAAATTGGCCTCTTAATTTCATAATCGAGTCTGCAAACTATAGTCCCTGCACATGTGCAGAATGAAATATTAAGGCTAATAGAATGGATAGGAGGATATAATTTGAGCTCCTGGGGGCTCTTGGTATGTGGGTTTGTGTGCACATTTCCCCACTTACCCATTTATCTAATTCCACTGCTTCCCACTGTCTGCGTGAGCATTCCGGCATCACTCCTGTATCCCTGCGTGTGTGTCACCAGCATTTGGGTCACTGAAGCTGCGCTACCAATATCTGTGCAGCTCATAATTCCCAGTAAACAGCACTAGGCAAAATTCATCCCAGTTATTACTATATAACAGCTATTGCACGGCAGACTTGCACTGTGGTCCTGATGCTATGGTATTGGCAAGCCCCCCAGTATGCTGTCGTGATCTGAAGCCAATTCTCTACAATCCAGAGTAGAGTCTTGCAGAATGAGTCTCATTTGGAATCAGGGAAGAGAAGACATCTGCACCGCACTGAGGATTCCCTGACACCACAGAATAGATAACGGAGATAACAGCACAACAACAGAGAACACACCAAGACACAAGCTGGCATTAAGGCCGTTTGATAACTCCACTTGGCCTGTAAATAGGCACCTGCTCAAAACTTAAGTGTGAGTGAAAACAAACGCAAGGGGGGGGGGGGGGAGACACAGCTCTATCTAAAAATATATCTTTTTCCGTCAGGGAATAATTTTCACTGCAGCAAATATCCTAGCGGTAATGTTTCCATGCTGTCATGAACGATGAGACTCCAGGCTGCTGCAGACACACAGGCAGTCAAATTGGTTCCCTTGTGATTAGGTCTCAGCCGAGGCACTATCTTCAGCGCACCTCAGCCTTCCCACCGCCCTGTCAGAGGGGTAATTAACATGATATTACATGGCCGGAGGGCAACTCCAGGGCTCCTCGGGAGGGCCCCCTTATGGCAGTAGATGTCATATCCCTGCTGTCATTGCCCTGTCCGGTACCACCACTATGGTAATGGTGGCCTATGTTGCATGCAAGCATACACATATTACCACCCATCTACACACCCCTACTGTGTCTTCTGTAAAGAGTGGGTTTATCACTGACACTGTATAACAATAAGTGACATACTGTAACTAAACCTTCTTAATTCCTCACACTAATGTTAAAGATCCCTTCAAGAGTTAATGGTAAGGTTGGTGCCTCGATATTGTGGTATTGATTCATTTATTTCCAGACTATCTCTTCTCGTTCATTTCCTCAATCGTATCTCCTAGACAGAGACTGAGAGAGTGCATTGGTGAGAAGAGGGAAGCAGCATTTGGCTTGACGGGTATGGCAAGTCAATTCTACTGATTCGGTGGAGTAATGCTATAAATATTAAACTGCTGCCTTATCGTCAACAATGTCAGGCATTCCAATAGATCAGGCACCAGACACAGACACGGAGACGCCAGCGATCTGACCAACTGAGTCGGAGAACTCAGTTCGAAGAGCTAAGCAAAAGCAAACACATTAGGACTTTTGTAAATGTCAGAATATTGGAATCGTTTTTTGTTCCCAGATTGTGTGCCTGCTTGCAGTAAATATTCAAGAAAACAATCTATACATAATGATGGAGCTCTGGTGAAGACTCTGGGGAATGTTCAGATTTAGCCTCATGTGCTACTGGTCTCGGAAAATTTAGAGAAATGTAGTAAAAAATCCATGTTTTGTCTTACAAACAGGCACTTTTACTTTGCCTTTTGTATTTAGTCCGGCTAGGAATGTCTTTCTCAGATGGAAAGCAGTTGAAATCTAAATAGGTTGCTCCTGGGGTTGCATTTCAATGAGCTGAGGGAGAACACAGGCATGTAATAATAAACAGACACCTTCAGGAAATTGTTGCTTGTGTGCTCAGCCGTGGGGGCTTACTTGCCGTTGTCTTGTTGAAAGAGAATGCAATTGGTTGAGTAAATAGAAGGGTCATGTGCACATTTGCAGTACCAGCAGTGTGATTTTATAATTGCTACAGCATACAACAAATAGAAACGATAGGAAACAGCATATTGCTACTTACTACAAATGCAAACAATATATATTTATATATACATGTATATATAAAAAAACAGACGGCAAACCCAGAGAAAGTCTCTTTTTTATTAGTGGCCTGAAATGATTAGACAAAAGAAAAGGTATCCCACTAGCACCTGTTCTTCCTGAGAGAACTTTCTTTGCCATGTGTTTCACCAGCATAGTGGAATATATTCATTTTTTTTCACACTACAGAGTGGTGTTTTCTATGATGCCCCTGCATCACAGTGATACATGTAGTTTTTCTCTCCTCTTTTGTCTCTTTTTTTCTCTCTTTGTCTGGCTCTTTGTGGTTCTTTCTATGGCATGTTTGGCTCCCTCTGGATTTCTCTGTCTCTTTTATTTTAAAGGTTATGGTTACACTTTGTTTTATTACACGGCTCTTCATAATGCTGTAGAATGCTCCATTCACTTGAATGGGCCTTCCCAATGTTCGGAGGTCTGATCATTTTGTATAACAGACCGTTGCTATGTGTAACAGACCAATGTCAAGAAAAATGGGTTTTGTGCTTCTGATTCACGTCATTCATATCACTCCGCAAGTAGTCCGGTCACTTCTTAAAATGGCACTTCATTGAAAAGTGAAACCAGACGGTTGATCAGCTGTGTTCTAAAGAATGTTTGATTCGAGTGTGTTGCAAACTATTTGTTTCTCAGCAAAAGCCACGACGAAACGGTAGCAAATAAATGTAAAGAGATCATGCAGAGTTTATTTTTTCGTTTTGGCAAGTAGCCGTATAATAAGTGGGATAATGTATAGAACGCCGGTCATTGTCAGGAAAATAAGTCCCTTTATGGCGAAGCAAGACCCCACCGCTGGCGTGTTAAGGTCCTGTTTACCCTGTCGGGACTTATTTTCCCGATAATGACCGGTGTTCTATACATTATTCCTTACTGAACATAGTTGTACAAGAAAAGGAACTCCATACATAACAGTAACAGTAGTGACAATAGTAGTTTCAGTTATTTGCCATTAGTAAAAAAAGTTGTCTTGAACATCCATTACAATTACCATTCTTTCAAGAACAAAAATGCAGATTTCAGAGACATGCCAAGTATTGCTATACTTCTGTGCAATTCTTACCTTTTAATGCTAAAATATACCGCTTTTAATTGTCAAGTTGAACAAGTATGCAGTGCCGTTCTTAGAGTTACACGCTTCTGCAGGAAGACGAAGCAGGAGATTGCTGTGCAGTTCAGTATGGAGACGATCCATTTCAACCATGCTGAACAATGGACTGAGGCAGACAGTCAGCATGCGCTACCTTGTTTCAGCCTCTGATAAAGTGTCCCCTTGTGTGCAGTGTCCTGACGGCTCCCTACTCCTGAGAGGATGTTCCTCTCAAAATGCCTAATTAGCTCCTAATTATCCCTGTCATATGTGTGAGCGTTGCATCTGCACATCCCAGGCTCAGATTCCCTCTGGAGACAGTGAAAGACAGGTGAAAGCTTGCTGGGTGCCGTCATCTCCCCGGTTTTCACCTCCAGTGGTTTAGAGCCCATGACAACTGATAGAGCTTCAGCTGACCAGGAGACCTCAAAAGCTTGCTGTTACCTTGCTTAGATCAGCTCGCCATAAACATCATCCCCGGGAGCAACCTCTTTCAACTTTTAAAAATGTGTACAAATTGCTTTCTCCTCACTCGCTGGTTCTTTTATGTTTCTTTTTTCTTGCAAGACCATGCTTGTTTCAAAGGTGAAGGTTTGTTCATTACCTCTTCTATTGACAAAACCTAATTGTTGAGGCAATTGAATCCTCAGGTTTTAAGAGGGATTGGATGAGGTGTTTAAAATGCATGTCTTGTTGAGGCAGCAAATAACTTAAAGCAATTAACTTTTATCAATTAATTACTATGGCAAGAGGAGGCAAATTTGGGATTGGGCTTTTTATTGGTAGAGCTTGAAGAAATATGTGTTGTTTGCCAGAAATGTCAAGTTTCTACATAATATAAATAGCATTAAGTCCTTTGAAGGTGACACACATGGCAGAGTTTTTGTGCTGTAATTGATGCTGACATTGTATGATACTTGATCACAATATTTGCATGCTGTTTACAGAATCAGCTTTTTGGGCCAAGTATGTTGTGACTATGATTTTGGCTCAGGTTGTTGGTGGCTCTCAAAGCCATATTGCTGAATGCAAATACTAAACAGATGATACTATATGCAGACAATAGATAGATAATTAAGCATAACCTCTATATATTGAATACAGGCTTCATAAATAAAAGCAACTGTATGATGCATTTGTGCATGTAATAGTGCATACATGGCAAATAAACAAGCATTTTTTGATTAGTAGTGATATAACACAACACTTGACAAAATATTCCATCATAAACAATCAGTGTAGAGTATTTGACTCATTCTATTAAAAGGTTTTGTTTTACAGCAGACATAATGATGTCCTGGTGACACATTTCCTTACGTTTGCATTGATTCTCGATCCGATTTCATTTGCCCTCATTGCCTTCATTGTCCCACAAATGAATATGAGAAGAAAAAACATCTCTTGGAGCACAAGGAGGTGATCTCATGATGCTTCCAGATTCCATTTGTCCCCAGGCTTTTTGGCCTAAACTGCAGGGAGAAAATAACATTCGGTTTTAATCACCCTGATGACCTGAAAGTGGCATCAAAATTGGTTCCATTACAGCTGACAGGTATGAATTACTCTGTCACTTGTCCTGCTGTTAAAGATCAGCAGCTACCATCCCTCCTCATCTCTAAAACATCTTCAGCTAACCAGATTGTTGTCTGTCATTATATGTGCCTTTTTCCAACCACCCTTTTAAGTAGTTGTTTTGAAGACTTAAATTTTTTCTAAAGCAAAAATGATGCTATCACATTGCAGCGAACACAAGCGTGCTCCCCTGTGGTTAAAAAATATTATACTCTAGTCCCATTATCAGCAATCAACCAATTCCATGCACATGTCATTTGAATGTAATATGTATACTTTAGATGGACATAATACATAACGTGTGCACAATTTCTTCTAGCCATCTGAGAGGCATGTTATGCAGTATATAGTAGTGATGGGTGGTTAAGTCCTTGTTTTCAGATTGTGCTAGAGCAAGGTGCTAACAACGCCAAGGCAGTGGTGCCAGTGCCCAAGAAGCATATAGTTATAACAAATATTTATGTACAGAAGAAGATTCTGCCAAGAGCTTCTGCCAATTTAAATGACTAAGTTGAAATGTGTTCACAATACTGTGATATTCATTCAAGTTACTCATCAAACAAATATAAAAATAAAATAGAAATACTGTAAAACTGTTTTAGTATGGAATATAAACAGTAAGAAGATCTCAGAGTTCACACCAAGTTCACAATTATACTGAAACAAAGACATTTTTTCTTCAGATGTTCTAAGGGTGCTCTGCAGGTTTTTACAGCCATTGTCCATTATTTTATGAAGTGAGATAGCAACCTCATCCCCTTATCATGCCATTGTCCTTTTATGCTCTGCATCCAATCACTAACTGCTGTACAACTGTGCCACAAAATGATGGTTTTATTTAGATAAACATGCCTTCCACCACATTTTTGATTGCACCCATGGCTGTATTCTCCCAGAGTCTCTCGAAATGTGGTGGCAGGCTCTCACATCATGCAGTTGGTGTTGTAAAGGCACCATCTGCCCCAAATTACAATGTAACTTCCAGAATGCCTTGTCTCAGCTTTTGTCATGCCTCGGGATCTGACAGCACAGAGACAAGGCAGCTGCCTTCAGTGCTGTACTACAGTACAAGCCAAATGAGAAAAAAATAGTGTGAAATCTACACAGTGTGAGTATGTGAGTATGTATATATATATATATATATATATATATATAGTCTTTTGTGAAGTTGTGTGTGCTAAAGGCTTAGGTGGAAAAATTATGTACTTGGCAACTAATGACACATATCATCCCCTGATCTTTTTGAAGAGATTTTTTTTAACAAGCCACTGCACATCCCATCTAAGTATAGATATCCTTGCAATTACACAGTGCTGCTGTGCATCGCACTGTATACATTTTATGCTCCATTTTAAGTTGATAATGAGGACTTTGCAATACCTTTACCTTTACGCTCACACAGTTTATTTATTGTTGATGTGGTAGATACTTCTAACGGAGTGCATTTTCGCCCAGGCTTCTGTGCCTGTAAAAATGTGTCTTAGTTCAATTCTGGATGCTGCTTCTCTTATTTACAGGTGGATGAAGAGGACTATCCCCTCTTGATCCCAAGGAGCTGAGCTCAGAGTGGCTCCATTCATCTTCTGTTCCCACCAATAAGTCACTAGAAAGAAATGGTTTTGCAGTATCAGCCAGCTCTCTAATGGGTCTGGAGATAACAACTACCTCCACCGCCTGGAATGGCTTTGTTTGGTAACCTGATAGAGAGACAAGAAAGGGATTATGGTGAGCCACTATTGTAGAGGCTGCTATTGACACTGCCATCCTTGGATCACTTTAACCCCCGAAAGCCCTGTATTCCAGTCTGACATTCTTTTTTATTTCTTAGCTGGAGGATGCAGTTTAGCTGATTTGTGTGCCATGATGTAAAAGTCTATTATTCACTGCTGTGCTAAATTAAGTGAAGAGCTGCTTGAGGACTGAAGCTTTTATCCCACTGCAGCCGTTTCAGTGAGGAGCTTTAACATGATGATAGAGACATCTTTTATCTTAAATGGTGATATGCCTCAGATAGTCATTTTCCCCAAAATGTCCAGACTTTTTTTTTTTTCTATGTACAGTGCCCACACTGTTTCTATTTACAGTAGATTTTATTTTTATTTTTACTTCCTTTGGCGAGACAACCACACTGACCCCAAATTAGGATATATGGTCTTTTTGCCCCCCACCATCGACTTTAAGGCAGCGCTGTCTGGAAGGTGCAAGAGTTAGGGTTAGGCTAGGCAGCACTGCCTTGAAGTCGACGATGGCCAAATAGACCATTAAGCCCAAATTAGCGTAATACTTTGGCAAAGGTGAACGGCTGGAATTTTAAGCCTGCCTGTTTAGCATAATGACATGGCCTCAGCATCCTTATGCAAGACACCATAACTGAATAGGGTAAAACAAATTTAACTAATAGGCTAGATATCACCATGACATTTCCCAGTTGATTACTTACTTTAAGACAAGACAAGTTTTCTGAATTTTTATTTTTGAATATGTTAATGAGGTATTTATCTAATTAAATGTATGCTGATTTGCATACATTTCATCAAGTACAGAAATCTGAACATTGGATAAAGTCTGGTTCAAAATTCTCGTTGACAAATTCAAATTGTCAAATGTATTTACAGAGGGAGTTTTGGATATCTCTTTTTATAGTCAACCAGGAAAGTTTCATAGTGATACCTAGTTAAAATGTCTACCCTATTTACCTGCAATGACTTGCTTATGTGGAGGCCTATTTTATTATGCTAATTAGAAGTCTTAAAATTCAGAAAGTCAGAATTCAGCTTGGTAAACAGACCATTCTGAATCAGCACCAAACATTTATGTGAAATAGATTGTTTACTGACTTTTCGTTGAATTTGCTAGATGCATTTTCTAAATGTTTTCCATAGAATTGATCCTAGTCTATGACAACTTCAGTGTCGTCACAGTGAGCTGTGCATGTAATGAGCAGTGCATACAGTATGTACAATCATAAGTATTCATTTTGAGGCGTGTTTGAGTCATGTTGTACCATCGGATTTTTTTCTGGCATGGTCTTTGCTAACAACCTGTTTTGCATAGATATCGTACATTTACCAAAGTGAATCCACGAGCCCAACTCATTCTGGAGAGCGAGATGCCTAGCAGAGCATTTCTTGTCCATATATCTCTGATTTCTGTTCTAAGACTTTCACATGTAATGGCAAGACAGTGGGATTCATGTTGGGAGAATGGCAGAGGAGACCGGCACATTGCTTCTGCTTTGATTTTTTGTGTCTCCCCAGCTTTGCAGCAAAGCAGGTGTGGATGAAAGACCTGCCTTCCTTCTCCCCGAGATTTTTTAATGCCAGAGTCCACTGTTTCTTCACCCTGCCGCCTGGCTGTATATGACCATTAGCCTGTAGTTCTATCTCTGGACCAGTTATGAATAGTGCTCTGTTGTGCCTGGGGAGGGAGGAAGCTAACATTTCTAATGGTCAGAGAGCAGCATGGGGTGGATCAGGGTGATCCCTGATCCAATTAGTGGTCGCTTTCTAGTGCATTCTTGTCTGGGGCCTTTTACACTGCAGCAAACTGGATCTGACCTGGAGGACAGTCTGGGAAGGTCAGTTCTCTATGCTCCCCAGCATATTTACAGTGCATGAAAATGCACTGTTCTGTTATCCGAAGTCTTCTTCTTCTTCTTCTTCTTCCTCTTCTTCTTCTTCTTCCCACCAAATTTCTGCGTCTAATTCAGCTTTAACCGTTGTAACGTAGAAACTTCGTTCAAACTTTGTAACGTAGGTCCTGAAAAGGACACGTGGGGAATGTATTTTTCACTTTTGTAAACTTTATATTTCTTGAGATATTAATAAAAAACAAGCTTATTTTCCCCCATAGACTTAACATGGGCTGATGACATCACAATGGGCTAATTAACTTGATTTGCACCTGTATCAACTTCCAGCTGCTCACTACTAGGACCCATCAAAGGGCCAGTTAAACTGATTGCACCTGTATCAACTGCTTTCTGCTTAACTAGGCCAACTCTCTCTGTGTCTCTCCATTCTACAAGGATATAAGGCACATTCCATCCAACTTTCTATCTATTCATCCTCTTCAAACCATTCACTCATCAACCCATTAAACTATCCACCAACATCCATTAAACAATCTGCCTATCAACATCCATTCAACTTTCTGTCTATCAACATCCATTACACTATCTAAATTCAACTTTTAAACTATATACTCTGTCTCAGGCTTTAAGCATACAATCTGGCTCTATTAAGACTACAGATTATGTTCCTATTTCCTCTGCCCACAACTGTTTAAAAATAAATGTCCTCACTACAATAATTCACTATTAAATAATTTAACTATTTAAACTACTCAACTATTTAACTGTTTAGATATTTCAACTGTCAGTTGTTATCAACTATGACTCCTGCCAACTGTTTCCAAATAAAAGTTTGTTTTGCATTTTATGTTAATACAGTATATTTATATTTTCATGCACTGGTAATTTCCTCGAAATTACATTTTCTAGTTTTCTCTGAAATGAGACACAATCTTTTTGTTTTTGTTTTGTTTTATCTGGAAGCTAATAGTGACTTGTTATTCATAGAGCTTGATAAATATTCACTTGGTTGTATCATTCCTTGTTTCCTGCGAGTGTGTAGAGGATGTATCGGAACTCCCCCTATTACCGACGGTCCCGTATTTCGGCCGTCTTGCGTGTATGTGTCACTTAATATCCATTTCTATACAAACCAAGGGGGCGGTTTCCTAAAGAAACGTAAGCACCCACACCATAGGTGTATCTAAATTAGCTATGTACCAAAAATGACATTTTACCGTGACTCGAAGAGCTGTAAACAGTGTTGTACGGCTGCGTGTACACATATGCTCCAGTGGAATTTTAATTTCATGACGTGAATTCTTGGTCTAACTGTTCATGTGCCATTGAAACGGCGTAAATAGGCGACCCATCAGGCCAGCACTATAACTCTGAGCGTGGTAAACAAAATCGGATATTTCAGGCAGTAAATGCTCCCGTTAAGAACCAAACTAGATTTTGTTCAAATCTACACACCTATGGCTACTGAAAAATGTAAGATTCATTTAGCAAATGTTATTTTGAAGTGTTAAAAAACATTGTTGTTTTAGAATTTCCGAACAAAAGTGGTGATAATTGGGGGTGTTACGATAGCATGTTTCATTAACAATGTGAAATTTTGGAGTGTCTTATCTGCTTTGGCGTCTTTTCAGACCCTTAGATGACCGAATGCTATTGCCTGACTCAATTTGATGTTATCTTATAGTAATATTAGACACCGAAAAGGGTAGAGATCTCATTTTCAACTCTTACAGACCTTAGATTAGTTTTTAGCGTCTATATTAATTCACTGTCTGAATCTCTGTCTTGCACAGCAACACTAAGTTTGATTCCGGTAGGATTTGTGCATTTGTGTTACTCAAATAAATTCTTTCAGTTTTATGACAAGTAATTTTAAATATGCCACCTCAGATTATAAGTCATTTATCTGACGAAATCACTGAAGAAGGCAAGAAAATATTCCGTCAAAGTCCTTAGAATGACTCTCCAGTAACACTCCATGCTCTTGCGTACTGAGCAGGATTACCATTGCAACAACACATCATCAGTAAGGCAAAGCTAACCTGTCTCATAACATTGTAAATCCTGCTTGTTTCCCATTTAGTGCGTTAACAATCCAATGCTTGCTGGTCTCAGCATCACTATGATAGAAGAGCTGACATTCACAAATAAAAGGTTGCACCACTATGAATGTTTGTTATTAATATGCAGCAACATGGAAGCAGCAGTCTATGTCTAGTTGTTGCGTGGGCAGAGGGGCTCCATGAATGCAAAGGTCAGACAAGAATAAGATCTTATTTGAATTTCTTGCTGTCGTCTCCCAAATTTGTTGGACTCATCTTGTTTAGAATATCAGAGGATGCCATCATGTGCAAGTTCATGGTAAAGTAGATTTCATACAGAAGGTGGTCATGTTAATTCCATTTGTCTTTTCATTTGGTTGAGATGTACCGTACACTGTTTTAAGGATATGTTGTTATATTTTACGCTGGTCTTGTGGAATTTTGTGTTGTATGTTGCATGCTATTCATGGTAGGCTTCTGTCCTGCAACTGAGTTGCACGTTTTCTCCAAAACATAACCTGTAGCATTTGTGCTTTTAGATACCATGTTAACCATGTAGTACCAAATTGTGGAGTTGGACCATAAACATTCTGCATTTCTTTGTTGGGGAAGTAAAAGAGTGGTGAATGGCACACACAGGACTTGTAGCCTACATACAGTAGCATAATTCGCCTAATGCCACAACAATATAAAAAGTATTGAGTATTTTTGCACTAGTGGTTCTTCTGCTTGATTTTGAGTTATTTCCAATGTCAGTATTGTTTGCTTCAGACTACAATTTGCTAGAAGTGTCCTCACTCATGACATGCATCTGAGATTCAGTGGCATAAGGAGCCAACACTGAGCCCCAATGCAGGATTGTTCAGGCTGGACCTGAGCCCACCTCCCTAACCAGAGCACATAGTAACGTAATGTCAATGGCCATCGGCATAAACAGGCAATAATAAAGCATGCAGCTAAGTTAACCAGCACCAGCAAAATACACTGTACAACTGGCAACGGCATTAGAGGCAAGAGCCTATCCTATAGGCCTGTATTATCTCTGTTGCTTCTTTTAATCGTCGCTTTTGAAAACCACTTTTGTGTATTTAGACTTCATTACTCACCGTTTAACTCAAGTTCAGTCTTTAGATCCGTTTACCATCTGTCATGCACTACATGTTCATAATTACCATGTCCCAGCATCCCTAGTGCCCAATTTGTTTTTTAACATCAAACAAAAATGCATGGAATCCTGATCTGAAAAGTTTATTGAAGTAGAACTATATTATGTTGCCATGATTTCATACAATACTGTATGTAACTGTCTTATCCTATTGTAGAATTTATTCAGTTAATAACACTCATAAAGACACACCATCTAACAGATGCTTGGTGCAGTTAAAAGGCCCAGTCATGCTAACATTATGAAGGTGGTTGCGGGTTTGTATTACATGCTTACCACTAATTATGCGTCTACTGAGCTGCCTGAATATGTGAAACAGCTTGATGTCCTTTTGATCCCCAAGGGGTGATGAAAGGACGAAGAGGTGTGTTGGTCTTTTGACAAAGCAGGGAGGAAAGGGAAAACCACCAGCAAAACCAGACTTGCTAGTGACCATTTTTCACCTGATTGTTTCATAAATTATCCATTTAAGACTTCCAGGATTCACTTTGGCGCCTTCAGCAGACATGCCCCCCAGCATTTCAAAGTAGAGTTACTTTTTACAACACAGAAGCCTAATTTTACATACTCAGTGATTCCTTTTTTCTTTCTGTCAAATTCAGTGGAGTGCTTAATAATGCCTTTTTCTGCTGTGTGACAAACGCACCAGGCAAGTTTATTTCTGCTTCCGTCGTTCGGAAAGGTAGACTCAGTTCCACCCATTATCACTTATGTTGTCACGGGACAATCCAGGTCCAGCTCGACAGTTCTGCTCGACACATGGCCCTGTGTTGCCTATGGTGATGCAATAAACCATTCTGGCACAGGCAGAGAAAGCCTGCTCAGCCACAGATGTGCAGATCTAGATAAGGTCCCTGGAACAATAGACATCACTCTGAATTTCAAAAGAAGGAAGCCTTTTATTCATATTCATTTATTCTGTAAATGTTCAAGGTTTTTTAGCATCGTGACAGAAAAGAGGGATGGGGGGGGGGGTTGTTAACAAACAAGGTGTCCATATGCTAGCTTTCATCTTTAATTTTAATTATTCATCTGTCTGTGTGTTTGTTCATTCAAGAGATGCCTTGTTTCTGTGTATGGGAAAAAATGATCTCCAGCAGTGCTACAAAAAGCATGTTCAGTAAGGACAACTGAAACGTTAGCAGAGTTCAGCCACTATATTTTGTATATATTTAATTCTGACATTTCTGAAGTATATAGCTTAGAGTAGCCTGACATTTTCTTAAAAGCTCTTCATGGGATTCAAAATGCCGTTTAATTGCGGGTAGATGGAGAAGTTGAATTAACCTTCAGTGAGGGGAAGAAAGTAAGTAGCCTGTAGTAATCAGTATTCCATATTCTCATGTTTGTATGTGCAAGATCATAGACACTAGAAACATCCATACCCACATATACATTACATTTCTCATTTTTATGTCTATTTCATGTTGATTTATTTAGCTTTTACCATCTATTCCACAATATCATGCATCATATTCATGAATTTGATTGGCATGTAATTCACTTCTGCCAGACATCCCAGTAGTGGTAGCACCTCTCTCAGACACAGACAGCAGGCTAAAATATAATGACGTTCAGCGATGCTTGATGCTTTCTTCTCAAAACATATTTTTTCACAATGGCAATCAGAAGCATCCAACTGATGTATCCCAAAGACGTCCTACATCAGGTTTACATTTAGTATATAGGGAGGAGCTGGATTGACAGCCGTGGGAGAGAATTCTCCCCATCTATTTAGAGATGTTCCCCTGTCATTCAGCACAGCAAACTAAATAAGGGGTGTGAAGTTTGATTGATAGATGATAGTTGTTCAGCAGGTGAGCGTTTTCCCTTGCGTCGCTGAGCTCAAGAATTTATTAACTAATTAAGCATCAGTCATCAATGGTGTTGCTTTTACAGCCTTCAGACATCTGGGTGGAATGAGCTGATTCAGGATGTATTAAAAGATGGATTGACTGGGTGATGATAATCATATGAGTCGCTGCATACATGAATTTGATAATTAAAAGAGCCTCATATTGAATACATTTTGGGGATGTGATCTAGCATGGAAATGTGTTTATGAATAATGTTTCTCCATGCATGTATATCAGTTCATTAAAAGTGTTATGACAAATGAAATATTGATATGAATTTGCAAACACCAATGCAGATACAGAGAAAGTGAATGATCCTCATGCATAACCAATTATACACACAGCTGGCAGGGTTTGATGGATGTAGGGAGACGATGTGCACATTTTCGGAAGGAAATACAGCATTTAGTATAGAAATATGTAGCATAACAGTACAAACACTTTTACGTGCTTGTTTTTCATGTTCAACACAACCTTATTTTGGGTATGACTCACCAATGTGACTTATGGTCATGAAAATAGGCAAATTTCAAATAGCATACTTTTTTGTGTTAAAAATGTATACATTATTATTACATAGCACATAAGGGAGCGCATATATGACTATACAGTATACAGCACTTTTATGTGAGAGGCGAGCTGATGGATGGTATCAGTACAGCACTTTACAATAGGAGGCTTACTGTTTGTCCGTCTCCACCACATGTTGTGTGATAATCCAGCCTCAGTTAAGAGTGCTTTACCTGTAATTAGGACCTGCTTGGAATGGAAAGATCAGGTGGCCCAAGTGGCGGTCCCGGCAGACCCCTGGCTGTGCTGATGTAGTTACCGCGACAGAGAGAAATGGGCTCCGGGCTATTGGCTTCCGTCTTCAGGGAGAGGGGCAGGCCGGTGACAGGCAGGGTGATTATTCAGCCTCCGAGATGTGGACTGCTGGAGAGGAACTGTTTGGTGTGTTTGCCGCTCCTCCGTCAGTGTAATCATTCTGAATCACGCGCCCATAAATCACATGCACAGCACAGCTGGGTTCCGGCTCTGCCTGAGTGCCCAAGGCGGGGGGGTGGGGGTGGTGGGGTTGCTGTGGGCACACTGTTAAAAGACTAGCCCTGGCCAACCAATGTCTGTGTGGAATAACACCCTGTCTAGCCACAGCTGGAGTGAAGGAATCTCTAAAATGAGCGCCTCACTGGAGAGAGAGAAAGGGGCGGGGAGGGGGTGGTGGGGTGGGGTGGAGTGAGTTGGCTTCATGTGGAGGAATTTGGAGTGCTCACATGCTGGTGTGAAGTGTGACCTTTCACTGTTTATCGTGACAAGCGGATTAGAAGTGTCCGCATTGATTTTGGACAGCAATTCCATTCTCGCCTCTAAACCATTCACAGTAGGAAGGGGACTTCTGTGTTGGGGGTTGCAAGTAGAGTGGCCCCTACACACTAGGGGCCAATCAAATGTAATCATGGGCATGTGTTCATAGAGAGATGGTAAGAATGTGAGCCTCAATTGTCCTTGGATGGTGCATCAAAGTATTGAAGCTGGTAACGATATGACTATAAAGAATAATCTGCAATCAGTCAGTAATGTGACATGGTCTAAACAGAGAGAGGCACAACAGCTGGATACATTCCCAGCATGCAGATTCATAAAGTGTATGTCACTGGGTCACTGTATGTCTTTCGCAGAAGGGCTTTCATGGCTACTATAGCAAGTGCAACTTTCCCAAGATATCTTCTATCTGAAATATAGATAGGATGCTTTCTTGTTTAAGATAGTGACATGTAACATGACAGCCACCGAAATGAAAACAGTGGCGCCCAAGGACACTCGTAGGAGGGGGAAATCAAGTTGAGCATGCATTTTTCATGTCAGAGTCGGGGTTCTGTAGCACACAACTACAGATAATGGTACCGAATGTGATTGTGACCTCTTTTCATCTCAGATTGTGAGCTCCGTGCTGCATACAGAGTTTTTCCAGTGCAAGCTATGGTCCTTACATACAGTATGTACATACTCTAGCCTTCTTTATAAACCCTGTCAATATGTTGCAAAATAACACAATTCCATTTAAATAAAAAAAAAATATACGCACACTATATTCATTACCGCAGAAGGACATATCATGGACACGTTCGTTTTGTTCAGTATCCGACCTAATTGAGGGCAACATTATCATGCGTTGTACTTGCTTGTACATGTTGAGGTTGACATGAATAGTCTCAGCAGAGAGAACATGTAATGATGTTCTTTGAGCCTTATTACCTCGTTGACGTGCAATCGCCATTTGTTATTTCTCTGAAAATAGAGTGTTGCGCCTGTGAAGCCATTCCTTTATTAACAGAGACAAATAGAGTCACCTAGTATGGCGACATGGCAGGGGCTGTGAAAAGAAGTTAATGATATGCTCCGATGAACTATGGAACAATTCAGCAGTTTAGAATATTGACTCTTTGAGGTAAATATGCAAGCTTGAAGTTGATGTGGACTCTTCTCAAAGAATGTGTGATTTATAACCTTATTGCGAAATCACAGGAACATACAAGGAATGCAATAAACCAACCTTTTTTTCAAACAGTATCCATCCTAATTTGATGTAAATGAGTCTATTGTTCATACAAGACCATGATAAATGTGTACATTGCTTCGGTCATTTCTGTTATTCCTCTCCAAAGGGTTCATTTCTAACTGTGAGGCATGACTCTCTTTTTGTTTGGAAACAAAGGCATGGAATTTGTTTGAACTAATTTTGTCTCTGAACCTGATAACAGAAAGACATCAAAGCACCGTCTGTTTGGAAAATCATTGTAATTGCTCTGCAGTCAGAAGACATTGCACAGCATTTGATGTGAAATATTTGAGGAGAGACACATTTGTTTTTGACTCTGAGCCTTAGATTGTGTCTACTCCATTATTTCTCTCAGCGCCCAAATTCTCTCAGGTCTGCTCTTGCCCACTCACTGGGTTAATACATTTGTGGAGACTACTTGTTACTGAGTATACGATGACAGCGGGCTAATACGCAGACAGAAATCGTTGTTCCTCTTCCTCGTAAACAAGCAGTTTACTTGATTTTTTTCATATGTGTTGTGGAGCAGATGTTGAGAAGCTCTCTCTCTTTTTCTCTCTCTCTCCCTCACTCTCTCTCGATTTCTCTCTCTCCCTCTCTCTCTCTTTCTCTCCCTCTCGCTTTCTCTCTCTCTCTCCCTCTCCCTCTCTCTCGCTCTCTCTCTCCCTCTCGCTCCCTCTCTCTCTCTCCCACTCTCTCTCCCTCTCTCTCTTCCTCTCTCTCTCTCTCTCTCTCTCTCTCTCTCTCTCTCTCTCTCTCTCTCTCTCTGCCAGGCCAGTGGGGGAGATGTATGGGCGTCGAGTGTGGCTCTGGCGGAGTTCAGACGAGGACGGTGTGGTGCGTCCACAGCGAGGGCTGGACCACGCACCATTCCAACTGCCGGCACGGCGACCGGCCCGAGGGCCAGCGCCACTGCTTTAAAGTTTGCGAGTGGCACCAGGACCTCTTCGAGTGGGAGGTGTCGGAATGGGGGCCGTGCGTCCTCGTTCCCTTCCTCTCCAACGAGCTGCGCCTGCGCGCCGTCTCCTGCATCACGGCGCAGCACGGCATCCAGCGGCGCCGCGTCCAGTGCGTACGCACGTCCAACCGCACCGTGGTGACGGAGCGCATCTGCGATTTCTTCTCCCACCGGCCGGCGCTGGAGCAGGCCTGCCTCATCCCCTGCCCGCACGACTGTGTGGTGTCCGACTTCTCCGCCTGGTCCGGCTGCAGCAAGACCTGCGGCGTAGGGCTGCAGCACCGGACTCGCGTGGTCCTGGCCACGCCCATGTACGGCGGGGCCAACTGCCCCAACCTCACCCAAACGCGGACCTGCTCCAACCCTGTCCCTTGCCCCACGGGCGAGAATGAGTACGAGTACAGCCTTAAGGTGGGGCCATGGAGTGAATGCCGACCGCCGCAGCACAAGGGCCTCTGGCTCAGTGGCCGCACCATGCTGGACTTCAGCGTCCCCTCGGGCTCTGAGAAGGAGAAGAATGCGGTCAAGCGTCACATCCAGACTGCCCTGCACCACCACCACCGCCACCACCACAACCCCAAAGCCTGGGACCTGGAGATCGGCTACCAGACAAGGCAGGTCCGCTGCACCCGGAGCGACGGCAGAAATGCCATGCTAAGGTAAGCCGCCCGCAACCGCATGTGCTAGGCTTCCCCCTCGACGCGTCCATCCAATTTAAGATAATCTGAGTACAAAAGATGCATACTTCAAAGATAAACACGCTGTGAAAATAAGCCCTTTAAAGGCCGAAATCCCAGATTACTCTCACTCTCCTGAGGTGTATCTGTGGCTCCAGTGAAAGGAATTGCAGTGCAGCAGGATTTTTTGGAGACAGTCTGTGAAGTAGGCAGAGCTAAATCGGTTAGGCCCCCATTAATCTCCTTCCCACTGATGTAGCACACAAGGTGAGTGCTGAGACGTGCCTTGCAGCTGTATGGGCCAGCTGGGCCCTGAATTGAATGGGATGGAGAAGATCACGGTGTTGCGGTGTTACAGGTTTCTTTGGATCTGCTACACAAATTTCAGTGAATGGTCAGTCCGTGGTAAGGTGCTTTTGTGATTTTTTTTTTTCTTTTGTGAGTGTATGTGTGCATTTTTGCCTGGCTGTCGTACAGGTAGGGCTTGAAGTGAGGTTTCCCCCATCGTGTTTGAACTTGTATTTATTTTTGTAAGGCTAGGATTACCTGTGCCATGAGTTTTTCAAACCTATTGAAACCGAATTCAGTATTAGTGTACCATGTGGAGTTTTTGTGAAATATAAATTCAGTGTTTTGCTTGAGATTTCCATTATTAGACTAACATGCTTTTAATGTCAATTTCTGAACAGATTCTATCCACTGATATCAAAGTGACAATGGCTTATTATTGGTAACTGGGTCAGTCCGTGTCAAATCAGATAAGGCTGTCGCTACACCATCTCCAATTTTATTCAAACATTGTTGATATCATGAATGGGTCCCAAAAACCAAGGCCTATACAATATTTCTGTAGTAATTCTATGTCTTCATACTTTTCAGCCCTTGATATTAATTTAGTTTTACAGCTTAATTTCTGGGAAGCTATGTTTTGGCATTAATATTTTGAAAAGTGTTATTCATAGCTAGCCTTAACTTTGCAGGGCATTAAGCAACAAATTATGAAAACATTGGAATTTCAAAATATGAGACGGGGCGGCAACCTGGACCAGTTTCCTGGATTCTGTCTGATTTGACACAGAATGACCCAACTGTCAAGACATCCAAATATAATGGTTGATAACCAGTTATGGTAATTGCAGGTAATGGTGACATGCCACTGTTTGGACATTTGCAGGGTAATGGTGACATGCCATATTTTTGGACATTTACTGTCATCATCATAGCTAATGACAGGATAGGAAATCTGGAATGTCATGTTTTTGGCTTTTGGCTTTAATGTTTGTTTATCAGCTGAATTTATGATAGATGATGCAAATATCATGACTGACAGCACAATGTCTTAATGCTTTTAAAGGGAATGGCAGATGGCACTCTCATTGGTTTAATGGTTGTTATGCCCAAAACACACCCATGATTAATTAAGAAACGTAAGAACAGTCCTTTTGAACAATGTGCCCACCGTCTCATCACAATTGGGGCATTGGGACATTGAAGCAGCCGTGGCCTACTGGTTAGCGATTCGGACTTGTAACTGGAGGGTTGCCGGTTCGAACCCCGACCAGTAGGCATGGCTGAAGTGCCCTTGAGCAAGGCACCTAACCCCTCACTGCTCCCCGAGCGCCGCTGTTGTTGCAGGCAGCTCACTGCGCCGGGATTACTGTGTGCTTCACCTCACTGTGTGTTCACTGTGTGCTAAGTGTGTTTCACTAATTCACGGATTGGGATAAATGCAGAGACCAAATTTCCCTCACGGGATCAAAAGAATATATATACTTATACTTAAATCACGTCGTTAAATTAGTGAATGTGGACTGGACACGCCCTAAATGTCTTTAAAACCTTATGCCTCTGACCAGGCGTTTCGGAACGCTAAAATAGAGCCCTTAAACCATTTGCTTCAGACCATGCGTTTTAGATGGTCAAAATAGGGCCCCTAGAGCCTGTTCCTTGACTGCTCAATGCTGGTCCATGACTTGTTTTGAAAAGCGATTGCAGCTGCAATGATCAGAATTACTTGATGGTGCCACTAACTTATCACGGAGTTCTAGAACTCCCCTACTAACACTCCACAAGGGTGCTGGAGGAATTGACTGGTCACAGAGACTGTGCTGGAGGCTACAAAACAAACTCTTGAGGTCCCCATAGTGGCACTAATAAGCGCCAGGTATATGGCACCAGTGCTCACCACAGTGACTAGCACAACCGCTTTTTTTGGCTTGCTGTGGTATTCCATTATTTTTTAGTTTAAGGGCTGCCTCCAAATGCATCTGTTCAAACATTTTTTCTTACATACAGGAATAATCCTTGTAGGCATAGAAGCTTTTGTATATTACTTTATTTTTGCAGTGTTAAAAAATAATATGTCATTTGTTTAATTGTGACAGGTTTGACTGAATCAGAGTAGACTGTGTATAATCTACAGTGCATCAGATAATTTGCATTCAGCATGCAGTTTCCTAAGGGGTGGTAAACGTACAGTAGACTTAATGAAATATAGTGGTTTGCAAATGTACATTTCCCACCTGATCACAATTCATGCATATTTGCATATTAAAATGTAATTACCAAGTAAAATTGTACACCAGTGAATGCTGTAGAGTCACAAAGATATTAACACTAAGTGCATTCCACTGTACAAACATTAGAACTGAGTTCACTGCACAGTTAAAACAGGCATGATCTATTCTCTTACTGTACATAATACTGTTGTTTCTAATACTGATGTCATAAATATTTAAATCGGTTCGTACAATATGTAATTGTATGTATAGTGTATACCTGTTTTAGTATAATTGATTATGACAATAAAACATTTTGCATATTTCACATGCAGTACATTCATGCTATTCACTGATATGATGTTATCATTGACATAACCATTTGTGCAATATATTACTTGTCTTTGGCTCTTTGCAGACATATATGTAAATATGTTTTTTATTTTTATTTCCTTGATTAGGATTGTGCTGTTTGAAAACCAGTGCTATTATATCTGCAAAACCTGAGAGTCTTCCAGAGACAAAGCATGCTATGCCAAATAAATCCAGCAAGAACTACTGCATTTGAATACTCTATATCCCTTGTTGAAACCCCTCGCATTCTCTTAGACCAAAAAAGCTCTTCTGCTTAGATAGTCACTTTTATGTCTGAATCATGTTTTTGGAAGCCATTCCTGTGGATCAGAGGCTCCAAATGGAACTTCACCATTCCCACTTCACTATCCCCTTTTATCTCCAAACCCCATAATCTTAAAGCGGCACATAGGCAGCCAACACTTTGTCTTGCTTTGAAACTAATTTCTGTCTTATCAAACAAACGGTGTGCTTTGTAAGTCTGTTTGCATTTGATGTTTCTCTCTCTCTCCTTGCTGCAGCCTTTGTACACAAGACAACAGCCCTGGGACATTTCAGTCATGCATAATGCCCAAAGATTGTGAGACGTCGGACTGGTCCCCTTGGAGCCCTTGTTCAAAAACTTGTCGGGCATTGGACCTCTCGCCCGGCTACAGGTTTAGGACTCGCAGCAGGATCCAAGCCCCCATCGGCGGGGGCAAAGAGTGTCTGGCCCTCGAGGAAAAAGAAGCCTGTAACATCATTGGAGATTTACTTCCTCATTGTCCCAGGTACTTTTGGATGTTCCACATTAAACACTTTTGCAGTGGCCTCTTTTATTCCCCGAAGTCCACTTGAAAAATTAGTCATTTCTTGTATGTTAATCTTTTGCATGACAATCTTTTGTCCTCTTTGTATGTCCTAAAATAAAAGAGGCTGTGTCGTTCCCCTACGACTTTTCTATGTAAATGACCTCTGTTCTGATCTGCATCTCTTTACATGTGAAATGAGATGCCATATCCCAATGGTGGCAAAGAACCGTAGAATTGCAATGATGTGAAAAAAAACTTGAAGATAATGGCAGGCACTCTAAGTGTACAACCTTATTTTGAGTGTAGTCGAGACTGTGTGCCTTGTCTGATTGTTCACTTTTTACCACATTCATATGCATAACTGCGCCCATATCACAGCTCAGTTTTATGATGACGCAAGCGCTAGGACTACTAGAATAGAATTTTATTTCCAAACTTATTGGATATTCAAAAGTTCTCTCTGTGCAGCTTTTCCATGCATCAAGAAAGTAATCATATGGTTGAAATTGTAACTTTGTAATGTATTGAAAATGTTAGAATCCAAAAGAGGGGAAAAAAACAAGCCAATGCTGAATGATTTTTTTTCCAACGGTAATGATGAGCTATTCATTTGATAAAGTGATATTAAATGCATCTGCACATCTCTGTGATTAGGGAAAAAGTAATTAATGAGGTTCTGCATTTGATGAATTACTACAGCATGTTGTTCTATGAAACTTCTGTTTTACTGCTTTTTGTATCACGCCATTTTTCATAGTGAATGCATTTTTCATTAGTGAGTAGCCTTTTTTCTGTAGAAACCTAAAAAAAATTCCCCCCAACTCAATTATTTCAAGCCATGCATGCATTTTATTGAAAAGCTCCATTTGAGAGCACAGCAATTACCCTAGTTTATAATGCGCTTCACCCTCACTACAGACAATGATCCTCTCTGACTGCACTTCACCAGGTATGTTTGGAAAAGCACAGACTGGGGAGACTGCCGAGTCGCCCCGCTCCTGAGCCAGCAGGACAGACGGTTGCACAACGTCAGCATTCTCTGTGGGGGAGGCGTCCAGACCAGGGAGACCTACTGCATCCAGGTCCCAGACGACTTTGTCCCACTGCACAGGAAAGAGGGTAACCACTATAAGTCCAGTAGTTATGTACAGTGAAATAGATAATCACCCTAATGTACATGAATGTGGTCTGAAATTATGTCTGTGGAGGATGTGGAAATACAGTAATCAAATTATATTTTACAAAGTGGTTGCTTCATGCACAGACACAAATATAGTAGGAGAGAGAGTAGGTGTTGCTCCAGGTGTCAGTGCTTAAGTGACCGTAATGGTATATAAACCATTTTGTAACGGTTGGGTGTGTGATGTCTTTCAGCAAATAATTATGGTGTTTTCTGAGTTGGTCTTAAAAAGTCATTACAAAGAGCAGAGAGAAATGATCATTGAACTGTGAAATGTGGTTATCCGAACTGTGTTTTCATTCACTGACCAGGAAGACCTAAAACAGAAATAAATAAATAGACAAATAGATAGATAAATAAAAATCTTCAGTGATCTCTCTTTATCCCAACCAATTGATTAACAGAACGTGTATTGATGCTTGCATCAGAGCTAACTGTTAACATTATTGATGTATAGAGGAGAAGACCTTCAGTTCAGTTCAAAGTAATTTTTCTGTCCCTCGGTGCACAACGGATCGAGCACTTTACAAAGTGACCTTAATGGCTTTGTCACGCTAAATAAACATCATCGTCATTTATATCATCTTGACACTCTGTGAAATCTCTCTGTCGATAACTACAGCAGGCCCTGCTGAGGCCTCACTGTGACACGCTCTCCTGTAGAAAACTCTTTTGAGATAAGCAAAGCGCACTGGGAACCGGCCTCTTTCACTCCCCTGAAATGAATAGGGAGAGCAGATCAGAGTATTATTTGACTTGTGTACAAATACGCCCAGGTCCCATCACAGAATAGCAATGAAGAAAGTTTTTTTTTTTTTCAGTCAATGCTGTTTGGGGATATACTGTAGATCAATGGGAGTCAGTGGAGGTGTTTGGTTTGGACATGACCCATGCAGCTCAGGCTAATGCAAATGGATTGCAGTCAACGCTCAAAGAACTGCCTTCTCTCATTTTTTAATACGTGGGGGGGGGAAATTGCTTTCTGCCGCTGAGCGTTTTTTTGTTTTTTTCAAACTTTGTGGCGTAGCACTGAACTGCACAAATTGAGTGAACAAGGAAAATAAAAATCTAATTGTGCACGTTTTCCTCCCACAATGCCTTTCAGCCATTTTGCCTTTTTTATATGGAGATAAAATCCTCCAAATTACCCTTTGTTAGACATGATGCACAATGGACTTTTAATGCATTTTTCTCCTGGCTTACATTTAAATGAAAATCTGTTGCTCAATGATGTGAAACAAGCTCATTTAAATGAAAATATTTCTCTTAATAAAGCATACCATTGGGGCACAGAGCATCACCCTGGAGTATGTGTTCCCAATTGCTCTGTTGATGATGTGACCTCACCTAGTTTCATTGATTGGTTTTGTGCTCATATTGGCTATTGCTTAAACATATTGCTGACTGCTACCCTACGTGCTGTAATCTCTCTCTCTCTCTCTCTCTCTCTCTCTCTCTCTCTCTCTCTCTCTCTCTCTCTCTCTCTCTCTCTCTCTCTGTCTCTCTCTCTCTCTCTTTCTCTCTGTAATATGCCCTGCAGTGTCACGACCAGTGAGCAGGAAGCTGTGTGCCGGAGACTTGCCTGCAGCTGTGCAGCCCTGCTCCATCCCTTGCCCCAAGCAGTGCTCCCTTTCTGCCTGGTCATCCTGGGGGCCCTGCGTACATGACAACTGCATGGAGCCTCAGGGAAAAAAAGGTACAGTATTGGAGAGAGAGAGAGAGAGAGAGAGAGAAAGAGTGAGAGAGAGAGAGAGCGAGAGAGAGAGAGAGAAAGAGAAGTCTGCTCCACTACATTTGTACGAACATAGGCACTCTGGCTCTGGTCATGCTGTTAATGGCTTAGCCGCCGCGCCTCCCCCTTTAGGGGACTGTAGGCAACACTGAAGGCCACACTGTTACTCCCTGGGGGTGGCCAGGACATAATGAAGGTTGAAGCGGCGGTGCTGTTGTGAGGGTTCAGCTGACCCAGTCAACGAGCCCACTAATAGGGCCTGATTGGCCGGGTGTCGTGTCCCCATTTCCAGAGGAGAGGCAGCCTCTGTGTCGAGGTGGTGACATGACTAACAGAGTTGGCCCTGGTGGTCAGTGAGCATAGGGAACAGTGACCTGCTGCAACTTAAAGTGACATAAACTGTCTCGGCATGACCACATGACCAGCGCTGAGGACAAAACCTCAACCAGCGAGGAACGTCAACATATTTCATATGAATGGTCCTTAAAGGTTTGGTCAATCACTTCAGTTCAAAGCCTTTGTGTTCAAAATTTGGTGAAATTCAGGCTTATATTCTGACATCTGCTCATGCTGTATATTTTCTGAAAAGAAAAAAAAGACTGCCGCAGTAAGTGTTACTGTAAAAAAAGAACCCCCAACTAGTCAGGAACAAGGATCTGACTGTCAATCATGTGTCCATGCCAAGGCATCTCTCTTGCATGAGCCTGGGGGTGTGGCTTTGGCAGAATCACTCAAGTGAGTGGGTGTATAATCTATTTGGCTAGTGAGTTTCAAAACAGCTTGTATCTGCCAAAACTCCTGACTGTTCATTTAATATTTGTATCATATACTCCTAGGGGAAATATGGAGGGAGGTCTTTGATCGTTTTTCCCATGCTAAAGACTTTAACTCCCTCCATATGTGCATGACGCCTCTATCAGAAGTGCTCTATCTGTAGTGCTCTTTGTTTTGCACATGCTAAAGCCTTTTAGTAAATCCTGCTCATGATGCTGGTTTTAATATCGGTCCCAGAGGTGTAGCTACGGAGACGGAGAGAGAGAGAGAGAGAGAGAGAGAGAGAGAGAGAGAAGAAGAGAGAGAGTTAGAGAGAAGAAGAGGGCTGTGGGGTGCTGCTCCTCCATAGCCTGCCCTCTGTGAGCTAATAAACATCAGAGACGAGCTGCAGCCCACATACCAGTCAGCCCCGCCAAGGGTGCGCTATCAGAAGAGCATTTTTTTGATGGTACTGGTGCTGGTGGTGGTGGTGGGGGGGGGGGGGTCTCATAAAAAAAGTTGGTCGGATTATTTATTTATTTATTTATTTGTATTGTTATTTTCTTCTGGAGTGCATAGTAAATTGAAATCTTGGGCAGGCCTGTTCTTCTGGGATGCTCTTGCTCTGCAGAGGTGAGAAGGAGAGCGCTATGCAAGGCAAGCGTAGCGCGAATGGATCTCAGAGGGATTGATAATGATAGCTCCCAATTTATCTCAGCATTAATGTAAGGAAGGTGGGACAAGGGGGAATAGCAGGGCTGATAAGGAACCATGTAGAAGAACCAGAGGCAGCCAGTTCACACACACGCACCCAACCGACTCCACACACGCACTCTCTACTTACTTGAATAAATCTGATACAGCCGCTGAAGTTTTCAATTATTAATATCTATGGGGATATGTCCACCACCAAATTGTTTCCCATCACAGTTTGGGTGTGGGCAGTAAGGGGATCCAACTGATCTTGTGATGGATCCCAGGTCTGTGACTCCTGTCTGGAAGGACATTCTATGGGCTCTCCAAGGGTACTGCTCGGTGGCTGCGAGGGCTAGTTTGAAAATGATTGGTCGTTGTAATTTGTTCATTGGGCGCCCAGGGATTAGCCGGTGTCCTCGCGCAGAGAGAGAGAGAGAGAGAGAGCATACTTCGACTGCAGGGGCCAGCACAGCAGCTGTAAAATTTATGGGAATTAATACATTACCAAAATGAAGACATATGGTCGGGTCACAGAGGACAACTCTGTCAGACAAAAAAGCATAATTTTAAGCTTTATACGGATGTAATTAGAGGTTAAAATGTGGAATAAAAGCCGCTGTAGTTTTACCACACAATTTTTAGTACTTTTTTTCACTTCTGTGTTAGAACACAGATGTACTGTTTGTGTAGTTGCACATGTTGCACTAATGTCATGCACAGTAACAGGCTGCACAGCTCACTGTTCTCCTGGGAACATGCTGTATTCGTGGTGGGGAAAAAATTAAACATTTCAAAGATTTCTTTCTCTCTGCATACCTTTGACTTCGCACTATTTTGATTTAGTCATCTTCTACATGTATTTAATATTGATTTAGCCTTTGAACTCCAAATCTGCAGACTATTGCAGTTTAATAATCCAATGCTACTCATT
This sequence comes from Alosa sapidissima, assembly GCF_018492685.1. Lineage (NCBI taxonomy): Eukaryota > Metazoa > Chordata > Actinopteri > Clupeiformes > Clupeidae > Alosa > Alosa sapidissima. The sequence goes on along the minus strand of NC_055958.1, from coordinate 24,176,421 downwards.
CTGCAACCGCAGCAGACTTCGTAGCAAAATGAGACGTTAACCGCTCTTTAAAGATTTAATTACGGGGCGTTAAACCACAGGCAGCTCTGCACTGATGGTTCAATGGGCATCAGTAGAGGAGATGAATATTACATTGAGATAGGTGAACTGTGTCTGACTCCATGGAAGGAACCTTCTCTTCCCTTGTTGCATGGGAAGAACTAATGGCAGTGTCATACGCCTGTTATCCAAAGTCAGTACGTTTGTGCATCGGCATGATGCCTTGTAACTTTATCCAGGGCCGTTCCATCATTTTGTTTTGGTGAGATTTATTAGGGGAAACAAAACTAGGGGGAGGAAGTGGACGCCTGGTGGGCATTGTACTCTACACTTGCGATTTCAACGCCTCCTGGTGCGAGACATTGATTTATTACAGAGTTTTTCAGCTTTTTGTTTTGAGACCTGCAGGCCGTGGTGGTACTGTATATATTTTTTCCCAAGGGTTCAGATCTCTGTAGTTATTCTCAGTATTGTTGTGTGTTTGGGCCTTGGAAGTCCACGAAAGCAATGCTGTTTTGTGCAAACAGGGCTTTGGAACTGTGAGCAGTTAAGATGGGGGTTAATCAAGCAATGTTGTTGTAATTTCACATTACAGTAAAGTCTATTGGTGAGTTGGGTCTTGATTGATTATCCCCATTTTTGGTTCATTTTCCCCTTGACTGACCCTGCAAGTGGATACTCTGTGAAGAGGTGTAATGTTTTGGTAAATGTGAGCAATATTTACTGTGGTTTAAAATGTGTTTAATAATGAATGTAATTATTTATAATTCAATATCACTTCTCGTTAACACAATGTGTGATCCACTTTTTGCCACGTAATCTGTTTTGGAGTACAGCTTTTGAGTGTCTGCCAAAAATATGAAAAATGAAGCATCAGTGGAACTAATGGTCTTTTTAAAGGATTGAAAAATTGATCAAACGTGGCTTAAACTCTGGTGGATAGGCATTACCTCCGCAGCTCAGAAGTTTAATTAAAGCCCACAATCCAGCCAATACTCACGCACCTTACCCTCGCAGTCTGCTTCCGCAATCTGATAAGCCATAGCATCAGAGTTTTGACTCCTAATGATAAATTGCCAACAAATCAATGATGATGTGGCGCAGCACAACATAAACAAGTTGGCTTTCGGCAGCCGAGGAGAAAGAGAGAGAGAGAGAGAGAGGAGAGAGAGAGAGAGAGAGAGAGGAGAGAGCGAGAGACAGGGCGCTTACCAGGAGAGAGAAACGCTTACCAGGAGAGGAGAGGTTTGTGGGGCGACGGGGAGAGAGACAGCGCCGGGTCTTATCTGCTCCTTCAGCCTACTGCCCACTCCCTCACCCACCGCAGGGATTTCTGAGAAGGTTATGATGAAGTAGAGTTTGCGGGAGGTCACCTGTATCTCACAACAGTGCTAATCCGTCCCCTGTGTGTGTGTGTGTGTGTGTGTGTGCCCCTCCCTCTCTCTTTCCCCCCTCCATCCCTTCCTCTATCTCTCCTTACTCCCACTCTCTTTTCCCTTTCTCTCCCACTCTCTGCTCTCTCTCCCCTTCCCTGTCACTGTCTTCTCCTCTTTTCCTTTTTTCTCTCACTCTATCTCCCTCTTGCTCTCTCTCACTTTCTTTCTCTGTCCCTCTTTCTCCCGCCTCTGCCTCCATCTCTTTCTCCTGCTATATCTCTCCCCCTCACTGCTACTTTTTCTGTTTCCCTCTCTCTCCCTCTCACTCTGTTCCTCTGTCACCCTCTCTCCCCCTCTCTCCCTCTTTCTTCCTCTGTCCCCCTCTCTCCCTCTGTCACTTTCTCTCTCCCCTCTTTTCTTTTCTCCCTCTCCCTTTCTCTTTCCGTCTCTCTCCATCCCTCACCCCACAGGCTTCAGGCAGCGCAGCAGGCAGGTGTTGGCTGAGGCAGGCAGTGAGTCGGACGGCTGCCCGCACCTCTTGGAGTCCATGCCCTGCGAGGACCCCGTGTGCTTCCAGTGGCGCGTGACCTCCGAGGGCGTCTGCATCCCCACCGAGGGAGCCTGTGGCCCGGGCGTCGCCAACCAGACCGTCGTCTGCGTCAGCGCTGAGGGTACAGCAGCCTGATTAATTCATGTATTTATTTCTTAAACATGCAATGCGAGGCAGCCTAATGCCAAGGGGCCGGTCCGAGTCTCCAGACTGCCAGGAACAGGCGCGGTGCGCCCTTTACACTGTAGTTATTGTGTATTTGTTCAGAGTCCATCCATAATTCATGAGAAAAGCTGGCAGGTAAATGAGGTGCACTGTATCATGAGACTGCACAGAGGCTTGCATACAACCTTAATTGCCCATATCTGGACCCCAATACTCATAATTGCCTCATTTCTTATTTTTTTCTTCCTTTGCATTATTATTCTGTCACAATAGATTATGTGTACGTTGAAGAGTCCGGAACACATCCAGACACATTCCCTAATGATGGTTCCTGATGAGAATTGATAGAGCATGTGAGACTGTCAATAAAAGGTTGGAAAATAGTTCCCAATAATGCTTGGTAGCGTGTTAGGCCACACAAAACTAGTGAAAAGGAGTGAATACTCCTGATAATCAGATTGAAACACTCATAAAACATATGGCAACCCCTCACTCTCTGACTGCAGTGGATTCCTCATCCATATAGATGAAGTTGATGTGGCCTTCTCTTTGATGGTATGGATATATATCAGTCTCATGACCCCTTGGATATGTTGCTAGCTCTGATGGTGGGTCTGCCTCATGGCTAGCTGAACAGAGCAATAGAGTGTAGGCCAAGACTAGCATCCATGCTGTGTTTATTATGCTACCTTGAGTGTTTTGACCTTACTGTCTCTGCTGCAGGCTTATTACGGCTGGATTCAATTAAATGTACAAAGAACATATGAAGCTTAATTAAGGTGATATTTATAGATAAAGCACTTTTGTGCTGTAAAGGATGCAGTAATGGCAGTTATTAGCATCAACAGTACCCTCTTGAGGTGGGTAATTATGGAGATCACACACTCAATTAATTCAAGTTTATGATACATAATTCAAAATAATTTAATAATTTATCGTTCAAAATAATTTACATTTAACCCTCCACTCCTTTTTGGTTTTGTCTGAGGGATTTGTCAGATGACATGCTTCTCTGCTTGTACAGTATTGTTGCCTGTTATCTGAAGTAGGACTGGTATGGACAGTGCTGGTGGCTTTTGGTTAGAATATGGATAGAAATTGATATAATTCCATTTCTATATAGTCTACATACCCACAGGTATTTTCTATGCAAGTGGCTGACCACTGAATTGATTGAATTATGAACATTAATTCATAATCACTGAATCTGTTTTTGTAAGAGTGATTTCAATAGATACTGTATCTACTAATATTCATTCACATGTACACTACCGGTCAAATGTTTGGGGTCACTTAAAAATTTCCATTCCACTCCATAGACAGAATACCTGAGATCAGCTGCATTGTTTTTTTTTTTTTAATCAGGGCAGGGCAGCAGTTTTCAGATTACATTATGTGCTTACATCATTGCAAAAGGGTCCTCCAATGTTTTCTCAGTTAGCCTTTTAAAATGATATCAGATTAGCAAACAGAATGTGCCTTTGGAACATTGGATGAATGGTTGCTGATAATGGGCAATGTAGATATTGCATTAAAGATCAGCCATTTCTTTCTACAACAGTCAAGAACCCTTTTGCAATTATATAAGCACATAATGTAATCTGAAAACTGCTGCCCTGATTAAAAAAACAATGCAACTGATCTCAGCTGGTATTTTGTCTATAATGGAGTAGAATGGAAATTTGGAAATGGAAAAGTGACCCCAAACTTTTGACCAGTAGTGTATTATCAAAATGATGAAAGCTCTATTCTATTGCAACATCACTGCATAGCTTGCATCATTATGTAAACTAAGGTGCCTCTGGGTCACCAAGGACTGAAAAGGACAACATCTCATGAATCATGCGTGGAAAGGCATTGAAATGAAATATTACGTTCATATTTGTTTGTGCAGGTTTGGTACATAGTAACAGAATTAACTGCCTTCATAGGTAATAATGAGATGATTAGACAACCTCCGCTCATTGCTGCAACTGTCTCTGGGCAACTGTGAGGTCATGTGAGGAATGTACTGCATATTGCCATTACACGTGCCCTGCTTTGCTCTCGTTGTCCTGAATGGATGACACAGGAGTGGTGACAGGGCAAGGATTTACTGGCGAGCAGGTAATTGCCAGTTGTAAAATCAAGGGATGAAGGGAATGAAATCCTACAGCAAAAAAAAAGATCAAGTGTTGCACAAAGTGACTTTTTTTTTTTTTAAAGAGAGCCAGTGCGAGAGATAAAAGTGAATGATGGGGCTCTGACCCTGCTCTAGTTTACCACCACAGTCACTGACATCCTCCAATTTACTCTCGACACAAGCTCCCGGACCCATATTCACGTTCCGCTGCATAATAGGACATTGGCATATGGTTCATGATCAGCAGGCTGGGCTATCTGTATTTTTTATAAGAGGGCAGAAGTTCACCACTGCCTGTTAAAACTCATTGTTACTTAAATAAAGACCTTTTCATTGCATTAATTGACTTGGAGACAGCAGTGGTCGAGAGACATAAGGCCACCAGTGTTTATGTCTTCAGGCCATGCCTCCATCTGGGCAAAGTTTTGCAAGTTTATATTTAGCATTTCATTGACAGATCACACTGCTGTTGTTGCTCAGATTTGACACGTTGTTTAAATCAAAAGGTTTTCTCAGAACAACTTGATTTAAAAATAAATTTTATACAGTAAATAATAACATCTTAATTTTTAAAACGTTCAGTGGTCAGTCATTGTCCTGGTTTGAGTCATATCTAAAGGACCAGTGTATTGCAATCAACAATGTTAAGTCTGTTTTTGCAAAATTGAAACAGGAATCCCCCAGGGCATTGTCTTGGGTCCTGTACTCTTTAGTCTGTATATGAATGACTTACCAGACCATCTCCATAGGTATCCAAACGTATGTTGATATTACAGTCATGTATGCATCTGGCAATACAAACTTACATAAATCATCCTGTTTAACATTAAACACCAATAAAACAAACTGTTTTTCCATTAAAAAGTTATCTGAAACAGAATTCTTTAATGTTAGAATTAACAGTGAATTTTAAAAGTCACATTAAATAAGCTGTGAAACCATCAAGACCATTACAATCAGTAATAGTAATAGTGTCATTACAATCACACCTTACAAAATCTTGGATGAAAAGCAGATAGGTACCATTATTTTTAGTGAATATAAGTGTGGCAGAGATTATGTGCTTTGACTACCATACCAACGAGCCTGGCTCTTTGGCATTGCGCTCAAGCTGCAGGTGTCATACCCCAGAGACCTGGGTGGAGTGACTGCTCTTTCCCTTTGATACAAAAAGATCAGATCCACTAGCGAAGCCTCATTACTTGATCATTTGAAATGTAATTTGAAACACCATGATACTTGCATCAGATAGTTGTTCTCAGTTTGTTTATGTATGCAGTATTTGTCCCTATGAAATTAACCGTAAATAGATAACCAAATAATTGCACACTCCACTTCCCTCACTGGTTTTACAGACTGTCTGTTGTAGTGATATATTTTTATCCCAGGGAATCACAAGAAAAGCATAGCTTTAAATATGACATTATGATTAAAGCAGATACCGGTATCTGGTAATATATAAGTATAATAAGTTCAAATCCTTCATACATTACATAATTACATACATATGCTCATAGTTCTGAACACATGATTATGACTAATTAATACTCTGTGTGCGCTACAGTAGCAATAAATAAGATACCTTATCTTATCTACCAAAAGCAATCCTGTAAGTTAAGTGCATGATTTAAGTAAGATCCTGGTCATAGTCTTTGAAAATTCAACTGGAAATGTTCTTGTAACATGTATTTCTAGGGCAGCAGAAGGTACCACTTTGCCTTTGCCAGACAATTCCAGGTGAGTGAGCCGCCTCGGTGCTTCTCGCTTGGTGTGACGCCGCCTCACTCTTAATGTGCAAATGAGGAGTGGCAGGTTCCATTTCACAACTTTTCTGGAATATCCGCATCCCTCCAACAGGATTTCAATGATCCGAGGAGCAATTTTAGAGAAGCGTAATTTGTTCATTATTTTGACTCCATCCTGAGCACACAACATGCTTCCTATTTTCATTTACTTTGGTGACAGGGGCTCCTTTTCATTGAAGAAGTCTTTCTCTGGTAAAAGGGAGAGAGAAAATCTCAGCAGGAGAAAACTGATTCTTTCTCTTCTGCACCTCGTCACCCAACTTGCCAGTGTTTGAAATGTTCTTCCTGCACAGCAACTGAGTTGTGGTTGTTGTGAAAGAATGTGCTACTAATGAACATGATTGAAGCTGATACTTTACTAAGCTTGTGTGCTTGAGAGCCCTCAGTCCATGAGATATAGGCCTAACCTAGAAGTTTCCTAGGGAGCCATTTAAAGCTGTGCTGCAGTGATATTCTTTAGATGCCAAGGTGTGTGACATCCAGCACATATGAATCTATTTTATGCTCACCTCAAAAAATCCTTTTGTGCAGAACACTGGGCTTGGCGCTGTGGCGCCTGAACACTGAGAACCCATTTTATCTTCGTTGTGGATGCTGCATTTTTTAGAATGTCTCAGCAGCCTCAAATCTTGGCTGACCTGGGGCTAATTCTGTAATAGTTTGAGCTTTGGGAGTTATCAACCCCAAAATCTCTCTGTAATTATAGCTAATGTCAAACCCAGGACCTCTGGCATTGATAGATAGAGGACTGAATCACCAGCTGGTGGATATGTGGCTGGAAAATCAATTTTTACATGTGAAAAAATGTTACAGAATCGCCATTGCCTTTATTTATTTATTTCTACGCTTATTTCCGGAGCCCGACTTGTTACTGATTAAACCTTTCATCATTGAGCTGATATTTTCTCATCTGTGGGGAGTGATGCCCTCCCAAGGTTACGGTGCCGATAAAGCGTACTCTGCCATTGTGTGGGTTTCCCCCACAGCCAACTGGCCACTCCGCTCCACAGAGCGCCTGGAGCCCAAGTGGTGCTGTTGTATCTGTGCTGTCTCTCAGACTTTAAGTCATGTCTGCCATTAAAATGCTAATACCTTTGGCAAAGTTTGAGAGCAATGACAGGGTGACGGTTTGATCAATGAGAGCTGTAATCCATTCATCAGATTAGAACGCTGTCCCTGTCTAATGACTTCTTACGAATGTTCAGCTCAAATACTGTCACCTGTCCCATCTTGTGTCACTCCAGATTCAGCACAATGAGCAGCTTATGGTACTGTGATCAAAAACCTGGCTTTCCGCTCTGTATCAGTTTGGCTGTGTGTGTGTGTGTGTGTGTGTGTGTTTCAAGCGCACCAACTCTTTGTCGTTTTAAGTAATTTCAGGCTTTTGTATGTTTTAGCTGCAGAATGGGACGCATCACACACACTCATTGTTCTTTTTTCTGCTCAGCTCATTACATTTCCAAACATGATTTCACTGATCACTCAGCTCGGGAGGAGGGCAGTGCTTGTGAGAGCTACTTTTCCTCTGCATGGGCTCTCAGCTGTCACTTAGTAAGTGATGTGTCAGGGAAACACTCAGCGGAGGTAAATTATGAGTGTTGTGTGGCGGAGGACATGATTGAGTGCATAGATGCAATTTCACTGCGGGCGCCCGAAACGCTCCCTGCATCGCGTTGATAGCGTCGGTGGATGCTACGCTGCTCCCTACCTGTTAGGCTGTAATTCGAGCCCATCCTAAAAAATGGGCAGGCGATCAAGCTTGTGCGTGCGGATGACTCGAATAGCGGCTGGAGGTGGGGGAGAGAGGTGGAAAAAAAAAGAGATGGCACTCTTGAAAATTTCTCTCACCTCTGAAAAGGTTACATACTCATATGATAATACTGTAGAAAAGTTTGAAAGCGAAAGAGAAGACTCCTGACAGAAATAGAATGCACCCAGCACAGTGTAGTATTTGAGGGAGGGACCCGGTGACAGATCCATGCATATTAATAATGCAGGAGGCCCTGGGGCAACCATCCATTTACAGGGCTCCCCCCCCACACACACACACGCACACAGGCACGCACACACGCACACATACACATACATACACAAACACACACACACGCGCGCTTAGGAGGGGCTTCCTGCAGAGCACACTCGCTCCTATAACAGGAGTTGCTGAAGCTTTGCTTCTACTACCTTAACTTTTTCATGATGAATTGTTCTCACATGGTGCTCGCCCGTTCAGTCTTTCTGTGCGGTTAGTTCATTATGCCATTTGTCATTCCACAAAAGCACTCAGTGGTACAATGGTGGTGTGTGAAGTTTTAAGCCAGTAAGCATTGCTCTCCACATAATGCATGACAATGACTGGGCCTAGACGATGTTGTAAGCACAATGGCTGTTTTGTTGTCTACATAAAGAACTATAGCAAACCAGTAAAGGAATGAGAAATTGTAAGAGTGCAACAATGCGCCAACAGAAGTTTTTTTTTTTCCCCGAAAGAGCTCCCCAGGCTGGTTGAGATGGAATAATTAGGTTTAATGCTTCATTAGGTGCCTGGGAGAGCCTGTCAAGATACTATACAGATATAATGTGGATTAATCCAGATTTTCACCCCACGCTCCCCCCCCCAAGGCTTGGCAGAACATGGCGGAGGCATGTGGAGCAGGGAGAATGCAGGAGATAAACCATGTGCCTGATGCAGATGGCTCCTCGGCACAAATGTCTTTATTATCTTAGGATGTGGTTGTCGGCCTCCTGCCTCAGCTCACAACATTTCAGTGGCTCGCCTCTCTGCTTCTCCTCGGACCAGCAGTGGCAGCCCGGAAGAAACAGCAGCTCCACCTTCTGTGTTTCTCCCACCTCTGATGCAGCCGGTGTTTGTTTGCAGGCTTGTGGTCCTTATTTGTTGTCGTCGGGGCACCGGACAGAGTTGTTATGCAGCTGAACCTCCCAGTCGGTGCTTTAAATAGAGATGAGGGTGTGGGAGCTCGGCGACTATCTGTTTTCTCACTGACTGTGTGATCTATCAAAGTGTCCGTTATCAGTGTGTCTAATCAATGGTGGTGACAGTAATCTGGTAGATGACCTTTCTGTAAGCGTGGCAGGACTGTCGATAGCCAAGCCAGGGTGGTATAATTCGGATCAATCCACAAAATCATCCCACTGTGACAGTCTAGTGAATTATCATTTCAATGTCCCTCTAAATCTGAAGTTGTTTGACAGGCTCAGGCAGATGGATTAACACACATATGTCTCATGCAAACCAAGATTGTTTTTAAACTCTTGTGTTTTTATTGGAATGGGTCCGTTGGCTATACAACTATTTTACCAAATGTTTTTCCTCTAAATGGGGTTTGTGTATTCAATGAGAGAAACTGCAAGGCCAGTGATGTCTTCCATCCACAGCTACTTTTTATTCACATTATCTAAAGGTCAACCCTTTGCCTCCCTGAAGATGACATTTCATTTTTTGCTCACCTCTTTGTGGGATCTCCATTTGACATTTCTTTGGCCCAGGTGCCACGGCTTTCAGTTTAACATTTACCTACGCATATAGCCCATGCAATAATGTGTTAATGTTGTGGGCAGAAATTCTATTGGCTAACAAGGGCTAACATACCACGCAGTGAGTACATTTTCTTATTAGTAGCAATGCTCTGGCATTTTTAAGGTTGTCTTTTTATTTAAAAACTGAGTTGTTTGCTTTGCGGCCATTGAGCACACACTGTATATATTTTAGCTGAATTAGCCAGAGCGTATGTAACATTGATATCAAGACGATGGCCTGTGTGTATTTTGCACAGTATGTACAGTAATTCAGTTGCCAGTCATACTGACAAGTGCAATCAACTAGGGCAACTTGTGACCCACACCTTTGCCAATCTCAGCAGGAGTACCTGCTGTAATTGCCCATTTATACAGTATATGTTTTATGGAAAAGAGGGGATCAAGCTCCATTACGCTGCTGCATGGTTTCAAGAAAAAGCCGAAGAGCTGTCACTGTTGAGATGTTCCCTCGGCGTGGGCTGTGTGGGTTAATTGAGGTAATCTACATGCACATTTTTTATCTACGGTTCTCTGGGGCAGAGCATACAGTACATTTCAAATTCGTACAGTTCTGTCTGTTGGGCAGAGCTGTGAGAGATATGGATTGATTCGCTGGGGGGGGTGTTGTGAGTGAGGAGACATAAGTCATTGGCAGCCAAAAGTATGACCTCTAGTTCTGAAGCATTTATCTGCATGTGAACGTTGCAGCAGAAACTCTCCCCAGACCATCTCTCTGAAGTGGGTGAGTTCAGAGCCTCAGGTGTAATTACATAAATGCGTGTGTTGCACCACCAGAGAGTTGTGGAATATATTCAACTGCTGATAGTTGAGTTTTTTGTATGAGAAACTTGTGCTGGAATAGTTAGGAATTAGTTTGAATCCTTTGAATAAGACATTTGGACGCTTCAAATTTCAAGTACTCTGTTCCCAAGGAAACAGAAGCTTTTAGCGAGCATTCTCCTCAGAACTGGCCACATACTTAGCAAATACATTCTAAGAAGGCCTTCCCTCTGATATTTAAGGTATACTGTATAATGGCTGTTGATTACTCTAGAGAACTTCACAATTGTCGGCTGTTGCCTTCACTTACTGTTGCTAGGGTGACTATTGTTCATACAGTGATCGAGCTCTCACTATATCAATTTGTAAGGTATCCTAATGCTCAAAAATAACGAGGTACATTGACATTGCCAGCCACTTAGTAACAACTTTCTTCTGTGACTGCTGCTGTACAAATCCTTTTTGATTGGAAGAGATTGCGAGGGAATGAAAAGCAGCTTTGAGTACACAGAAGTTTTGAGTCACTTGGGCTCTTTGTTAACTCAAGCTCGCAGGCTCTCCATTCTCCAAGGGAGTTATCTACCAGCCCATGAAAGTGCAGAGAGAGGGAGAGAGAGGCACGTGGTTACCCAGGGCACCTTCCCCTGCCACCCCTCCACACCAAGTACACCCCCCCCCCCCCACCGCCGTGGCTTTGATGACTCCAGAGGCAGACCGCAGTAGATCCTGGGGGTGGAGGACCGCGGCCCCCTAAAGGGACTCTCCTGCGCTGGCGCTCCACTTGATGAAGCACAGCACCTGCACTCATCCCTGTCCTCCTGGCATGAGAGACGTCTCAATGGCGAGGGAGAGAAAGGCAGAAAGAGACCGTGAATAAAAAGATAGTAAATCTGCCCACAGGATGTTGTTGTTGAACTGCACACAGGATGTTGTTGTTGAACTGCACACAGGATGTTGTTGTTGAACTGCACACAGGATGTTGTTGTTGAACTGCACATTTGAAAAAGGTAGGGAGAAAGGGGGGGGGTGGTTTCCACAGAGGTAGCGAAAGCATCTTGTCCAGGGGTGTCAAACATAAGGCCCGGGGGCCAGATCAGGCCCGCCAGCAGGATTCATACGGCCCCCCAAGATGTTTTGGGTAGGAAGGGAAAATTAGAAAGAAAAGATATTCACATGCAGCTATCTTCAACAATTTATAATGAGCAATTTATGTGATAAATTGATTAAACCTAGCACTACAAACCATCCTCAGGAAGGAAAAGGCCAAAAAACTGACATGTAAAGTAGGGTGTTTCAAGAGAGAAAGAGCAGGATATGATGTCAGTAGATGATTTGCACTTGTTTGCTCATATGTGGGTATAGTATATCATCAAACAACAATCTGATACCAATGCATAGAAAATAAATTGACCATGATGGCCCCCACGAGGTCTCATTCCAACAAATCCGCCCACTGCCTAATATACTGTAAGTTTGACACCCCTGATCTTGTCAAACAGAATTCTACAAATCTTGAAGCTTTTTGACTCATTTTGCTGTGAAGACAGCTTTCAGTGGATGATTCAGTCACATTTGCAATGGCAGTGGTGCTGGTATACAGTATGTGGTCTTTGTATATTTATTAAGTAGGTGTGTTTTAATCTATAGAATATGCACATTTCTTAATTTTCTCCTCAGATTGGATCCCTTCCCCCATTTCAATTTCTTGTGAGCATTTAGCTTGATGTTTTCAGGACCATAAATTCCGATATTGAAAAACACACACAGACACACTGACATTTAACAGAGAGACTGATTTAGCTTCATTAGGTCAATCAGCACCCATTTAAAGGCGACCCAAGTAAATGGTGATTAACGAGTCATTCATTTGAATGTTGTTGTGTGGTTCATTGCAGTCAGTTTATTTGACACATAAGAAATGATAGCGTCCTGAGGAAAATGGGAAAATTACTGCTTGTGGAAATGTGTTTCTCACTTTTCGCACACAATGACATGGTCGTGAAGAGCAGCTGTTAATGTAATTAATAGACATTTTTGATGGTTTTGATTCATTTGATTACTGAAGCTGGTGCAGAACAGCTCTGAAACAACTTCCGAAAAACAATTTATAATGGTCTATTATGTTTATTAGATGTAATGAAATTCAAATTGAATGTGACAGAGTGTTTTCCATTTCGAGGGGCTGACTACCAAAAAAAAATAGAAGAAAAGAAATGAGTTTGAGCTTTGAATCCCTCATTTTGAGATGAAAAACAGTCACACTCGCCTGATCATCAGAGTGGTATTAAGAAGATAAAAGCAATTCTCCTCTCCGACTCTGAGATGGTGCCACATGGTAGAATTAATATTTACGGCACAATATCCACAATGCATGCATTCATCTCTGTATTTTACACCTCTCTAATTCTTCATCTCCACATCATGTGCTGTACACTGCTCAGACATGCACAAACACAGCTCTCCGCCATGCCTTAAATCCAAATAATGAAGTGAATATGTTCTGTTTCTTTTTTACTGTTACAATAGTATCTGCTGTGGCAGAGTCTTTCGCAGGCGGCTTAGAGCTGGTTTATTTATTTTTCTCGCCGTGTTTACCTGTTCAGCTTCCTGAGCTTCACGTTTAAACCCTTCATTGTGTCTCCTGCTCCGGCTCCACAGGCAGGCCCGTACCTGGGGAGCTGTGCTCCGACGAGCCCCCGCCCGCCCAGGTGGCCTGCGAGGGGGCCTGCGCCGGCGGCTGCGTGGTGGGCTCCTGGTCGCCGTGGTCCCTGTGCTCCCACTCCTGCTCGTCCAAAACCGCCGAGGGCAGGCAGAGTCGCACGCGCACCATCCTGGCGCTGCCCGGCGAAGGTAGGTGCCAAACGAGTGACCTTAATCAGACTGTAATAAGCGTCCCTCCCGTGACTCACCATGACTGGTTTTGAACTCCCCAACCCCCCTCCAGCGTTCCAGCACAGTTGTTTCACTTTGATTAGGTATTTGTTGGCATACTCTAATGTGCTTTTTACTGTGTTGAAAAAAAGATCGTCATGGGTCCAAGCGAAAGTTATTAATGTGAGGCTGTTTTAGGAGTTAGGGGAAGGTTATTTGTGAGAGATGTGTTTACAGTGGGCTCATTTGTGCTTGCGCTGTGAGCAGCTTTTCATCGGCGGTTATCTGTGCGCCAACAGAACGGTTTGACTGAAAAGAGCGAGTCACTGGAAACAGCTGTTGGGTAGGATCTGCCTCAGTGGCATAAATCATGTGTGGCCTGTTTTAAATGGCAGGAAGAGCTCTGTAATTAAGACAAAAATACACCTGAGTCTGGGGACGCCTTCTGGCCAATGTATTCTCTCACCTTTCCTCTCTCTCTACCTCTGTCTCACCCTCTTTCTCACCCCTTCTCTTTCTCTTTCCCGCTCTCTCTCTCTCTCAGCTTCCACTTCTTCCTCTTCTTTCATCTACTCTGTTTCTCTCTCTGTCTCTCTCTCTCTCTGTGTGTGTCTCTGTCTGACACACACACACACACACACACACACACACACACATACGTAGACACACACTGCACTGCAGAAATATGGAAATCCCTCCCAACCCAACCTTAGATTCTCCAAAGACCTGAAGGCTGTTATTAGCCAGACAATCCCTAATTAATATTCCCCCAATCTGTGCACTAAGTAGTTATTTTACATTCTGGAGCACTTACTTGAGCGGCAAGTCATTGTGCGATGGGGAAAAAAGGCTGAATGTCAATTCAATGTCATGGTGACTTAGGGTTACTAATTACAATACAGGGGAGGGCAAAAACAAGGTAATAATCCTTTCCTGCTCCGCGGCTCAGCTCCGATGTATTCATATCCGAATCCGCACTGCGATGGGCTAATTAATGAGCATAGATATAACAAGCTGGTTTTTAAGAAAGGCGTTAAAAAAGGGTCAAGTGAGCTGCTTTCTGCCTGATAGCTGTTTTCCTTTTGTGTGTGCAAATTGTCGACTGTCTCCCCGTCAAGGTGGGAAAGCGTGTCCGGCCGCCACTGCCTTGGAGGAGTGGAGGTCATGCAATGACCATCCATGCATCGTGTTCTACTGGGAGGCCTCGCCCTGGGAGCCCTGTGTCGAGGACCCGTCAGCCGGCGCCAACGGAACCAGCACCAGCCAGTGGAACGGCACCGCCTCGTGTGCCACAGCGGGGACCCAGACACGCACGGTCACCTGCATGAAAATGAACGTGGGACCAGTGATCCCTAAGAGGTACTAAATTACATTCTGACCCCCCCACCGTCCTCTCCCCCCAACCCTTGTCGGTGTGGTGGGAGCTGTAGATGACTGAGGCAAAGAGACGATTTTGACACGGTGAACATATAAGTACTTTACACTCACTGGACTGCCAGGATTCTAAATATAGTTTCTCTTGGATGGCGCATAATGTGACAGCAAAAATGTCTGCTCCCATTTTGTCATCTTGTAGATCTGAGCAAGTCATCCATCTGCTGACAATATGGCCATGCAGCCCTCAGAGATGTGAAAATATAGTCTCTTAAAGGCAAAGAGGCAGTTTAATTCTGGAATTTTAATTAGCATTTCCTAGCCAACAGCCCTTTAATACATGCTGTATTTCTGTGGGCTTTCTAGTGGACATTACATTTATAGGTTCATCCATTTCCATTGATTTCTTTGGTTAGCCGTGTTGGCGTTTTACCTTTGGAAGGGGCCTTTTATTTTCAAGCATAAAAAGTATCCCTGGGAAAGGAATTCAGTGCATGGACCGTATTTCAAATTTTTATTTATGTAATTATCCCATTTTAATTGTGTGCCATACATCTTTTTTATTTTTACTGCTATCCAGCCCACTCATAATACTCTGAGTAGGTGTTCTAATGAATCATTTTGGCCACGTCATTGACATGGCAGTGGCCTAATTCCTTTGAATTGCTTATAGAAGAGAGTGTAGCCTACCACACAGGCTTTGCAGTGGGAGCAAAACTAGTCCTTTCTCCCACTCAACAACAACAACAACAACAACAACTGTATGTTATGATGGTGTAAATGATGTTTAAAAGGAGGGCTCCATTTTACACAGTGTGAACTGGTGCACAGAAACCCCAGGGTTGGCAATTGCAATGGTTATTGTTCAAAAGATTAATAAATTACTATGTGCTGTGTGTAGCATGGTACAACACAGCATTCAGTGTAACAGTGTCTCAGTATTACTTTGACCTGGCCTGGGAAAGGTCTCAGTTCAGCTTGCGTTAGTGTAATACACAAACCCTATGTTATACATTCCCTTGTATAATAGCTGTTCAGGGGGCTAGGCAGAGGACTTTCACTGAGGCACAATATGCATTCATCAGATGTTCAAGTACAGTGTACGTCCCAGAGGCTGCAGAGGGGAAAGGTGATTGCATTGCATCCTATTTTCTGTAGTTTCTGTTTATGGTATTTTGCACTTTTGTCCAAAGCAACATTACATTAACATTAAAATGAATATTTTATATAGCAAAAGGGTTCATGTGTCTCTTGGAGCCCTGCTGACTGCTGCGCATGGTCTCATCAGAGGTGTGGTGAGGGGCAGGGCGAGAAGATGTTGCCATGGAGCAGAGGTGTAAAAGTCCAGCTTCAGAAAGTAAAAGTCCTACCACATCTGTGCCAACCATTCACTTAAACCAACTGATTCTAATTAGCACAACTCTTCAGCCAGGTAGAGCAGCTAATTGGTGAGATCACCTGTGAAGTGCACAGGCAGAACCATAGACTATACAGTCTATGGGCAGAACCAATACATGGTTGGACTTTTGCTTTCTGAAGCTGGACTTTTCCACCTCTGCCATGGAGTCACACATTGTACTTACAGTACTTTGATAATTTGCCCTCTTGAGGGAATCCAGTAATGGAGCTTCGGGTGAGGAAATGTCCTACTTTCTATGTGGAAAAGATATTATTGTACGTGAAGTAATCAATTACCTTATCAATTATTCAGCAGGGTTTTTTCCCCCCGGTTTTGCCCCACATTATATTGACTCAGACATGAAAGTGTTTTACGGGCAGCGTCCTCCGCTGCCATGCTCTTAAGCTCACTTTTTACCGTTTGCTCCTCCTCCTCCTGGCACTTGTTTCACTGAAAGCAAATGTCCATTCATCACTAATAGGTGTGGTCGTTATGAGACTAGTGACCTGCTCTGACTTTCTTGACTGTCCTATAGACTGCTAGAGAAATCCTCCTTTCAACAGGCTTCAGAATCAATAACCTCTATGTTTCGAGTTCTTTAGAGTTTCTTTGAAAAGAAGGTCAGTTTGGTTGCTCACCTCTCTCCCACTCTCTTAGACTGGTGCCGACCACTCATCTTTCATCTCCTGCAATCAATCCACCTCTCTCTTTCTCTCTCTCTCTCTCTTTCTCTCCCTCTCTCTATCTCTTTCTCTCTCTCTCTTTCTCTCTCTCTCCCTCTCTCTCTTTCTCTCTCTCTTTCTCTCTCTCTCTCTCTTTCTCTCTCTCTCTCTCTCTCTCTCTCTCTCTCTCTCTCTCTCTCTCTCTCTTCCTTTCTCTCTATCTCTTTCTCTCTCTTCTCCCACCCCCCCTCTCCATTCTATCCTGCACCTGCTCCTCATTTGCCAGTGTTATATCACCATGCCCCATGGCTCATTTCACCAAAGCACGGTAAACCAAGCGCGGCAAAGACAAAAAAATGGCTGTATGTTTTAAATCCCTGATCTGCTTTGATGTCACTTCCACATTGGACTGAAAAGGCCCAGAGTTTCAGGACCCATGCTGGGGCCTGGCCTCGGCTGCACCCCGGCGCTGCCTACGCAGACGCAGAGACGCCCGGTGCCCGCTGAGCAGTGGGCCTGCACGACACACACACACACACACACACACACACACACACACACACACACACACACACACACACACACACACACACACACTCGAGCCCCTCTCTTTGGCCCTGGGAAAGTGTGGGGACCCGCGGAGCCAAAGGTGTACTCTGGGGTGGGGAGGGAATGAAAGCTGCAAACGCTGCTCTTCAGCTGCATGTCCATTGAATTTTTTTTTGACAGTCTGAATCCCTCCAGCGATTGACACCAGTTTGGATCTGACACTGTTTTTTTAATTTAAAGCGCTCAACGCTTCAAGGGGGCAGCTTTAAAGGAAATGTTTAGAGGAAATCTCCTACCAAGTGCCGCGCGGTATGTTTATAGGCCTATATGCGGTGGCTTAGTCCTGAGCTGTTTTCTCAAATCTGACATGGCTCGTGATGAGCAATCAGAGGAGTCTCCCCTCAAGAAGGGATGTGGGAAAAGTTTTATTTTCCATTACAGTTTTTCTCGTTTGCTTTGACCTGCTTAAAGAAACTGAGATCCACTTGGTCTTCATGAACACCTTGTTTGCACAGCAGAAGTCATCTCTCGAATGTGTTCATACGTTTTCATTGGGTTCACACATTTCTCACACCCTTTTGCAAAACAGTTAATACAGATGTCATTCAAAGACCCCAAACTCTATTGGTTTCCCTGTGGTAGAGATTCCTTGCATAAGTCTGAATCTCTGATACACCTGTGTGAAACTCCTTTGCAAAATTCTTCAATCAGCAATCATTCATTATCCATAAGAGATGCCATGCATTTTGTTGTCCAGTGTGTGATTGATTGAAATCACACAGTAATTTGACGACAGGATGTGTTGTTTGAAGGCAAAATTTGCTTGAAAATGTTTTAAAGGTCCCCTGTGTAACGTTTTCAGTTGTTTGTTAACAAAATCAACATTTTCCATACACAAATGTGGCCCCATTCATGTTTAATTACCACCACCAACAACTCGAAGCATAGGCTACCTATTGGGTTTGGCTTAGAAATACTCATTTACATTTACATAGCGCCGTGTCGACTCGCCGTACGTGCGCCATGTTAAATACCGGTGGCCAGCAAGGGACATAATATTCGAAATACAGCTCAGTATTTTGGCGTCTGCATGCATAGAAAAACATTAGCTTGGATTCATCTGCAGAATTTCCCTACATTCAGCAAGTTACGAGCCCATTTTCTTTACAAGTCATATCAAGCTTCAACAGTCCGACATTGACATTGTATTTTCCAACGAAATAAATAAAGAGAAATAACTGTTCGTGATCCGTCACCAGCTTACTTGACAACCTAACCTAACACAGTTTTGCTAGGACTAATAGACCACAAAGTTGCTATATGGGTCATTCTACGAAACCGGTGCCTTTTCACTTTGACATTTTTTTAAAAAATCATGTAGGACAAGCCATATTTTAAGACATCCACATGATATAAGACATATATGACCTGCATAAAAAAACATTTTCCCACCTCAGGCTTAAATCCCTATTAATATTTTCCTTTTTATTGTAGCCCAGGTGTCTTTTTTTTTACCACCCCGTAATGCATAAATTGAATTCAGAACATTTCATGTTTTCCTGTCATAAAAATGTCCTTAATTTGATATTAAAAGTTATAGGTTTGTTTTTTAATTGGAGATTTGCAGAATTTAGACTCTAGTCTTCAAACTGTGAATTCCGCATGCCCATTGGTTGGTGTTTTGAACAATATTGGCTATTTTACTCCCTATTGTCAAATTAAAGTTACATGTGTAAATAGGCCCACTTCATCACACTATGATCAAACATTTATTTATGGGCTATTTCACTCACTCTCTAGTATTTTTAAAAAAAACAAACACATGTTATGGGGTGGTAAGTCATGTTACAGGGTGGTAAATCCTGTTACGGGGTGGTTCATTTTGTTTGTTTCCATAATTTAACAATAATTTGATTAGTTCTGGACATATGTGTGGACTGTTAATGTCGTAATAAGGCAAGATCCAAAGTATATATAAACATATTTATTGATATGAAGTTTAAAATGCAAATTTATGTCATGAAATACTGGGTACATTCAACATGGATAGATTTCAGAAGATTGAGTACATTCATTTTTGAAATATGATCATAAAATTGGGTACATTGAAAAAGATAAAGTACTCTCAGGAGGGGTGTCAAAAGCCTTCATTCTAGCCTTCGCCTACCCTGGAAATTCAGAGTTCTCGCAAGAGCACAATGGAATTGTCTCTGCGAGACACTCTGGCAATGAGCAATGATGCACGTTACTTTTTCCCCTTGCATCCCGTGTAACCAATCAAATCGTATCTGACATAGGCGGGCCAGAGGCGCGCTAAACTGATGACGACAGCGCTGCAACGTTGGAAACATTGATCGTAGTGTTATCCAATTGCGTCTAAGTCCGGAATCATTCAGAGTAAACATTGGTCTGGTGTTATCCAATTGCGTGAAGTGAGATTTTCAAATGCATGCTTGGTGCCACCCCTCGAGTTGGGCCATTACATGATTGTTCGTGGCCAGACCCTTAATCTTTCTAGATTATTAGGGTGTGGATTTTCCAGGCTAGCCTTTGCCTGCTTTCTCCTTTCAGGGCTAGTCTACACGTACCAAACCGATCAATCAAGAATATTTGCGTCCAAACGGATCCATCTCAACACGACTCAACACGTTACTTCATATCCCAGGCCTAGAGGTGGCACTGTTTCTGTTACAGAAATTGACCAAAGCTTGCGTGCTGTAGGCTATACAAACAGACAGAATAGGCTACGACGAAAATGGCTAGTGCAAGGAAACCAGAATTGTTTGTGTGGACTGATAGTGAACTGTCAACTGTAGTCAACTGTAAAACTAATAAACTTCATTTTTACGGTTTGTGAAGGGTGCAGTCCCGTCCTTTATTTGGCTAACGCAGGTACAAATAATCTGCTTTACTTTCTTTGGTTGTAGGATAGTCCGCGATTCACATTAGTTTTGGCTATCACTGCAAGTGCATAGGCTACTGAACGCTAGGCCTACCCAAGTTCTAGGCTATTCCGTCGCCACATTTATAATATTGCTATAATACCTTCGTTAGTAACATTTAAACTTACACCGCACTTCCCTAGTAAATGGACGGGGCCTCATTCTGTTCCTTCCACTTTTTCCTTAACTTAACAACTTCTTCCCTCTTTCGACATCTCGTCTCCATCTTTGCCGCTCCATCTCTAGATACTGCTGCCTCCTCTCTGGATCAGCATTGCGGCGAGCACAGAATAGTCACTGTCGTTCAGCATTACTCAATGGAGCCATGATTGTCTGCAAATTATGAAAATTATCATAATTATTTACACTGACTAGGTGTGTGTGCCAAGTTGAGAGAGACAGAGAGAGAGAGTTCATGACTGGGTTGTCACTAGATACACAAAAAAGCTAAGTACTCTCACATTTTGAAATGCATTCATTTGCTGTGATGACCGCAGAAACCTCCGTTCTGCTTGTAGTTAGCCCTTCCCTACAAGTCCATCACAACTAGTTAATAATTATTTCTCACCACAATAGTCTCCAGTAGGCTAACATTGGCATACAATATAGTCATAAAATATTAACAGTGACCAATGCATACTGATGAACCAGCATTCAACAGATTAGCTGGTTGCTATGGACTCATTGCTAAGGGCTCACTGCAGAAAGAACAGAGGTTTCCCCCAGTCATCACAGTATGTAAAACTATATATAAATATAATTTTTATGAATTGTGTAATCTAAATGGCAATGACAACCACTCTACATTCCCCTTATCACCCCCTCTACATTCCCCTTACCACCCCATAACGATACAAAGTGTTATGGGGTGGTATGTTACGGGGTGGTAAATTTCACCTCTGAATGACTGCAGCTAGCACTGTAATTGACTAGCTAAGATAGTAAATATACCATTCAGTTTAAAATGTCCTTCACTTTACATTACAGTTGGAAAAAAACCCCATAATTTAACAGTTTCCCTATCTATTATACGTTATGGGGTGGTAAGGTTAAGCTTAACGGACCCTATCTAACTACCAGAAAGAGCAAATAAATCATATCAAATTTTGTGGGAACTTGCCTGCTTGAGACCTTGGCTCCTGCAAGGGTTTGAGTGATGTCATCTGCTGTCTGTGATGTCACTTAAAGAAACAGTGTCTTTGTAATAGCCAGAACATGTAAGCGTTACGGGGTGGTATGTAAAACTACGGGACGGGCATAAATCATGATTTTTGTATGGGAAATCATACTTTTATTTTAAAAAAACATATAGTATAGTATCAAGAGCATATTTTTAATCATGACATTAATGACAATTTGGTTAAAAAATGACATGTTCTAATTAATATATTAGGTGCGAATTCCATATGTGACTTTCCGGACATGGGGAAATTGGCCATGTCCTTGGTAAAGATGACTAAAAAGTGTAGGATTTATATTTACAATGACATTGAAATATGCATTATGTAATTCATAACACTTAAATTAACAGGTTTGATCCTCTGAAATACAATTTGACACATTTTTACATTGTTGAGAGCTCATGAAATGGACCGGACGCAAAAGGCACCGGTTTCGTAGAATGACCCATATGTGTTAAATTTCAGTTTAGTTTGCAACAATATAGTTTAACGTTCCCATTCACTTTCCGTTTACTGTGCTAACGATAGCTAGCTCGGTCCAAAAGAGTTTCATTGGCATCACACACAAGCAATGGCAATAAAATAGCACACAAAATGTTATGAATATGTTGTTATTGCTTATTCATTCGTAACTCTCGCCAAAATGCATCCTAGGGTGTTTTTGTGAATACCCGAGTCAAACTTTCGTGAATGGGAGTCGTAGGGGCACTAGCCTACTATTTTGATGCGTCAAAATCGCTATTTTTAAAACACTAAGAAGTGTTCTCAATGCTCGAGTTCATGTGTAGAGACACTGATACTTCGATCAAAACTCCATTTGACCCAAAAGCGACAACACGGACAAGCTTGAAAGTGGCGCTTCAGACGTAATTATGCTTTTAAACGAAAGTTTGACTCGTGTAGGCCTACATTCACAAAAACACCCTAGGGTGCATTTTGGCGAGAGTTAGGCTTTCAGAGATAAGTTTATGCTTTGACGTGCTAGGAGTCCAGAACTAGTGTCAGTTTTGATGTGAGACGGCTCCCGTAGTTCTAAACGAGACAGCGCTTGAAAGGTTGGTTGCTACAGAGAATGGTTGCTATATAACTCCTAACCACTAGGTGGGAGAATTTCTTACACAGGGGGGCTTTAAGTGTTTTGAGAGTGTAACAGCCTTTTGCAAGCAAAATGTGTCATTTTGGCCAGAGTGCTTTTGTTCAGACATGGGTGTTAAACTGTTTTGTCAGAAAACGTGATGTCAGAGTTGACACAAGCATCAAAGCGATCGAGAAAAACTGTAAAACATATTTTAGCCAGCTTCTTGAAAACACTATTTGGAAAGCTATTTGGATGCCGGCCATTACACTCACAGGAACTTTAAGGACATCCCTTTATAAATCCGTAGGTATTACAGTTTTTCTTGATCGTTTTGATGCCTGTGTCAACTCTGACATCACATTCTCATAACAGCCATGTCTGAACAAAAGCACTCTGGCCAAAATGACACATTTTGCTTGCAAAAAGCTTTTACTCTCTCAAAACACTTAAAACATGCAGCAAAAGCAAATCTTGCCTTCAAACAAAACATCCTGTCGTCAAATCACTGTGTGATTTCAATCAATCATTACACACTGGACAACAAAATGCTAAATCTACATGTAGTTCTCAAAATGAGCATTTTTGCTATGTCTGTTCCATTTCTTTCTCATTTTTCTGGTATCAGAAAAAACTGAAAAGACAAAATGTACTAAATCAAAAAATATTTATTCATTCCTCCCAAGATGTAACGGTCATTGACATGTAAGACCTTCAGTAAACACCTAGGCAAGACAAATTTCATTGAACTACAACTTGTCATTTTTCATCGAAATAGGCCTACAGTAAACACCTTTTGTACTGTTTTCTTCACCAAATGGTTAATACAGTTCTTTGTCTAAATGTGCATTAGATCCATACTTGCAAATAGCAACACAGAACAGACATGACATCTCTTATGGATAATGAATGATTGCTGATTGAAGAATTGTGCAAAGGAGTTTCACACAGGTGTATCAGAGACTCAGACTTATGCAAGGAATTTATACCACCTGTGAAAAGATGTTTTCCTTTTGTTTAGCACGGGAAAACCAATAGAGTTTGGGGTTTTTGAATGACATCTGTGTTAACTGTTTTGCAAAAGGGTGTGAGAAATGTGTGAACCCAATGAAAATGTGTGAACACATTCGCAAGAGATGACTTCTGCTGCGCAAAGAAAGTGTTCATGAAGGCCAAGTGGATCCCAGTTTCCATCAGCAGGTCAAAGCAATCGAGAAAAACTGTAACTAGAACCGTGTCTGACCTCACAAATAGTCTGCTGAATGAATGGGCAAGAGACACTCTGGAATCTTGTGGAAATTCTTCCCCAAAGCAGAAGAAGCTGTAAAGGGGAAACCAACTCCATATTAATCCCTTATGGATTTAGAATGGGATGTCATTGAAGTTCCTGTGGGTGTAATGGCAGGCATCCCATATTTCTGTCTTTGTAGTGTATGTATTCTGGTAACTGGAGGTAAAATAGGAAAAAAAAGCAATGGCAGCAATTTGGAGATTGACTAAGCATAGCCTAAAAAGGACTAGTAGTTGTAAGATACGTTTATGTTTTATCCAGAATGCTTCACTGTGCTCTGTGCCAAGGGCTATAATTACAGCTTGTAAGGTGGACTGTAATACTGACCTTTGCCTGAAGAACATCTCAGAAGCAGGGAAAGCACACATGCACCCAGTAAAATACCTTATACCAGTAAGAGACTTTATATAAAGAGATGTGTGCCTCTCTTAATAATGTCCAATGAATTGATTTAGGCACAGGTGGACTCCAATCAAGTGTAGAAGCATCTCAAGGACCAGTGATAGAAGTAAGATGCACCAGAGCTCAATGGCAAGCATCATAACAAAGGGTCTGAATACTTATGTAAATGGAGTATTTTATTTGTTATACATTTACAAAACACTGGAGTGTTGGAGTATTGTATGTAGATTAATGAGAAACAAATGAATTGAATCCATTTTAAGATAAGTCTGAAACATAACAAAATGTGGAAAAGTTGAAAGGGTCTGAAAACTTTCCAGTTGCACTGTATGCACAGCAGACATATTTACATTGGAGTGAACAAAAAATATACAAAAAGCAGTAAACTGAAAAAGAAAATTGCAGAAAAATGTTGTTGTCTTCTTTGGTCATGAACTCCTCTACCAGCTCTCACTCTTCCTCCCCCTCTCATTCTCACCCTCCTGCTTCCTCTCTCTGCAACTTCTTACATTGTTGTTGTAAAAAAAGGTGCTCACCTGTGGTCTTTTCATAGTGCTTACTGTACTTCCTGATTGAAGTGGTAACAATTAACCATTGTGGTGTTTGGCCAGGTGGCACATATGATGGCCAATTAGCTCATGTAGTGTGATTTTGAATGGCAGTGTTTTGAAATGGCAAACATGTGACTTTGTCAGATTGTTGTGTCTTTTGCAGAGAACCGTGTTCACTGCATTTGAAAAGTGCCATTTTGAATTGCAAAATGTGTGTAAAGCGGAAAATGTGTTTAGAGTTTTGGACACTTGAGAAGAGGTTTTGCTTTCTGTGTGTCAGTTTAAATAATTGTGCTTTGCATGTCATTTTAGTGTGTTAGCAATTGGAAAAAACTGTAATATGAAACTAGCTGCACTGAAAAAATTAGATTTTTACTTTATTTTAAATTTTAACATGGACAGCATATCACATCATACTGCCAGCAGCAGAGAAACTATTATGGTGTTACCTTTCTACTATTTGATATTCAAGTATAGTCAGATTCAATAGTGAGATGCAACATCAAAGAAAGAAACTGAACTTCAGACCATGTTGTTGATGAATATTGTACAGCATTATGGTGAAACTAATTCATCTGATGCATGTCTGCTAAGAAAAACATCTCAAAACTGGCACTGGGGGAACTCAAGGATATGTGCACCTTTGAAACCATATGCCCCTTTCTCTGTGTCTTGGGAAGTACTGTTCAGTGTGGTGGATGCTGTCATTGTATAAACAAAGTAATTTGTATACAGCTTCCAGACTCCAGATTTTTCAGATTTAATTAGCTACTGTGTCATGGACTTTGATCGGGCTTCTTTTATTTGTGTGTGTGTGTGTGTGTGTGTGTGTGTGTGTGTGTGTGTGTGTGTGTGTGTGTGTGTGTGTGTTTGTGTGTGTGTGTGTGTTTGTGTGCACGTAAATACCCTGTGTTTAGCAACAATCAGCTCTTTTGCTTTGTTTTGTTTTAATAATCTTAAGACCATTTTTTCTTTTCTCTATCTCCATTAGCTTTCCTTCTCTACCTTTGCACATTTCTATGTGAATCATATGCATATATCTACTTCCACATGGTTAAACATCACTCCCTCTTGGATCAGTGCCATCTGTCCTTAGCTTTGGTTACTGTCTTTTCTGGACAGCTCGATTGCATCTTTATGCATTCGTTAAACCCATATAGGACAAATCCTTGCATTTATCAGCATTACGGAGTGCACAACCAGGATAGATGGCCTCCCTCAATTCCCTGATGGGGTGCCTACTCTGTAATGTCAAGGACAGTACACCTTTCTCCGCTACTAGGGCTCAGGCAGCGTATCATTGATCGCAATCTCTCTCTATTTCTCTCCCCCCCTCCACCCCACCCTCTCTCATATCTGTTTTTGATTCAGGTGTCCAGACTCTGCCCGTCCCGACACTGTCCAGCCCTGTCTGCTACCCTGTAAGACGGACTGCAGGGTGACTCCCTTCAGTGAATGGACAGCCTGTCCTTCAACTTGTCTGCCAGGTGCTTCAGCAGAACAACTCCACATAAGGACATCAGCAGTTTGGCTTTTTTTGTCTCTCCTCCCCTGTCTCCACCCCACCCCACCCGTCATAATCTTCCCTGACTTCAAACAAAAGTGCAATGCTTAGCATTTTGCCTTCAAATCTCCTCTGACTCAATAATTCCCTTTATTCTCAAGAGGATGAAAAGATTAGTCACAGAATTTTCGAGGAAAGTCTGTAATGCAGTGTTTGTGGAGTGACCTATTCTGCATTCCTAATGTAAATGCTGCTGAATTAAGTATGAGGGTGCATTCGGGGTTGAGTAAAGCAGTGATGATAATCCCAAATAACCTGCACGGGCAGTGTATATTAAAATGGCATCACTGCAGTACGCACAAAATCAAATGCAGACTGCAGTCTTACTACTTTCCCCTAAGATGCTATTTGCTAAATATAAATATAATTCAATCACACTTACACTGCGTTCATAATCACCAATTACTTTCCTGATTAACAAAGGTGGAAATAGATTTTAATGTCTCTGAACAATATGCTAATGCCGCTTAGATAGCATAAGTATGTAATTGCATTTTTTCTCATTGTATGCGGTTCCATCTGCAGAGTTGCCTTCCCAAGTTGAATCTTCTAGTGATGTAATCACACACTTAATTGCACTATTTTCAGTGTTTCTCAATTAACTATGTTTAATGAGCCTTTTAGTCTAAGCCAAATTAAATCATTAGATCACTCTAGGATGCGTATACAAGAAGCAGATTGGAGGGTCACACAGCGAGAAGACTGAATATATTGCAGTTTTATTTTTGGCATTTCTAATGACATGCAAGTGTTGCCCATTTTTCTGTTCACATGCAAGTGTTAAACATTTTTATTGATTAAATGGTATTGTGTTTTTCTTTCATTTGACAGTCAATGCTAGCATACCTACACAGTCACGATACAGGACCACAATCCAGAGGTCGGCCAATGGTGGACAAGAGTGTCCTGACACTCTGTATGAAGAGAGGGAATGCGAGGCTCTGCCTGTTTGTCCATCCTTCAGGTAAACACACAGTAGAGCTTGTCAGACCTGCAGCGGCCATCCACACACCGTTGAGAAGAGCTTTCTCCTTGCCATTAATGATGTTCAAATGTCACAGCACTTTGTTTCCCATTACCCAAGGCATCACTTTAAAGAGCACTCTTGCCTTTGCCATCCCCACGAACAGATGGAGGACGCATAAGTGGCACCCTTGTACTCTGGTACCAGATGCTGTCAGACAGGGGATAACAGGACCAGGAGAAGCATGCGGGAAAGGGCTTGAAGTGCGAGGTAAGGGAAAATGAACTGCCTTTGTGACTGAGCAGAGGAGTTTCATTGATACAGCATCAACTCAGTGCAGGAGATGGGAACCGACGCTTTGAAACAGTGAGCTGTGGTGTGGGGTTCCTGTTTTCATGCTATATATTTTAAAGCCACTAAAGGTGCGCAGGCACTCAGCAGGACCCCAGAGCACCCCTGATTTATGGTCACTGTTAAAGTGAATCATATACCCTTATTTTGACAAGAGAAATGGCTGTGCTGGCCTCAAGTTCACGGCAGCAACAAAGTGACTTCCAATTAGAGGGCTGTTAATGTTGTTGCGAGCTCTTTATGCATATTTGAGTAACTCCTCTCCTACACACACAACAGAGCACACCACACACCAATGCTTAGACACTCTCTGACCTATAAAGCTCCTTGAGAAACAACATAAATATAGACTGTTTTTCAGTGAAGTTAATGGTTGAATCTACACTCCCTCAGAATCATTTAGGAACCCAAGGTCGTAATTGGAACATTTCAGCCCAGAACAAAGCAAAACAGATTTCCGTATAAATCCAAAACCCAGGCAGTACACTCAAATAAATCACATGCTCCAAAGTTACAGGCTCAGTTTCAGTGACCCTGTTTTTTTCTGTTCCTCGGTGGCTCTGTGCATTGCTGACCTGAACAGCATACATTTTTAAACATATACAAAGAATTAATCAGACCATTAAAAATGACTGCAAGTATGCTGACTAGTTTGACTGTCTCATTAACATATTTAGTAATTTGTGTGACATATTGGAGAAGCACAGTCAAATGTGGCATTTCATTAGGTGGCATTATGCCAAATATGAGTGTAGTCATTAAAAATAATGAAGTGATGCATCACAATTTTCGCAGGTGTTTTGTTTTCCCAAAGACAACCTTTTTGAAGCCCAAATGTCCATGTGATTCCAACTAAATAATGAGTGCAGAACAACAGCGAGGGGAATAGGGGTAGTGTGTGGCGGGAGCGATTGAAATCACAATCTCGTCGCTGTTATAATATTATAGCCAAACATGACAGCGAGACCAATGCTAAGCGGCATCGGCCTTAATAGGCCGCTACAGCGGAGGCAGCGCATGACTGGACACGTGACGGGCACCTAGCTCTGCAGCTGCCTCCGTTCTGCCATCAAGGGCTCAGATAAAGCTCTTCATTTGGACTTTGACATCGACTTGTACGCATCCTATTGCTATCAAGGTTTTTGGCTCACAAGGTAAGGTGCAAGCTAGCCCCAGCCATAATCACCCTCCTGCTAGTGTTTAAACACTACATGCGGGCTCTGGCCTTCTCCAGTGGCTGGTAATGGAGAACTACATCCAGAGGGCTGTTGGAATCCCCTGGAGATGATGTTAATGACTTTCCTACCTTGGATCTCAAGGTTATAAACATTGATTGAAGGTGGTTAATTTTTTCTCTATTCTCTATTTTTCTCCCCGATGCCCTTGTCGTGGGTGTCTTACTTTTTGATATGTAGGCCTACCGACTCGGTTTTTCGCACAGTGATTCTTCAGACGAGGACTGAAAAATGATTTCAGGCGTAGCTTTAAGGTTTCATTAGGACAATGCCAGTGCCCCATCATAGATCATTTGTCAGACGCGACCCCATGGAATTTTCTATCAAGTACCTTTCATACCCTGATGAATTTCACAGCTTGCGCTTTACCTCTGAAATGCATATGCTGTTAAGATCTGAAGACCCAGTTTACTCCGTTACCAGTTTGATAAAAAAAATTAATTACAGCATGCTAGCTTTCTAAAGCAAAGCGTGTGTTTTTTATTTATGTCAGATGAAACTGTATTTTAGTGGCAGTGAACATGAATTGTGCAGTCATGAAATGTATGTAGTGTTTTGAAACAATGTAGTTGTCAATAGGTATATAGAATAGCAGAGTAGGAGAAAATATAGAGGACTTTATAGTTTCACTAATGTTACAATTTGGCCACATTCTCACAATTTCACCTGGCTTGCTTGCAAGTATATGTCTATGGAACAAACAAAGAGACTGGATAGATTGGATCTAAAAGCTTCTATTTTCTGCGTTGTTCAAAAGTAGCACTCAACTGCATGTTGGTATTTTTATCCTTGAAGAGTGTCAGGTGTAGCTCCCTAAGGTAATCTCCATAATGATGTGTGTACAGAACCTTTCTCTTTAGTTACCGATATATATTTCCATTCTCTTATTATTCTTAATCTTAATGTCATCATCACAGTCTGGCTGACTGTCAACAGATGTCTTGACTACCTGACCTTGCCCTGACACTTTGCTTAACCGTAGGCTACGTACACACCGCCGCCGACTTGAGCTGCAAAAAATACATGAAGTCATTCACTTTCAATGGAAGCTGGCTTCTTTCAGCTGCAAGAAGCGGCAAATCCGTCGGCATCGCGTTCTGAGCGTCTTCAGTGACTTGAGCGACAAGCAGAAAGTTGAAATTTGGTCAACTTTATGCTATTGGCTATGACGTGGTTCAGCGGCAAACGACAAGCAATGTAGAATGCTACCACGTCAGAGCAAAAGCTTCCCCGTACTTTTTGACAAGCGTCCTTGACAGGGTGGCCAGAGCTTCTTTTGCAACTCAAGTTGGCGGCGATGTGTACGTACAGTTAGCATTATACATACGTACATATGCATAAATCACAGTATTCCAGTTATGCATACAGTATAATGTTCCTTCTAGAAAACAAAAACAAAAACCTTGTTTTTGCCATGATTATATTACTGATGATAGATAGCACTGTTCTACTGCATTACGGAATATGTGATCGAAATACCTCCTACAGTAAATATTTTTCAGCCTGATTGTCTTTTGGCGTTGTCCCAGCATATTCCGAGGTGTGGCTGCATTGTTTTAATTTGACTGAACCAACAATCAGGTGTGACGATGCCTAGCAGAGTAGTCTAACAGTTCTCTCTGCAAGCAAGATGCAAATTAACGAGTAAGAGAAAGTCTTGCTGTGTTGAAAGGACTTGCTTTATCAGCACAGCAGAGAATAAACAGCAGAGTGAGATGGAGAGGCACTAAATTGCACTCAATGAACCAGCGAGAGTGGCACCTCAGCAGAAGTTGGTGGGAGTGCAAAAATCCATCTCCTCAAAACAATGGCATACCTGTGAATCAGAGAAACCCTGCTGCCACCTTGGAGGTGTGCGAGAATGTGACCCCTTAACACACTGCGGTAGTCAATTATGCATAATCCACCTGCAGCAGCGCTGTTTGTGTCCAAATTAACCATCCACACCTTAAACAAACTGAATTGTAAATCGTTGTGAGAAGAGTAGAAGGAGAAGACAAAAGATGTAAACACATATGTTCCATCTTGGAAAAAATGTAGTGATTACATATGCTGGAGTGTGAAATCTAAGGGGCCTGTGGTATTAGTTGTCTGACATCACATGTGTTGAGGTCAGTAGTGCTTGATTGACTGAGCTAATGGCCACTGAGAATTCAGCTGCCTTGCATCTCTGAGATTTTAGTCCTCTAACGGACACAGATGTAGCAGATAAAGATAAAGGTTTTTGAGTGATCAAAGCCAAAAAGAGAGACAACAGACATCTGGTGTGATGAAAAATGTAAACACTCACACACCAATTTATTAAATTCCCTCGAGAGAATTTGTCCAGGGCTTTGACCGCATTGTCTAAAATTGAGCTTCAAACGGCATCGTGCAACGTGTTTTATTTAATCGCGGTCTAATCTGAGAGAGGGATTGAATAAGGGTAAGGTGAGAAACCGACTTAACAAATTCTTTTCATTCCTTCCTGGCCCAGTAGATTTAATGAGAATTGAAAAGCCCAGAGGAAGAAGTTTGACAAGCTCTTTGAAAAGGGGAAAAGTTCCTCTGCTATGTCCTTTTGTGCAGTCAGCAAACATTGTCACCTTTGTAAGTAACTACATTATTAAAGATGATCCCTGTCATAAGCTGAGATAAGAATAAAATGTTAACGATTTGAAAGGAAGATAATATAAAAGCAAGTGCTGCTGAAGGGAAGGGAAGAGGAAATAATTGTGCTAAAAATGGGTAGACCTCCATTCTGAATCAGAATGTCACCACTGTCAACCTTCCCTAGGTAAGGGCACCGCCACAAAAAAAAAAGAACAGAAAAAGCTAGAGCGAGTGACAAAAAAAATGCCAAGAAGTGTGACTGTGAAATGAATTCACTGGGGTAAAAATGAGCTAATTCCATTTGGCATTTCAGAATTCAAATATACTGTAGATGTACTGTACAGTACATGCATACATCTTCTAGATATGCACAGCTCACACATTGCAGATAGCACATTCATTGATACATCTTATAGAAACCATACTCAACAGATAGTATTTTGGTTTTACATATACAAACAGAGATTCTTCTGACAAAAAAAGTTTGTAAAGCAAAGTTAAATGCCGCAAGGTGTATTGAATCAATGATGTGCACCAGAGTGATAGGGTGCTCTGTGATGCAAAATCCATCGATCACTGCAACTGTGGATCCCCACATTGCACTAGTAGTTGTGAGGAGAACCTAGCCAATTGATCAGAGGGCAGAATTTAAAAGTCAAATCGCGATCAATAAAATGTGTTACAGGCATGTTTGTAGATCAATGGGCTCCTCAAAGACATCAGGGGGGTCATGTCCAAAGAGAAAAAAACAACCCTGTCCTCGAGGGAAGGTAGAGCCCAAAAATGGATTTTAATCTTTTAAAAATGGCAGCTAAACAGTGTACTGTAGTAATACTAACAACACCTGCACAGTGTGAAATCCTCCTGCCTAAACTCACACTTAATTTATATTATAATTCCTGGTGTCCGAGTCACAAACGAGAGGAAATTAGACTATTGCTGCAGGCTGTGGTGCGAGCAGTTCCCTGTTGGACAGTATGTGTTAGATTCAAGCGGTGATTGCTGCCTGTCTAATTTGAGGTGAGCTATCATGAAAGGGCTATTGGATATTGGTACTGTGATCACAGCAAGGAACCTTCGTTAAATTTTGTGGTGTGCAATGTGCATGCAGCGTATTTCTCAACTATTTATTTATTTGTATTTTTTTTAAACAATTGCTGCCTTTTTATTTGATTATCTTTAGAGATATCTGTATGTACTTAGACAGCATTCTGCCCTTTCCCATTGCCCTTCAAGTAAAGAGCTTTTTTACTGGCAGCTCACTGAAGTCAAGAGGGCAGAGCCAGAGTCTTATTTCCCATTCCCTAAGATAGGAGTCTTGATGGGGAGACTTACATGGTTGAGTGGCATGTCAAAACATGTCATCATTTAAGGTGAAGTGGCAAAATCTCTGGATATAACTGAAGCCCTCTGCTCTGCCGCGTGAGAGTGAGAACATATTGGCTGGTGGGTGGCATGGATGCATCACTCTCCTGAAAAATGTAACAAGCACATCCACATTTGCCAAGCGTATAATTTACTTGCTCTTAGCAAGAGGCTGGGTGTGGGGTGGGGTTGGGGGAGCATTGGGGTAGTATTTCAAAAGGCAAAGAGGAATCTCGAGCCAGCAGTGAAAAGGAAAACAAGTCGGCAATAACGCCTTTTACTGCACCAGCTCTGATCTAACAGCCCTCACAAAAACCGAACAAGCCACTTGCTGGGTTGAGGGGGGGATGGAGCAAATAGCCGCCAGGTTGAAAGTTACAGCACCTCCGTT
The DNA here is from genome assembly GCF_018492685.1 of Alosa sapidissima. Classification (NCBI taxonomy): domain Eukaryota; kingdom Metazoa; phylum Chordata; class Actinopteri; order Clupeiformes; family Clupeidae; genus Alosa; species Alosa sapidissima. The sequence goes on along the minus strand of NC_055958.1, from coordinate 24,143,291 downwards.
CTTACGGTTTTTTTTTGTCTTCTTTTTTTCTTTCTGTGATGCTGTTGGGGAGGGAAGCTGATTTTCCGGGGATCAGCCCGGCCTGAAGATCTGAGCATGTGTAAACAGCCTGTGGTGTAGGACTGCTGCGGCGCTTTCATAAAGACCCACTGAGCGTAATGCGCAATGGGGTGTTTTGTTTGGCCGGGAGGGAGGTTGTGTGTGTCGTGTGTGTGTGTGTGTTGTTGTGTGCGCTTGAACTGGGCCGTGTAATCCGGATGACACCCCTCACACCTGTGCCTGTCCCACAGGGGTGAGCTGTGTGGGTGAGGACGAGGAGCCGGCGGCCATCGGCGACTGCCTGCTCTGGGCCGGCGCCATGCCCCAGCGCTTCAGGCCCTGCTGGGAGCCCTGCAAGGACGACTGTGCCTTCAGCGCCTGGTCCAAGTTCTCCGAGTGCACGGGCTGCGGCGGCCTGCGCAGCCGCAAGCGCTCCCTCACCGGTGAGTAGTCGTAGCCAACCAAACTCGTAGCTTTTCCTCTCTCTGTTTACCGACTCTTGTCCCTAGGGTCCCCGACACATTTTGGAGAGCCGGTGCATGCCAGTGTGAGGCTCCAGTAGGTGGTAAAATCAGTGGCTTATAGAAGGTGTGTCACGAAGGCCACTCCTGGGTTTTATTTGATCCTTTTGGAACAGTTCAATTCCATTTCACAATTCCCAAACAAGGCTCTGCTGCAGTCACAGTAGTACATGTAGTGTAGTGTTTATTCGCACACAGACAGGACCATAGAGGAGACCATAGACACAAACACTCACAAACACACACACACACATACATACATACACACACACCTACACATACACACACACACACACACACCTACATACACACCTACACACACAAACATACATACACACACCGTCCAAGCTCCTGGGCAAACTTGTGGGAGTATTGACATAAGGTCAAACGTGCCTATATTATCCTTCTCAGGGATGAGCTGTTGGCTGTCTTCATTCTCTCGAGCCCCCACTCCACATTCTCCCTCCATCAGGTTTAAAGCAGGTCCCCAGGAATCACTGTAATCCCTTTATTTGAATGGAAATGACAGAGCCTTTTGGCTGAATTACATGGTGTGGAGCTGCGCTGGGGCAGATATTGTACCATTTGTCCTCATAAATTTGTGATCTGTTGCCTTTAGGCTTTCGCAAATTTCCCCTGCCTTCATCCATAATGCTCTTCATTTAGAGTGTAAATTAGCCCACCGTGTTTGGTGGAGTCTACCGAGCATATGCAATATCCTCACATTTGCTCTGCTCTCTCAGTTCATTTCTCCCTCTCGGTGAACCAGAAAGGCTCAGATGTTGCCCCTTTGCACAATCGCCGATGAGCAATGAATAAATTGACCGGGCCACGTCCTTAAAAATGCATATAGAAGAAAACACAAAGATTTGTGTGGTGACATTCTGTGCACTTTTTTTTCAGCTTTTTTTCAACTTTTTTTTACGTTTCCACTGAGTATTACAGGTTTTGCCAGCTACCCCCCTAGGTGTCACCTAGAATCATCATCATATCGACATGTCAACTAACAAGTACCTGGTATTAATCGCAAAATGGAAAACTCAACCTGCTGTGTTCTATTCTCACCGTTATAATTCATGTAAAGCAGCTTCGATTTTCAGTACCCACCAGAGAAAAGATGGGGAGGGGATGTGCTTTTGATGAGAGGCCAGACGAAAGGCGAAGGTGGACTAAAAATGGATGCACAGGGTTACCTAAGGGAAGGGACAGAAGAGTCTGTCTAAGCGAAAGGGACAGACGAAGCAGCCGAAGAGAGCCCTTTAAGTGGACTACAGGGAGAGCTTATGGTGAGAGCGCATGGGGGAGCCACGGGGGCTGCTGGCAGAAGGCCGTTTCATTAACCAGCTCGCTTACCTCCCCCCGTCTGAGCGAATAGCTCATCCCTTATGCAGAAGCTGAAGGCCCTTTTCCCACCAAGACAGACCTTTCCATATTCAAAGATTGCCCGCTGTGAACAATTTCAAAACCAGATTAGAAAGCTGTCTTCGAGGGATTGACTAGGGGTTTTGTTATTAGACCAAGAGGAAAAAAAGCAGGACTCACATCTTGATTGCTTTTCATTAACAGCCCAGTCTAAAATATTTTTAGCTTAATCCTCTGCACTGCTCTGAAGACCACAGCCACCACACAAAGAACAGGAAAAAAAACACAGCTCTATGCTAACACATGGCAAGCTGCATAGCATTTAGAGCAAATGCTATTAGGAACTATGAAAATGTGCAAACTGGGGGGGGGGGGGTGGATCCAACACAGCATCTTTAACCATATGCATCATATCAAGCAGGTGTAGAGTCGAGAGGTTTCATCAATTATCTAAAGGCACCAGGGTAGCGAGAGCGAGCCTTTGTTTGTGTGTGTGTGTGTGTGTGTGTGTGTGTGTGTGTTCATATCAGTGTGCAAGCTTGCACTCACGCAGAGGTGAGCAAACAGATTGTGGCTGGGGCTACTGCACGCTGACAGCGTTTCGGTGGAGCCAGGTCTGTTTTGGCGACGGAGCCGGCGGCGAGCAGCAGAAACAGATGGTGGCTGCTGGAGAAGCGTCAGAAAGGCGCAGGACACCCATGGACGCGCGGCGAGAGCGCGAGCTCGGAACGGCAGCGCAGGTGGAGGACGCTGCAGCAGCACAGTAACTTAAGCGAAACCTGCTCCCTTCCCTTTCACCATCTGGCCTGGACGAAATAGAACTTTTTTCTTGTTCTTGGTTTTTTTTCCCTTTCCAATGAGGCTCCAACAGTAGAAGCATCCCCCCTTTCTTCTGTGTGTGTGTGTGTGTGTGTGTGTGTGTGTGTGTGTGTGTGTTTGTGCGTGCGCTTATGTGTGTGTACACTTCTGTGTGTGTGGGTATGTGTGCGTTTGTGTGTTTGTTTATGTGGGGGTTGATGTGCTCTCCAGAGTAACTTTCCTCCCAGCCCCCCCCCCCCCTCTCTCTCTCTCTCTTTCTCTCTCTCTTTCTCTTTCTCTCTCTCTCTCTCTCTCTCTCTCTCTCGCTCTCTCTCTCTCACTAGCTCCAGTCCACCCGAATGACTCATCCATAAGCATACTGTAGGCTTAGCAGGAGTAAAGCCATATCTCAGGAATGTGTCATCCATGTGCCACCGGCTGCATGTCATATTTGTTCAGTTTCTTGGGGTGGGGGTAGGCCCTGCAGCGCTTTGACAGAATAAGTTCCCTCCAGCCCACTCTCCCGCTGACAGCAGTGGAGTGGTGACTCGCAGGTGTCAGAAGCGTTTGGCGCAGTGTGTGCTTGCCGGCTGACGGGGGCCACATTGCTGTTGGCCTCCTCGCTGACCACATGATGGACAGGGTGTCAAGAGATGTGCACGCTCCTCATCATCATCCACCGATCAGGTCTCATTTCCTCTTGCCTCAGCACCTCGCCTCCCATCTCAACACCACATTAACACTTGGCAGACCTAACACACCAAATTAACACTTGGCAAACCTAACACACTAATTGCGACTGTGTCACAAAATGAAGTGAGAGGCACTTCACTGAAATCCATTTCATGGTGGAAGAAATAAATCTTCCTCTTGTTAGCGAAATGAGATTTAAGATGTGTGTGTGTGTGTCTGTCTGTCTGTCTGTCTGTCTGCCTGCCTGGCTGCCCACCAGTGTGTGTGTGTGTGTGTGTGTGCGCAGTTTGAAATATGAAGTGATTACTTTTGCCTCTAGCTGTCCACTGGCCCAGGTCATGGCCGTGACTCAGAGGGCAGTAATGAGGGAGAAATACAAAGTGGCAGACAGACAGAAACCGAGCGCCGTCTCCTGCAAATGTCTTGCAAGATGTGATCTCATCTGGGCAAAAAAATCAGTTTGCTCATCAGATTTACCCTGAAGCGTCCCTTGTCACAGTCTGCTGAAAATAGGGCATGAAGCTATCCCAGGGGAAACTTGTAATAATATTTGACAACTCTCTAAAGTCAGTTGGCTGAGCCATGTCATTTAAATAGAACCAGTATTTAAAGGAACAAAATTATGTCCTGTCCTGTGCCTCTGGTGTGGCGATTCATGAGCTGTAACACCCCAGCCTAACCTAAGACAATCTTCATTTATTTATTCCTTTATTTATTTATTTATTTGTTTGTTTGTTTGTTTGTGACAAAAACCTTGACGGTGAGCAGGAAAATAAAAAAGAGTTTTACCCTTCTGCAGGCCGGAGTAGGAAGAGGCCCCGCTGCCAGAGAGAGGACCTCTACCCGCTGGCCGAGACCGAGGAGTGCCCCTGCGACGCCCTCTTGTCGCAGCCCTACGGCAATTGGTCGTCCTGCATCCTGCCGGAGATGGCGACAGCCGGCTCCCGTCACGGCTGGCAGGCCCGCCGCGACGCCAAGGAGTGTGGCCAGGGCCTCCGCTTCCGAGCCGTGGCCTGCATGGATCAGAGCGACCACCTGGTCAGCCCGGATCTGTGCAGCGAGTCAGGTAGGTCCGCGTCACCCTCACACAGGCACAACCCTCCTCCTCCTCCCCCTCCTCCTCCTCTGCCGCCATCCTCCCACTTCCACTCTTTTTACCATCAGCTGCCAGACCGCATTGCCGCTGGGAGGCAAGTCATTAGTCAAAGTAGCGCTCTCCCCTCGGGCTCACCGTGTCACTGTAAATGAGATGGAGGTCTCGGCACGGAGGCCAGCCCCATGTAACCTCCCCCCACCCCCACACCGACGTGATTAGTCGAGGCTGCATGATCCCGGCTGCAGCCTCGGCTCTGATCAAGGGCACGTGCTTAATCCCCCCCCCCCCCCCGTCCTCTCCCCCACAGGCTTCGTGGAGGAGGTGTGCCACATCCCGTGCCCGCTGGACTGCAAGCTCAGCGACTGGTCGCCCTGGTCCCCCTGCAGCACCTCCTGCGGCAGCGGGCTGAAGGTCAGGTCCAAGTGGCTACGGGAGAAGCCCTTCAACGGCGGCCGGCCTTGCCCCAAGCTGGACCTGAAGAATCAGGTGAGGTGTTCTGGCTGGCGCCGGCCAGACTGATGGTGCAGTTTAATGAGAGCAGAGCCATTAAACGTGACAAGGAAAGGTCTCAAGCACTGTGTTAATGACCTCCTCATATATTCTTTGTGCAAAAAATAAATGTAAAAGGGGGGGTTCGGTGGTAAAGGAATTATGATAATGATGAAAATTATGATAATAATGGAATAATGCTAGTGATGTAACTTAATTGTTTCCTGATTAATTATGACATTACACATATCCCAACACGTACTCGGTTATTAGCCATGTGGAGAGAAGTGATGGTTAACAGTAAGCACAGTAAGAACGCAAGTTTCTGACCAATATTCTGCCTCCTTTTCACTCCAGCGGTTGTCACTTCATTATGTGCAGGGCAATGTGAAAAATGCCCCTCAGTCGTGGCGCGGAGTCTAAACAAACCAGATCCCAGTGTTGTGAGTAGTTTGGTATTGTTCAGTAAATTGAGTCATTCTTGGCTATGTGGAGTTCGTCAGGTTCCCAGAAAGCACTAATGAGGGAAGTGTGTAATTATAGTAGCTGCACAATGGTTTATGGATTCCTAAGTCATTGTGCCTGCACTAATGCCAGAGAGTGGAGGCGCGAAGGCCAGGTTTCTGTCACCACTCGCATCTTGTTTACCACACAAAAGTTTGTAACTGGCAGTTAGATTTAATTTTGAGCCAAGATGATTATAATACAAATGGACACCATGTGCGACAGAGAGCGTGTGTAGTGTAGTGCAACATTGGATTCATTATTTGTGGTAATTACCTCTAATAAGGCCATTGCCATTACTTTCCCATGGACATCTATTTGATGCGTAAGCTATGCTTCTGTTTACACAAGTTGCATCCAGCTGGTGAGAGTTGACAAGATGCGCTGAGAGTTGAAATTTGCAGAGAGCCTATCAACAGAGTTGGTGGGAGTTGATGGGGACTTGATGAGAACTGGTGGAATTGGTGCGTGGCAATAGCTCTCCCCACCCACACCAGCTCCTATGATGTTTGATTTTCTCAGCAGTGAAAGCCAATTATTTGAGCTATTGTGACCATGCCGGGACTACCAGCTTAGAACTTGAAGTTCAGTTTATCTGCATAGAATGTCTATGATCTCCAGTAAGCACTGCAAACGTCTTTCTTTGAAATAGCCAAACGAGGTACACAACCTTATAATTTGCACCCCCCACTGTTTTATATACTGACATATATACATACTGAGGTACTTGTAACCATAGTTACAGTTTTGAAAGTGCATCCCTATTAAGTCATTATGGTAATCAGCTGGAGTAAATCATAATTGGCCATATCAGTACTCTGTTTTCATTCATGTTTTATTTAATTATTTAGTGAATCGAGTCTTGACGTTCAGTTACTGCCCAAAGACCTTCTTTAGAATCCACACGGGACATCTCCACATCAGGTGTTGCTCCAGAGGGGAGGGCAGGTAGGACAGGTGGCAACCTTTGCTCCAACAGACACAAACTTTTATTCGTCTCCCAGAGTATTTGTGACAGTTTGTTCCCCAAAGGGTTCATGGTTTAAAGAGGAAAATTGTATTCTAAATGTGGTGTGTATGCTTGACTGACTTTTAAAGGACACAGCGGTCTGCAGAGGTCGCTATGCAGATGAGGCCTGGCTGCGTGAAAAACATTTAAATGCGTTCTTCTGGAGCTTTGTGTACAGATGGTTAAGTGCCCGCTAACAAGCTTCATGTGCCCTCTGCTGAGCTGCCCACTAATAGTCTGCCACCCAAATCAGAGTTTTGACTACAATAATGGCCCTTCTAATCCTTAAAGGGGGAGATGAGCACTCATCGTTAATTTTGCGGCTGGCCATATTGGGCCTTTCACATGTGATGCACACAGCTGTCCAAGTGGTATTAGAGTGATGGAGTGCCGGGTGGGCAAGAAAGGGCAGGGATTGGTGGAATCTCCCTGCGCTGCTGTCTGCCGGGCTCCCCACAGACAGGAGGGGAAATGGACTGTTGCGTTCACCCGGCCACCTGTTAGGGGTCTCAGCTGGCCGTGCCCTTTTCACAAGAGCAGAAGATTAGAACGCGGCCAGAGAGTGAAATCCACTAAACGAACAGTGCTCCACTATGTGCCCTAGTTGTGCAGCCCAATAGGGCACTTGCTGGGGGTGGGGGTCAAAAAAGACAGCTTTAATATAGCGTGACGGTCAATGATTTCAGGTGTTGAGCAGTCGCATCCACTATACGCTCAGTATTATTGTCAGGTAGTTCTGCTCGGCTTTTTGTAAACAGAGGCTCTTCTCTTCCAGGCATCCCTATTGACTCCCCAGAGAGAGCTTCCGCTACCGCTGAGGAGTCAGAGAGCATGAGAGCACTCTGCCTTCATTGTTTATTTATAACGGAAAAGCATTAACAGATTGGAGTGGTGTGTCACAACCAGCCAATTGTCTCCACCTTAATTTAGCACAATAAACAGCTGTTCTTGTTCCGCTGAACCTTGTTTTTTTTCACCTCAGATATCTGCATATTCTTCATTTTGAGCATTTTTTATTATCTGACTGAGGACGTGTTTTCCGTAGCCAAGTAGACACCGATCTGGCCGCCTAGGCTGATCCCATTCCATTGTCAGATGGAATATGTTTAGCTTCTGCAGATATCTGAATGGCTTTGAATGCTGCAGCTGACTCTCATTTGCTGCTGCTGCTGCTGAATTTGTTGCTGACGCTGAACACCTGGCCTCCACCTGCATCTCGACCTGATGCAATTAGGCCACAGTTCCACTCCCTCAGCAAACGTCTCCTCACGCTGCCCGCTACACACCAACAATTCGTATTCTTAACGTTTCCTTGCCTCCTATGTGCCAATTAGGTGGGTGGTCAAGGACCTGGTAAATAATTCTGGGAAAGCAACCAATAATGCTCCATATCGTTAAGACTTGGCTTGTTTTCAAATGATGGGAATGTGTGGTTTTGACACACTGCCGGACAGCCGGTTTTGACATATAAACACATTAAACAGACATTACCACAATGGTTATGTAACTTTTATCATTTTCACTTTCACATTCATGACATTTCTCGATTTTATCTTCCTTTCACATTTGGATGGAAAATAAAAGATGCTACAGTATGCCTAGATCCGGTGCACAAATGTGTAATCCATGTGTTGGAAAAGTGTATAGTCTTATTCATGAGAGATCCATCCATGAGCTGGCAGCAAAATGAGACTCCGTAAATGGAAGACATTTCATTTCCTGCATGAAAATTTCCAACAGTGATTCTCTGACCTCATGGGGTAAAAATAAAGACAAAGTGAGGTTGCTATTTCCGCGGGTTGCAGCAGATATTGTCCTCCTCCCCAAAGCCTCGCCGGTTTCGGCTGCAGTTAGATGCGCAATTCCTCATTCAGCGCCTGGGGCCATGGGCACCACTCTGGCCCTGTCGTGTGGCGTGCACTTCCTCTTGCCCACATTCGGTGCCTCATGCCATATGGCAGCCATCACACACAGACACCGAAGTGGACCAGGCTGGTACCGTTGGAGACTAGGCTTGCCCGGACTGCATAATTTAACAGGCTCCATAAATCTTTACTCAGGAGCCAATTGTGCTCAATAAAAAAGGACTCCGTCATTTAAAGTCCTTCATTACAGCATCGGAGCTCCTCACAAAGCAACTCAAGACCTCTCTGGAGAGAGAGTGTACACAAGCACTATTTTTAACATTGGAAGTTGTTAAGTAGATAGATAGATAGATAGATAGATAGATAGATAGATAGATACTTTATTGATCCCCAGGGGTTCAGGGGTATGTCTAAGTCTGCAATCAAGCAAACCTTTAGAGCTGTTGTGCAGTTGATGGTGATAATTTCATCACAGCATTCCACTCCATAAATTTTATGATGTTTTAGTGGTGAGAACTGAAGTACTGGAACTCCCAAAACAAGTGATTCATTGTCATTTCATGCAGATGACTAGGCCTGTGTGGCCATTTTTATGGGCCATTGTTGTGCATGCAAGTTAAATATTTTTTCATGGCAAAGTGAAAGGGTGGGCTTTGCCTCTATATCTTGGTATTTTATTATCCATTGTTCATATCTTCTTTCTTTTGCTTCACTATTCGTTGACAAAGTGCTTAGGAGCCGGGCAGCGGTTGGGTGGAACTCAACTCAGGAGGGGTGGTCGAGGTTAAACAGGGGTTGACATTTTCCTAATATGAAAAAAAAAAAGAAAAACACGTTAGGGAAAAAAAACAAGAGGTAAGCGAAGGCAGCAGAAAGCAGCAGCAGGGCCGGCATGAGTGCAACTTGTTGTTGTTGTTGTTGTTGTGTTCCCCTTCTCTATAATTGGTGGCGGGCTTAGCTCACTCAAATGACCAAGTGTGCCGTGGCGGATGAATGCGTCCCTGCCAGGCTGTCCGTGCGGCAGTGGCGCTGCCGCTCTGCCCTCGGCCCAGAAACAATAACGTCTCGTTTTATTGAATGCAGCAAAATCAATATGTTTTCCATTTATGCTTCTCGGGGTTTTGATCTGCCATTTCCAAGTACGGATTTGTGGGGGGTGGAGAGGACTGGAGCTGGGTGGATGGGGTGGATGGAGGGGGATGGAGGGGGATATGCACTGACTGAGTAGGTGAATGAGATGTTATGCTTTGATGCCCCCTGTCAGATTGTTGACTGTTTGATTTGTTGTGGGGAGGAAACGTGCTTGCGGAGAGATGGCGAGATTGATGTTTTGATTTGGGCTAAAGCTCTTTTTCATTAACGAGCGACCCTCAGCGGCTTTCGCCGAGCACTCCAGTAGCGGCGAATTTGTCTGTGGCGGGTGGATTTGCTATTCATCTGCTGCACCCAATTTAGCTTTTCAACTGTGATTAGTCATATTGCGCACCAGAGAGCATCTCTCTCATGTTAAAGCATGTAGGAGGAGGGAAGAGAGAGAGGCAACCTCAGCCCGAACCCCCTCCAGCGTCCTCACACCTCCACGTTCATTAGAGTCGACGTACCTCGCTGAAATCAGAAATGGGAGGGAGGGAGGGGATGGATTTTGTTTGTTCACTATGGTTAAGACCAGCGCACCACCAGGAACCCATAGACATTCTGGAAGCGTTTGTGTGCCGAAACGGAGCCATTCTCGGTGATTACAATCCTGAAAGAAAGGCGGGCGGAGCATCAGTCAGTTTTTGTGTCATTGGTAATTTTCCCCCCTGCCCATTAAATTATGTGGAAGTAGGACTTTTTTTTACACAAAAGATCCTTTTGTCAGAAATTCTGCACAGCCTGGTAGTACTTACACCTTCATAATATGCTCAATAAGCGTTATAATGGCCCTTTATGTAAAGCCGTATAGGGAATTAAAGTGTCTGGATTACCCCTCTTTATGGGCTCTAAAAAGCACAGCACTTTTCGGCAGGAATCATTTAAATTACAGAAGCTGGCTGCTGCTGCTCCGCTGCACTGGCTCTGTTGTGTGTGACAGAGGCAGGCGTGATTCAAGGGCAGGATGCATACGTGTGGGTTTCATTCCTTGCCCACACAGCCGCCGAGGAAAGGTGTCCATCTTTCATTTCGACCTCGGCCGCAAAATATGCAGATTGTTCAGACAGTCCCTGGTGGCGGGGTGAAGCTCAATCTTCTTTTGGAGGCACTCCAGGTTTGTCAAAGTCCTTCAGTTGCCCAGATGGCCCGGCGCCGTTTAGCTCCGCTGCAAAGGTTAGCCGTGGTTTCATCAACTAATTAGAATAACAAAACAGCGAGGGAGCCAAGGAGGAATAATAAGTGTCCACTCGTCATCTGACGGCGATGGAATCCCCCTCTCGCTTTTTTTTAGAAGAAAGGAAAAAAGGTCATCTCTGTGCTTTTGAGATCTAATTTTAACCATAAACTTAATGGAGATTGCCCTTCGAAGAGAGCACTGCTCACAGGCCCTTTACATGATGAGGGCAGGAATTTTCTAGCTCTGATACAATTCAGCCCCCAAGGTCCTACATGAGAGTCTCTCCGTTTTTTAATAAGTGTCTCTGAAGATTATTTGCTTCACTCAATTTCAAATAGTAAACATTGCCTGCAATGGTTTGAAGAGCGGTTACTTTACCTCGAGCCTCGCCAGGAGGAGAATTATTTCAGAATTTTCAAAGGAGCTTTCTCAGGCATTCAGCTGCCATATCCGTCTCGTACAGGGCTGTAACTTGCCATTGCGGTTCGCTGTTGAAGAGTGTGATGATTGTGTACTTTGCCTCTGCAGTGACACGACCGCGGTTCCATCTGTCTGCTCTCTCACATGAGCTGCATTCTCTGCCTGACAGTTGACTGTACAAAGACTCTCCTCCTTTTAGAGTCGCTGCTATTGTCCAGGCTTGGCAATGCTGTGCATTTCTGTCATTCTTTCAATGATGATATTGAAAGCAACATATTATGTCACCTCAAAATGACAGCATGGAGCAGTCTGTCAGAATCAGTCCAGTTTGGGCGTAAGTATCATTGGTGTATGAGATTCATATATCTGCTTGGTATGTTGGTAAGACAAACGGATATCTCAGCTCTCCACCCACACAGACTTCAATCTGGCTTTACATGCATAATTAGTGACACAGATATTCGTGCAACGCCATGTAAAGTCCATCATGGGAAAGTCATTCATCTTTAGGAAGTTGCTCTGCAGCACAATTGTTTTCCATCCTGTCCAGAGGCCAGGCGACAGTAATGGGCCAATCTGTTTGAAGTTTGAGTCAGTGTGCGACACTTAAAGAGATTTATGGAGCGCAGGCGTGCCTGTGAGGCTTACCATCCGAGTGTCTGTCTCCTTCCAATGAAAAGCCCTCAAGTATGTAGCTTGGATGTGTTTGTGCGACATTGTGTATGATTGTGTGCGTGCACATGTGTATGTGTGTGTTTGTGTGCATGCGTATGTCTGAAAGAGAGGAAGAGAGAGAGAGAAATGATGAGAGTCAGTGTATCTCTATCCTTAGCATGCAGAGTTAAGCATGTGGGGAAAGCTTGCCTTCCATATAATTGTGTGATGGCTTGTCTGATGCTGCTACAGAAAAATGAAGAAAAATGAGCAGTTTTATTTGGTTTGCTTGATACAATTGTCAATTGTTATTATATTTTGTGTCTACATGTATACTCTCTGTAGACATCAGGCCATAGTGTATTCATAGGTATTCAGTTATACCTTTTATTCTATACATTCTCCCATAATGTCAGATGTTTACACTCACTTATAATTGAGTGGGGAGGAACAACTACTGTAATAAAAGATCAGTGAAAAGTACATCAGGATGATCAAGCTAGTATGCAGGGACCCTTATATAGCATCGTGTGACACCTTCATGAGATCTACATCAGAGTTGACAAACACAAAGACGGTTTCATCAACACTGCATTGCGCCTCATAGATGTAAATGTCAACACGTCACAAAACAGGCATCCCTCATCATATGCTGCATTGCCACTCATTTTTGCATCTATGAGGGCCTATAGCGTGCTTGTGCTTCATGTAAATCAAAGCGCACAGAGCCGTTCTATTGCTCCACTGTAGGAACCTGCCCGGAGAATAGAACTGATTGCTATTGGAATTCCAGGTCTAGCTTCAGCTCTTGGGCTCCTCAGTCAATCCCATCTGCAGCCAATCACAATCTCCCCCCCTCCATCCCCATTATTCTTGTAATGAGGCACGAATGACCCGGCCTGAGCAGCCGATCTTAAGCACTTCATCATCTGATGCGTAATTTATAAACGCCGAGGCTCAGTGACAGGTTTTTTTTTTTTTTTTTTTTTTTTTTGAGAGGGGCCGAGAGGCAACGTGCACCCCAACTAATGGCTCTATCATTTCTCTTCTCTCTTCCTCTCTCTCTCTCTTTGCCTGACATGCATTGCTAACACGGACATCTTCAAAGGCTCAGGTCAGTGCTACTCGTTCTGTGTTTATACTCTGTGCTTTCAGTTACACTTACACTGACACCCCCCCCCCCCCACACACACACACACACACCCACAAACACACACACACACACACACACACACACACACACACACTACCCCACTTACAGTGAAAAGGGGCCCCCACAGGGGCTGCCCGGCAACACACGTTGATTTGACCAGAGAGCGTACCAGAGGCACTGAAAACTGAACGCCAAGCTCTTCGCAGCGACGGCAGCGGCGGGTCCACCTCCATCTCATCCGCCGCCCAACCCCTACCCCCCTGGCGCTGACATTTGCCAGGGAAACGGGGGGACTTCATTAGTCGTGCAAATTGTCAGCAAACCTTTGGAGAGGGAGCTCACAGGAGCTGACCCAGTGCTATTTTGTTTGATTTGTCTTTACAGTGCACTTAAATTGAAAGTGACATTAAGAGTCAGACGGAGACAAAGAGAGGGAGAAAGATGGAGATGATAGGAAGAGGGAAGAGAACGCCTGGCTCTCTCTGTTCCATGTAGAGAGCCTAGGGTCATTTTTACACTTTTGATGAAAACAGATGTAGTCAGTAGCTTGTTATTGTTCCCAGTTTAAAAAATAAAAAATTTAAAAAAAATAAAAAAAAATAAAAAAAAATAAAAAAAACACTTAGTTATTGGATTTGAATGGTAATAGTGAATGTAGTTATCTATCGTATTACTGTCAAAGAAAAAAAAAAAAGAAACGTTCAAAGGGAAGCGTATTGTATCTGTGAGTGTTCCTTTGGGTTGTGCCTGTACTTAAGGAATGAATAGTAGACCACTGAGCCTGATGAAATGTGGCATCCGGGACAAAAAGAGATATCTTTTCCCCATTCTCCAGCTCTGATCAGGCTCCAGTGATTTTACTCTTTGAGACTAAAGACTGTAAAACCACTCTGGCTTCTTTTTAAAGCTTCCTCCTGCATTTAGTCCATTTCATACATCAGCACCCCATTTTATATCCTCCATCGCCTTTGATGGGCCATAAATAGGTAGACATTATGATGATTTCAATGGGGAGGCACCCGCCTCAATGGGAAGGGCAGTTTGCCTGGTCTGCACAGGCAGGCAGGCAGGCAGCATGGCTGGCTTACGAGTTGAGAGGGCTCAGGCGTGTTCTCTGGTATGTGCCATATGCAGCTGCAGGGCCAGATGGGAGCTGATGAGTAGGAATAAGCAGCGCCTACAGACCCCATGGGGATGTTAATGGTGAGCGACGATTCTCGTCCCGATCGAATCCTCCCGAGTCCATTCCTCAGCAGAGGAACGTTTGCAAATAAATATGTGCATTATGCCGGCAGTGATTAGTATGTATTTGTTTCTGCACGTATTAGGAGTTTGATTTATGTTCCTTCTTCTGTGCAGCTGATGTTGATGCAGCATGTTAATGCTTCACTCCATACCCTGAAAAAAAAAGAGAAAAAGATAGTCTTTTTTGGGGAAGATGAATCAGCATCTATGATGTGGGTACGTGCACTCCCTTAACAAGCAAACGAGTGCAAGTGGTTTCACTCGATCACTGGCTATCTGTCGCAGGGGTGGGTTGAGCCACAAGAACAGTACCAGTGTATGAAAGTCGTTTAAAAAAGCCATGTAAGCCTCTGTCTGTATGTTTACAATAAGGGAGTTGAATATTGAGGATGAGTCTGCTATAAGCCTCTCCTCAAACACGACACGCTGAGAAGTGGCTCCAGTTTCCACCCAGCCTTCTTCATAGGCCTGGGGTGATCAATATGTTCCCTCAAGACATCTACTACATAAGCTGGCTAAGTGTACTGTTTTTTTTTTCGCCCAGCCATTTTTAATTAAAGCTTAAACCTAGTGAGATATCTGAAGCCCATATACAGTAGCAGTTCTCTCTCTGCCAGTGTACACAAACCAGCCTACGCACCCCTTTCTGTGGAGTACAGTAGTAAACATGTGCACCTGCTGGGTATATTGTCTTTTTTCACGTGTGGTGTGTGTGTGTATGCGTGTGATTGTGTGTGCGATTGTGTGTGTGTGTGTGTGTGCTTGTGTGATTGTGTGTGTGCGTGTGATTGTTTGTGTCTGTGTGCGCGTGCGTGCGTGTGGGTGTGCGGTTGTGTGTCTGTGTGCGTGCTTGTGTGCATGCATGCTGTTGTTGTTGGTACAACTCCACTCTTCTCACGGTCCTGCTGTATGTCCCCTCTGTGTGTGTGTGTGTGTGTGTGTGTGTGTGTGTGTGTGCCTGTCCGTAGGTGTATGAGGCTGTGCCGTGTCACAGCGAGTGCAGTGACTACGTGTGGATCACCGAGGCCTGGTCAGTCTGCACCATCAACGCCGTGGACGAGCTCCCAGCCTGCGGAGAGGGGGTGCAGAGCCGCAAGATCAGGTAAACAGAGGGAGGAGGTGTGGGGCGCTACACCATCTCAGCATCTCCCCCAGGGCATGGCAGCATTGACGTCTAGCCTTTAATCTCTCTTCCTCTCATTTCCTCCCTCCCCCTTTCTGTCAACATCTCTCTCCTTCCTTCCTTCCTCTCTGTCTCCTTCTCTTTTCTGTTTGGCCCCTCTCCCACTCCTTCCTTCCCTTTTTCCCTCCACCCCTTTTTCTCTCTCTCTCTCTCTCTTTCTCTCTTTCTCTCTCCCTCTCTCTCCTCCTCCTCTCACTCCGGTAGATGTGTGGAGCGCGGGAGCGAAGGCTACGGCACCAGCGTGAACGACACCCTGTGCGATGCGGAGGAGATGCCCTTCCGAGCGCGGACCTGCATCCTGCCCTGCGCGGGCGAATGCGTGATGTCACACTGGGGCCCGTGGAGCGAGTGCCCCACGGTAGGACCCCCTCTCTTCCTCCCTGACAGCGTCAGCGGAACAGACACCCCTGCCGGCAGGGCCGCATACGCTCTCGCTGGAGACAGTCAGAGAGGCGGCTCGCCTCAGTGCACGCTGTGGTCTGAGTTTCATTTTTCACAATCGCCACAGTGGCACCGCTGAATTAGAAAGCAGGTTTCCCCCTAAAGAGATAACATGTCAGCACTGCAAATGACTCCGTAATAATAATAATGCATTTGGTATGCTAATTAATGTTGTGCGTGGGGGGGGGGGGGGGGGGAATGAGTGCTTTTTTTTTTTTTTTAAAAGAGTTTCTGTTGTCCAAAGCCAGTTTGTTGAATGTGAAACACTCCGCAGTTCGCAAACAGGTGATTACAAACAAACACTGGCTTGTTTGGTGGTGCCCAGCCATCAGAAACAAGTTGAATATTGCAAACCACTGAAGCGTAATTGGTTTTGTTTCCCATCCCAAATATTATTAGAGCATAGAGCCGTTGCTGCATAGCGATCTCAGTTACGGCGTGTTCCGAGCGCTGTTCCCTTTTGTAATTGTGTTCAGCTCACATGAGCACATACAAAAATTCCGATACTGAGCTTTGTTAATTAGCTCTGGTTATAGATAATAGTCATTAGCACCCAGAACTACGTGGGTGCACGTTCACGCGGCTTCGGATGATTGGTGCTCCCGTTAGCGATGAGAGCGCAGCTGATCAGTGGACCCATTGTCGTGGCCAGTTAGCCATCTAAATGATACTCATTACGCCATGACAGTGATGGAGATGCAGATTGGCTTATCGCCCGCCGTGCTGTCCCAGAAGCTTTGATGAGTAAACAGATCCTCACACAAACACACACACACACACACACACTGCAGTTAACTAGAGACTATGGTAAACAGCAGGTTCCTAAACACACCCTGTTGGAGGCAGCATCCACCGACTCTTTAAACAGTTTCCATCTTCACCCGTTTGAAAGATAGAATGTAGAGTGGTTTGAGATCACAGCTGGACTGTATGGTAAGCCTGAAAGCAAGGCAAGTGTCCTAGATAAGCAGTGGAAATGTGTTTTCTCTTCGAAGACCTTTTGTCTTCCTAAATGAATGTTTCAGTGCATTATTCTGCATTATTTACTTGGTCATTTTGTTTTGGGCTTTCTTGCAGCCATGTGACCAGGACACAATGAGGAAGAGGACGAGGCACATACTTCGTCCCCCTGCGTCCGACCAGACATGCCCGGAGGATGAGCAGACCGAGCCATGTGTCCTCAATGCCACATGTTTCACCTACCAATACAACGTCTCAAGTGTGTCTCTCTCTCTCCAACTCTCTATCTTTATTTCTTTCTTTATTTCTTCCTTTCTGGCTCTCTCTCTCCCTCTCTATCTCTCCTTCCTTCCCTGCAACTTCCCCCCACTGTGAGGGCTGTCTGCATTGCATCTACAGCAGCATTGGAAACAGGCAGAGATCAGACAGAGATGAAAGGAGTCTTATAAATAATCATTTACATCTTATCAGCGGCTGCTGCCGGGAGTAAACCTAAATCAGTACGATGGGCGGCTGTGTGTGAGGGGCGGCTTTAGTAAATGCACCGCTAGCCAATGCACTAGCGCCCAAGCAGGCTAATCTCCCTTATCGATTATCATTTGGAGCCCATTAAGTTTAATAGAACAGAGATAGTCTAACTCTCTCATAGCCTGAATCATTCCAGATCATTTCTTATTCAGTTAGTCACGCTTAACATGTGCTGTGGAGTATTCGCCTAATTACACTGTCAAATGTGCAGTCTGATAATGCCTAGTTAGGAGCACTAAATGACACCTGCCATAGCCAATTATCAAAATCATATGCAGCACAGGGCCAAATGAATGATGATTTGTCGACATTGTTATTATTTATGCACATAATTTGTATCATAAATTGATATTTATTGTTTATGTGTGTGTGTGTGTGTGTGTGTGGTGTGTGTCTGTGTATGTTATTATGTGTGTGGTGCATGTGTGTGTGTGTGTGTACTCATCAGACTGGAGTACATGTCAGCTGAGTGAGAATGCCGTCTGTGGCAAAGGCACCAGGACCCGCTTCCAAGACTGCGTCCGCAGCGACGGGAAGACAGTGGAGCTGAGTGTGTGCGAGGAGGTAAGTCAAGTCCCCACTTCAGCCCTGTTTAACTCCTCAACCCCCCCCCCACACACACACACACACACACACACACACACACACACACACACACACACACACACACACACACACACACACACACACATCACCACCACTGCAGATCCGTCACCCACAGCCTCGCCGGCTGCATTTCGGCGGCCCCTGCCCAACTGGAAAGCCTGTGGGATTTAATTACGCCCTTCAATATGTGGAGCGTAACCATCCATTTTCCACCCAGTGAATGGAGTGACACTCCTGGACTCCATGTATCCTCTCATTCCTGTCATGTTTTTTCGTCTGCGGAGAGAAACCACACCGCGCCGAATAATGTGTTTGGAGTCGGTGGGTTAGCGCTACCGTTGCGAACGGGGGGGGGGGGTTTCTAGATATCGAAACTGGTCTGCTGTTTAACCCTCCTTGTTTGTCCTTTGCATTTCAGCGAGGCCTGGAGAATGAGTGGGAACTGATTGCCAGCTGTGTCATCGACTGCCCCATCAGCTGCATCCTGTCAGAGTGGTCAGCCTGGACAGAGTGCTCGCACACGTGCGGGAACCAAGGTAGGCCTTTTTCCCCAAAAAACATATCTAAGACATAACTGGGGTGTGAAGTACATTTGTCAGCTAATTGAGTGTGCTGAAGTGAACATGGTGCAGTTCCTACACGTGAGTGATGAACAGCAGTTACTTATGAGAGGCTAATGTGTTTTCCTTGTAAATGGATACATTACATTAACTTCCTTTGTCATTAGCATGCAATACAAGGATTCAGCTTAATTATTAATGTAATTTTTCCAATTGTATTTGGGGATTACAGGTTAATGATAGCAGGTTAACTAAATCTCGCTTCCCTGGACTTGTTGAATGATTTATCAAGTAAAGTGAAATATTTATCTTGTCCATTATCAGTGTCAGGATTATCATTTTTAATTCAGTATGTGTGGGTTGTTTGCCATCAATTTGTTCGAAGTAGTGTTGTGTAGCTCATGCAAAATGAAACACCTAATTATTTTCTCAAATTGCCTATACCCTTTGCCACATGTCTGACTTGTCACCTAAAATAACCTAGTTGCTATGCTGCCAATTAGTCACTTTAATCTTCATTAAGACTAAATCTTCTCAATACAATTCAATATAACCCCACACAAATGCCTTTGTTAAATTGCAATTTAAAACACATGCAGCCACAGAGGAAAATGAAAGTCAGAGAGGGGAGTCCGATCGGACTTATCAGTCCATGTGTGTCAAGCTCTGGCTGACATCTTGTTGTTTTTTTTCTGGGGTGTTCCAGTGGTGGCTTAATTTGGGCTCCATTAGACTGGTGGTGCAAAGTGCTCTGCGTAATGTGTCTGTCAGGGAACGGTGGAATTGTGCCACTCCATGCCCCATCTGCTGCTGCTGCCCGAAACCTCTTTCTCTTCTATCCCCTCAGGTTTCAGGGGGAGAAATTTTGCTGTCAAATCATGGGCGTTTTAAAGAGCCCCGTTCACTTTGCTGAGGCTGTCTTGTAATGAATCGCCCGTTCGAAGCTAGCCAGCTGTGCTGGCTACCTCTTGAATGGGAAGAACAAAACATTGATTTGACATGTCGTGGAGGGGGCTCTGACTGTAATGCCTCACTTTTATGGACAAAGTGCTTAATGGAGGAATGTGCTGTGCTGTGGGATGCTCTCGGAGATCCGCTTAGCTGATCCCTTGCTGGAGAGTCTTCTTCCAATAAAATGAACCTCTCTCTTTTCTC
This sequence comes from Alosa sapidissima, assembly GCF_018492685.1. Classification (NCBI taxonomy): domain Eukaryota; kingdom Metazoa; phylum Chordata; class Actinopteri; order Clupeiformes; family Clupeidae; genus Alosa; species Alosa sapidissima. The sequence goes on along the minus strand of NC_055958.1, from coordinate 24,123,699 downwards.
TCTCTGTGTGTACTGTATGTTTGTGTGCATGTGTGTACTGTATGTATGTGTGCATGTGTGTACTGTATGCGTGCAAGCATGTCTGTGTGTCTACGTGTCTGTGTGTGTGTGTTTGTGTGTGTGTGTGTGTTGATGATGATGATGATGATGATGATGATTTCCCTCTCTCCTCTTTGCGCAGGTCAGATGGTGCGAGCACGGAGCGTGCTCCAGCCGGCCCATGAGGAGGGTCGTCCCTGCCCCTCCCAGCTCTCCCAGACCAAGCCCTGCCCCATCAGGCCCTGCTACACCTGGCACCTTGGCGAGTGGTCTCCCTGCCGCGTGGAGGTGTGCACATGCAGACACATGCACACAGATGAACACAACACACACATACACATACAAATACACACATATACACATGCACATATGCACATATGTACACATACATACATATACATATACAGTACATACACATATACATACACACATATATACTCATACACATACATACACATACACACATATATGCTCATACACATACATACACGCATACACATACATATACATACATTTGGACATTGAAATAGAGATGCATACACATAAACGTACTACTACATAAAGAATGTAAGTGTACACAAAAGAAATTTCTCCTGAACTTAACACGTTCATGCTCTTTATTCATGAGGAAAGAATGCATTACAATAGGAACTAAGTGTAAAATGCCCAGGAGCTGTGTCAGAAATGCGCGACAGCGAGTTCAAACGGTGTCAAGACAAGTATCACCACATTAATACCTGACAGAGGGGAAGAAAGCGAAGGTACTTTAATTGAATTCTCCAAAGGCACTCACAACCTGCATAGGTGTGTGTGTGTGTGTTTCTGAGAGGGGCGACTTTGTGTCATTGAGACGTGCAGAAACTGTTGATGAAGGGGCGCGCTTTTGGATCTACAGTCTTATCATTAAAAGAGACCAAAGCCTGCACTTAGATTTTCATCTCTTCGCCTGCCTTTGTTTTGCCTCTCATCTGAATGGGCTTTTAATTGAATGTCTCAGGGTCTTCCATACATCCCCAGGGTCTTCAGAGCAGTCGGCCTGATCAAATAACGCCCCCCCCCCCCACCCCCCCTCCTCCACCCCCACCCACCCTACATCCCCTCTAACAATTTCATCCAGAAACACAATTCTCATCCCTTTTCGCCCCTCTAACCACAAAGTGTCATCTTCATCTATGTGTGCACAAGGTGCACTTAGAGATAAACTGTATCTAACCACAGGATTTTTTTTACAACCATGATGATAAAAATTGATAACTCTCCCATACAGACCTACTTTCACACGTCCTCATTGTTGACCGGTATGAAATAATCATCACGTCGAGTTTTGAGCTCATGGTGTTTGAAAGTGATTTGTGCGTAGCAGCTGGAGGGCGATGCTGAACATTCGGAGCCGTGGTGAATCACTCTGCCCGGGCGCTCTTAAACACCCCAGCTGTGTGTCATCAAGAACACAGAACAGGCGGGAAAACCGTGCTCGCTAGACGAGTTCCTCTTTAATGTTGCAGGCAATGCTCATTTTACAGGAGATGTTTTTTGTTTATGTTTATGATATTGTCTTAAATCGTGCACTCCGATGAGCCTTTTTCTTTGATCAATGTGGAGCGCTGAAGTTGTATGGTAATCTTTTGAAATCTTTTAATGTTGTTTGTTGCGATAATCTTCCATCTCTTGCGTCAAACCAAAAACAAGTCAGACATTAAAACAGCTCAAAGTTATTCATGCATAATATATTGCATATGCAAGGAGATAATGAATAATCATTGTATGTGCAACAGTATCTTGGGTATTTAAGATTACCAGCAAGATTTGTCTGATGACTTTATCCCCCTGCCTCTCTCACACACACACACACACACACACATACACTCGGACACACCCACACACACGCACACACACACCCACACGCACACGCACACGCACACGCACACGCACACGCACACACACACGCACACACACATATGTGCTTGGTTTGATTCGATATAGTAATGCTGAACTTTTCTGTATTTCCGTAAAGCTAAAACTGCCAGACATAGCAAGTTATTTCACTGCGATTAACAAAAATATGTCCATGGCAGCTGTTTGACACCAATGAATCAACTTGACATTTTCACATGCCTGGCTAAACCTCTTATTAATGTCCCAGTGAGCGGATGACAGCACAGTTCAGTCTGTCAGCGATCACGAGAGCAAAAGCCTGCTTGGCGCTGCCCCCTTCCTGCACCTTCAAATCCCAACCTCTGCCACTCCGGCGAGTGGAGGTGTGGGCGAGGAGTAGGCGCGTGTGGGCGTTAAACGAGCGCTTTCTTCGCAGGGTGCCGAGTGCGGAGAGGGCCTCCGGGTGAGGAACCTTTCCTGCATGGTGCACTGGGGAGACTGGCTGGACGCCTCCTCGCCCAAGCCGGTGGAGGACGAGAGGTGCGGCGACCGGCTGAGCAAAGAGAGCGAGCAGGAGCTGCAGCTGCCCTGCTTCGTGCCCTGCCCAGGTAAAGCCCGACGCTGACGCACTCGCAGCTGTGGGCTGGAGCTGAAGAGATACAAGGTCTTTCTCAGGCCTGTTTTTTTTTTTTTGCCAAGCATCTGGGTTTACTAATTAGCAGAGATTTGAAGCCAAGAGGTTGAACTCTCAAGGAATATCAGATGAGCTGGTATATAGGGGTGGGCGAAAAAACACAGGAAAAAAAAACAAGTGAAAACAACTTATTTTGATGAAGTGAATCTTTCTAAGTGTGTGGAAAACAACAGTCACCATCATCAGAGTGGAGGAAACCCAAAGCTTACAGGAGGAAAACTGTAGGGAGTAGAGAAAGTCTGAGCTGAAACATACTCTTTATTGTATTTGTATTATGACTTTATTGTATTATGACTTTATTGTATTTGTATTATGACAGTTATTTCCACACCATTAGATCATTTTTTCTACCCCCCAGAACAACAAAAGCACAGGGTAGTTTCAACACAGCATGCCCCCCCCTCTCTCTTTCTTTCTCTCTTTCTCTCTCTCTCTCTCTCTCTCTCATCTATCTGTTTATCTTGGCTCCTAGCACATTTCAATCTCTGGGCCGTGTCCGGGCTTAGAAGCAGCTGCTGTGGATTCAGGCATTTGGGCTGCTGGTGCTGGTAGGGGTGGGGTGGGGGGGTGGGGGGGTGGGGGGGGGGGTGGAGCATATGCTCGGCTATATGATGTGTTTCACGGGGCTCCTGTGAGGGGTGAAAATGGAACGGTCCCATGAAGATGAAAGATAATGAGCTGCTTCACTGCACAGATTGTCACTAATGGCGAGCCAGGGTAGGGAATCAAAGGGATGTCATGGATGAGGAGTCGCCGCAGTCGGAGAAATTGTCACCGCGAGAGAGGAGCCCTCATGCGGATTATGGGGTTTATTGATGTGCGACCTTCAGCTAAGGAGTAGCTAATATGTCTGAAGAATCACATAATATATTCGATTTCTTGTCATTTGTGCCATGTCAGTCAATGAATCAAACTGCCAGAGTATGGCATGCACATGCCTCGCTCCAATCCATTTTGAGTGGTGTGTTTTTTGGAGTGACTTGTGGAAAAGAAATTGAAACATGTGTAAAGCTGTGGAATATTGTTATTGCGCCACAGGTGACTGCCATCTGACGGAGTGGTCCTCGTGGAGCTCATGTCAGCTGACCTGCCTGGAGGGCCGGAGCTTCGAGACGGTCGGCCGGCAGGCGCGCTCCCGGGCCGTGGTCATCCAGGTCCTGGAGAACCAGGAAAGCTGCCCACACCAGGTGTTTGAGACACGGCCCTGCAAAGGTGCGAAAAGGGCATTTGGAGTCAACGTTCATTATACTTAAGGCGGGGATCACATCAGCCAGCGGCGAGCGGCAGGTTTCCTATTGTTCTCTATGGTGAACGGTGGCAACGCTGGCGTAATGCTAGCATTGAACAAGCTGAGCGTTCTACTTTCAAAGCGCAACACGAGCGTATTCAATTGACAAACCGTTTGTGTTGATTAGGAACGAGATAAAACTTATTATGGTCTGAGCGTTGCGTTATGTTTGCCGCTGCCGCTTGCCGCTGGCTAATGTGATCCCCGCCTTAAGCTGTGCATGAAACTGTTGGTTTTGTCCCTATGCTATGCTTCGTGCTGTTTGGTCATTATATTTAAAAAGGAGAATTTTTTTATTGTAGTGTGGCTGCAGCTCTATGATAATCTGAATAGCACAATTCAGGTACGCCAGAGAGGATTCTCATCATTCCTTTAATTCTCCTTGACTATTGTATCCATTCTACTCTATCCAGAGGCTTTTTCATTTCAAATTCCAAAGGCATGCTCTCTAATACAACACCACATGCCTTCCATTTTACTTCTCTAAGTGCTGTATCTCTGAGACTAAATCCTCAATGCTCTGCTCTAGTTTGTCTGAGAACTGAGCTTGATGAGTTGACAGTAGCAGCAAAAAATGTTCTCACCTACATTGTTGAGCATGGCCACCTAAGCATGGCTATTCAGGAGAGCCGGCGGTAACACGCGCCTGGCCATGGCGTAACGAGCCTTCTCTGTGCCATGTGCCGTCACAGGGGGAAAGTGCCACAGCTACGAGTGGAGGACCAGCGGATGGAGAGACAATGAGCGGTCGGTGTGGTGCCAGCGTTCCGACGGCGTCAATGTCACAGGTACGCTGTTCCATCTGTCGTACTGTATGCCATAAACACCACTACACACACACACAAACACACACACACAGCATTCTCTTTTCACTTGAATTCCGTTTTTAACACAGAGGGCTGCACTGCAGGTGGCCCTTAAACAGTGATTTCATCTGGACCCGAAACAAATCTTGGGCGAGTATAAAAGCGTCAGATTCGGTTTACAGTTCCTTAATGCGCCTGCCATTGATCATGGGCGCACTAACCAACTGCAGTCATCAATAACGGCCAGAATTTGCAGCCGCCTCACAATCCATACAAATGTAATATTACACCTTTTTATTAGTGCAAAATGAAGCTGGTCGGTGCAGCCCCACACACACAAAAAAAAAATGTATTCGCAGAGAGCGCATGAAGGCTTTTGGATGGCTTGATCTGCTGTAAATAACAGGTAAAAGTGATCTTATCTCAGTAAGAAATTGTCTCCGGTAAATATAAGCTCCAGCAGGGTAATCTTTTACCGCTCAGCTCAGCGTGAGCCCGAGGCATTTTTCTCTGATGTTTTGACATGTAATTTTCCATTCCTGGAATTACAATGTTCTCAGATTGATCAAAGCCCACGATAGGCTAGCGGAGCCATTAATCAGCCGCTGCGCCACATTTGTTTGGTTATCAATGGGAGGAAATGCTAATGATTACCTCTGCGCTGCAGGAGGGTGCTTCCCACAGAACCGGCCCACGACTGTGAGACACTGCCACCCCCCCTGCACCAAACCCTTCTCCCACTGCACACAGGTAACCATACGCACTATGCTGAATGCCAGAAATGCATTACAACTGTTTTTATATTCAGAACTGCCCCCCAGACATTCACTCCTTTCTGTTAACAAGATGTCTTGAACAAAGTAAATAGACCAGAGCGGAGTGCCGTCTAAATGCTCTTAATGGTCAGATGTCTGCCCTTGGTGCTAGCGTTAGTATGGCATTGCAAGTAATGTGGTTTTAATGCAGTTTATTGCCAACAAACAGGAGGCACTCCCCCAAAAAATCCATAGCAGCACCCATGGTTGCCTACTACTGCCCCCAGTAGTGGAGTCTGTGCAAGTGCACAGGCTTTGCATCAATCATGTTGCATATTGTAGGGAGTGATAGTAACATACAGATGATATCAGTAGCATAGACCAGTGCCACATGAAGATAGTGCACATGACAAGCAGGCAGTGAAGATACAGTGTCGGGGGGTGCCAATGCAGGGCTTTGGGAAAAATATTATGTCCTGCTGTGCTCCGCCCTGCACTGTACTGCACTGCCTCTGACAGAGCTGTGTGTTTGTGGGCAGAGTGGCGTGTGCGGCTGCGAGAGGGGCTACACCGAGGTGATGACCACTCACGGTTTCCTGGACTACTGCACCAAGACCCCGGGGGCCGTCAACAAGAAGGCCGACGTCAAGACCAACTCGGGCCGACTGAAGCCCGGACCCTCGCAGATCCAAGACTTCTTTGGCGAGTGGTCCCTGCGGCCGGTGGGACCAGGTATTTGAAATGCAGATGGCGACGATGCTACTGTATCAGCTAGGGCCCCCTTAGATAATTTCTTTGCCTTTGAATTCAAAACAGATGCACTGGCCTCTTTTTTTAAGTACCACAGATGGCAAGACAGGGTAAACAGTATTCATGTTTTATCTCAAGCAGAAGTAAAGGTGCATACTATTGGGACCTATGAGAGTTTATATTCTGTAAGTTACTATATATAATTCATTTTACTGCCAATGTATAATTCATTTATTCTGAGCAGCACATCTCTTGTGCATCTTTTTTTAATCCCAAGGGATTCTATTGTTGAAATGGTGCTATCTATTGGCAGTGGGTTGCAGAAATAGCTTCAAATGTCCTGTTATCGGCATTTACATAGTTGAAGAAAAAAAAAAAAAATTATATGTCTGTTCACTTCCTCATTTGCACCAAAAGGGAGATAGATGATATAACCCTATTATGCCAGCTGTGTCTTTAGAATTCACTATTTCTCATTTCCTTTCATCCACAATGTCAATATGAAATAGCAAATGAAAGATGGGACAATGGTATTTTTAGACGCAATCTTCAAGGCTCTGAGGGCTATAGTGGGCTGCAGAGGGCATGGTAAATAAATATGCTTTTCTCATGCCTGCACAGATGGAAGAATCAAACTCTGGGTGTATGGGGTGACCGCCGGTGGATTCCTCCTCATTTTGCTAATCATATCAATCTCCTTTTTGTTTTGGTACGTATATCATTTCAAAGTGTGTTATTGATGTAAAGGTTACTGTTACTGAATTCTGCGTCACAGCATTTTGAAACTGACACCAGTGTTATTTCTGAGAGAGCATGAGACCTGAAACAAAAGAATTGCATTTGCTTTTTCTTGTTAGTCTTTCTGAGTAATGTTTCACTGCTGCCCTCCAGTGGTCAGACATCATGAGCACAGCTTTATTGGGCCAATGGAGGTGAAAGGTGCTGTGCTACAGTGATTTATTGCTGATATCCACTACAGTCACTCCTTCTCATGCTTAACTAGTTCCATACTAGACCCATCATTTTAGCTGCTTAACAGAGACACTACTAGAGAGATAATCTTTCCTTCTCTAGGGGTTTTTACGTGCATTGGAATCGATTAAAGCTGAAGAAAGTCAGCAATTAGTTTTATAAAATGTTTTCTTCGTATTTTCTGTAATTCATGTGTACATGTTTTTTTTTTGCCTGTTTGTGTGTGTGTCCTCTCTTTTTTTCCACAGCAGCCCCCCCAAACAGACTAAAAGCACTTGCCCACCACAGAAGCCTCTCACGCTTGCCTATGACGGCGATGTGGATATGTGACCAGCGTGCCACCCTGAGCCCGGTCACCCCGCCAGAAGACATGGTTTCAAACATCACCTCTTCACACAGCCCCGCTGAGTCGCTCAGAACAGCAGGGAAAGACATGCTGAACAAGATTCTTGGGGGGGGGGGTTGGAAAACACGTTCCCCTTCCCTCTCACATCAAAAGGAATGTCAACGTCAACCAAACTTCTATGTGCTGGGGTTAGACGTCAGTGTCCAAGGACACAAAGCGAGACGTTTCGGATCAAGGAACTACATGTGTTGTCATGACATTCAAAAAGGGTAACCAAAACCCTACAAAGTGGCATTCCATGCGCCAATGGAATATGATGACATTTTCCTGAGGTGATTTTTTTTTTTTGTTTGTTTCTTTAACCTTGACAGAAAATAACAGTGGTTGGGGAAAAAACAACAACGGAGGCATTTTGAGAGGTCACTGATGTGTTGTCAGTATGTTGTGTGTCATGGCCAGCTGCAAATGACTCTTGGTCCGTCAGAAAAAAAAAGCGCTATGCACTATATTAGTGCTTATCTGTTTGTTCTCTTTTTATTTTATTTTGTTTTTGAAATAAAAATAACAAAAAAAAGTTTTCTAGTGTTTTCATTGTGCTGCAAGAATTTTGCTGTAAAAATTGTGTTTTCATTGATAATGTCATTGGATGTACATGTGCTTATCAGATAGGAAACCAAAATGAAATCAGCACGGACTAAATGTGAATGGAATCGTGGCTCCCTTGGTCCATCAAACAGGCTTTACATTTCTCAGCACTCACAATTTGCACCCATGAACTGCAAGTGTCAAGTCTGCTCTCCCAAAAACCAGCAAGTTTACTTTTCTTTTGTTACAATACCCACCATGAATGTGCAATGTAGTATTGGATATGTGACTGCATACATGCCCAAGATTGAGAGTTTGAGAGACTAGAACTGCCATTGATATTGTGATTGTGTGCATGAGCAATCTTTGGGGAAACTACTTCTGTCCATGAAAAGAATGCTGGGAGCCGATGAAGCTTTGTTCAAGTGTTGATTTGTACGTTTAAGTTCCTTCAGTTGTTTATTTATTTGTCAACATGTTTTGTAATCAGCCAGCCTTACTCTTATCCGTAGAGTGGTGTCTGGCTTATGTTCAGAGCAGCCCACTCCGCCAGTCCTGCCACGTTTGTTACCCGACGGATCAGAGTGTAAATGTCTCTTAACTCTCCAGTCTGTAGACAGCTGTTTGTCCTGATGCACAACTGGAAAATAGCTTTCCAGGTCAGAGTTTTGCTTCGTGGCCCCTGCAGCGGTTGGTTGAGCCCCAGAATGTGAAATCATGTTGTAGTGCTGTATTTCCTGTAAATTGTCACTGTGTGGACTCAGATGATAAGCACTGTATATAAGCACTAATACAGGAGGACACTGGAGCTTCATTACACATAATTTGAAATAAGTTGAATGTATAAATAGTGTGACTATTTATTGATTTGTTATTTATTTATTGAGCTATTTATTTGTGTGTTTGTTTGTTTGTTTGTATGTATGTATGTATGGGTGGGTGATTGAACTTATAATTATCATTCAGGGCTACCTTTTTAAAGGTGCAGGTGTATGTTTTTGTTGTGGAAAACTAACCACTACATTTACGATCTTACTTTGAAGCTGTCATTGAAAGACCAAATTTACCAACGTTTCTGTGGATCCATTTTATTTCTTATTTTATTATTTTTTTGTATGTGTTAGTGTATCCTTACATTTGTTTAATTATGTTTAAATATTTATTTGGAAAACATTTTGAACTCCAAAAACAATCAAAATATTTGGGTGGCATTACATACTTATTGTTGATATCAACAGTATTTACATGAATAGATATTTGGAGGCAACCATGTCAGAACTTCTGTATATGGGTGGAGTTGTTTAGCATTTGTCATGCAGTTGAAACATTCCAAAACCAATCCATTGCCTCAAAGAAGAGCAGTACAGCAAACACAGAAGTGTTTCTGAAGTGGTAGGATTTGAAAAGGGGTCCCAACCTTGCTTGTTTTGCCAACAATACCAATATCCAGGTTGCCAATAGCAACATTTAGATGAGTTGTCTCAAGATGGTTTACCCAGGTCATAAAATACTGGGGTCATTTCTGTTCACAGTGACAAATGTTCAATGTTTGTCCATTTAATTTAAATTGTTTGCAACTTCAAAATGCACCTCTAATTCATGCATATTTTGACCCATTTTGCAAAGACATTGTTGAGGGAGTACCAAATCATCTACCAATGTAAAAAAAAATAATGCTCTCATTTAACAGTGATGATCAGTATACTAGTATTTCTTCATATGGTTGCATTTTCCCAAGGCTTAAGTCTAGTGGTTTGGGTTGGAGCCATTTGGTAGTGAAGACATGAGAGGACCACAGAAATGTACAGTGAGTGATTTAAGGTTATTTTTTTGTTCCAATTGACATTATGGCAAAATGGCAATATATACTAAAACATCCAACTGTGCATATGCATGCTTGAATCTTATTGTCTGAAACATAAAATTATCCAAAAGTGGCCTTGCATTTATCGTTTATACTTGTGCATTTTTAAGAAGTGTTCTTCAGTGACCATTAAGGAGTCATTTGCCCCCTCAGACTTCTCTAGGTTTACATTGCTTCTTCACAGTTGTTAAATATGCTCTCAACAATATCCAGTGGCCTGGAAGAAAAACATTGGACTTTTGTTTACATTGTAATTTCTGTTATATTTGTGTGTATTTCAAGAGTTGGACGAAAATGCTAATAAATTGTGATACTCTGTGGGAAAATCATGACTCATTTTTCTTCAACATAGAAGTTAGGGTCCTGCTTGCTCAGCAAGCATTGATTACCTAACATATACACAAGATGTGCGCAATAATGTCATGTTTTTGGTATAGTCAGTTTTCCTTGTGCATTTTTTGCACATCTTGGTCTTTAAGGAAGTGGTTGAATGTAGTTTCTTCAGACTCTCATGTATTTATTTTTTTGCTCTCTGTAGATTTGAGAATGTTTTCATATATTCCTCATTTTTATCACTATCATCTAATAGAGAGAGAGACAGAATTCTGTGCTTTAATTTGCCATGCGCTGATAAACCCTTAATTTTCTGCAACTCATTTTTGATGAATGGCCAGACCTTGCAGTGTTCTATAGATATTATTGTGATCTCTCAGGATCTTCAGCTACTCTCCATTTCATACTCTCGCTCTCTAAAGAATAACTTGTTTCTGAGGAAGTCAAATTTTTTTTTTTTCATTTGTGTGTAATGCTCTGTGTTTACACATCCACCCGTTTCCAAGGGGACTGCGATGGAATAATAAGTGCGCCTGGCACAGACATATAGCACATCTGAGGCTGAAGCAAAATTTCACATTATAGCTGCTGTCATTTGCATAGTTAGTTATGCTGTTGTGTCTTTATCAATTGTTCTCTCTTTCTTAACAAGGGTTTGCTTGATTCCCATACACTTGCCTGCCGTTGGTTACACTTTGCACAAGCTGCCAGATCGTTCACAATGAGGAATACTTGCTCTCTAGGAAGTGGGATCGTTTAAAATCTTTTTGTTTAATTTAAGTCATTTAGTTATGCATGTCAGCTCCACTCAGGGAGAAAATGAACTTAAGTGGTTGTGTCATGGCCACCTTGCTGGGGAACGGCTGGATGTTGCGATCTTGTCATGGTTAATCCATCCATTTAAGACCCCTGCTCAAGGCATTAGGCCACCCAGCAGCTTTCTGAGAGTGGGCCTCAGCAGTTTGGGTCAGACCTGACTTCATTTTAATCATGATTTATCATTTGCCTTTGTCAGAGCTTAATACGGTGCGACTGAGAAAAAGCTGAATGGTAAATGGCTCCATGAACATGGAACAGATATTTAGGGGAAGTCAGAACATAGGATATGAAACCATGGATTATGAGCCACTGGGCCCCTGGGTATAGACACGAAAAGTGTCCCAACACCCCCTCAAACAAACACACACACACACACACACATCTAACCATCTGCTGCACCCACGCAGGCATCCGCAGCGGTACACCCATTGAAAAGCACAATAACTATTTTTTATTCATTCAGATATGAGTGATAGCATAACCCGTGGTATATGATTTAGGGGCCATATTATGACAAATCACATAATGTAACCCATGTTATTTGACTGTGGGTCCCCATTCAGATACCAGTGGTGGGCAGCCGTGGCCTACTGGTTACCACTCCGGACTTGTAACTGGAGGGTTGCCGGTTCGAACCCCGACCAGTAGGAACGGCTGAAGTGCCCATGAGCAAGGCACCTAACCCCTCACTGCTCCCCCGAGTGCCGCTGTTGTGTGCAGACAGCTCACTGCGCTGGGATTAGTGTGTGCTTCACTTCACTGTGTGCTAAGTGTGTTTCACTAATTCACAGATTGGGAAAAATGCAGAGACCAAATTTCCCTCACGGGATCAAAAGAGTATATATACTTATACTTATACTCAGTAGTGAATATCATAACCCATGTTATTTGACTGTGGGGCCCTATTCAGATACCAGTGGTGAATATCATAACCCTATAATTCTACAAGATTAGCCTGTCTATCTGCCCTCCATTCTCATTGTGCAAGTTAATTACAGCTTGGTCTATAACTAATGGTCCAATGACACCTATTGGGGCATGTCTCTCGGCACACTGCCTGATCTTTTCCTCCAGAATCTTAGTGTAAGAATCTTGCTTTAGTGTTACCGTTTATTTTGAGAAGGTCCCCCTAGCCTGCGTCATACTCAGATTCTAGTCAGAATATGAGTCTGATATTGCTCCATTGGGACGTAGTTATGGGGCATGTTTCAACCGATACAGGGGGGAAATGCCTCTGCACTCAATTGGATAGACCTAACCAATCAGAGCAACGAAATAGCTTACCGTGAGCTGTAGGAAGAACACACAAACCATCCTTCTTCTCCACAAATGCCTTAACATTGTTCTGGTCTTTTGTAAAAGTTATTGTGCTGTCAATATTTCCTACAACACCCAATAGCGAAATCTAAGACAACGAAATACGTACATGTAGCAGGGTAGGCTTTTTGGAAAAACAGATTTTCCCCCTCCTTCATTTTTAAAAATTATTCTGTTGAATACTGATGCTACAAACATGTTATAAACAGCTGGGGAAGGGTGTCGCAAACCCCTCGAGCAAACAGGTGGCCAATCAGAGATTTCAAACAAACAAGAGAACAACATGTCAATGCAAACACACAGTTTTCCCTTGATGAAAGAGTTTTCCCATATCAACTTCAAACAGCTCTGGTTCAAGAGCAATGCCAGACCGAACGTCCCATCCTCAAATTATGTGGGGGGGCGGGGCTAAGTTTGGCTGGCACCCAGGCTACGGTCCCCCAAGAACAATATCAACATTTTAGAGTCCAGACCTCAATCCGTCAAAAAAGTGAGCACAAGGTCAGAGTGAATAATCGTTCCTCACTCAAAACCCGGATTGCTGTTAAAAAGGTGTAGTCTAGAATCATTGTGGAGACATGGAGAGGCTTGGTAGGTATTATAAGAACCATTTTGAGAGTTGTGAATGCAAATAAAGATGTGTCCATTGATTATTTAAAAAGGGTATGAATAATTTTGGACATGCTATTTTTCATAAAAATGTATAAATACATTTATTTTTTTTATTTCCATGTTTGTCCCACCTTTTGGCATCATGTGACAGTGTCATTTTCAGTCAGAACAAACATAGTGATAAAGAGAAAATCAACATTAAATCAATATTTGCCAGGGATATGAATATTTTTGTTCTTAACTGTATCATCAAAAAATTCCCATTAATATGCTACTCCCAGAAAATAACACTTTTGAGCTCACAAGAAAAGTACAAAAAGATCTGTATCCTATGTGTTCAGGTCTTTTATTAAACATTGTACAAACACTGACATTTTAAAACATGAAATGCAGAATTACAGAACTTCAGAAGCAACATAGAGGAAACATTTACTGTAACTTTAATTCAAACTCTCAACCAGGCATTTTTATGCCTCCTTCAGCAGTAGATTGTATGGACAAATGGCGCCTATGACGATATCTCTTCCTTGTGAGGTTGATGTGCATGCTGGGACGGGCACAAGCCAATACTCTTGATTTGCAGTAATCTCTCTGACCCTGAACCCCTCCTGTTCTGCATACATACTTTGTCTTCCCGTTCTTCTTGGAGACAAAGGTCTTGGTGTAGCCATGTGACTCTGCTACATTCACATTGGGTGTTGAGTAGACTCCTTGCCCATAGGCTTGCCCACTGCCAGGTTTGTTGTGGGTGCTGATGATGCCCTTGGCTCTATCCAGACTGGTCCCATGATAGGAAACTGGCCACTCGCACCTATCGGATTGGGTTCGGTGGCCTGGGGAACCAAGCCAAGCGTTGCCATCATCGTATTTATCAAGCACCTTTAGGGCGAACCGCATCCATCCATATGGACGAAAGTATACCTCATTTCCTCTCATGTATCTTGTACATTTGTCACGCACGTTGGTAAAGTCACAGTCAAACCTTGGATCGAAAAAATCTTATGAGCTGTGCTCATCTCATCCGTGGAAGTCACCATGATGTTTAGATTGAACAGTAGGCCTTCTCGTTGCGTCACAACTAAACCCGCCTCAAAACCAACGCTGATTGGACGTTCGTTTGGCGAACTGCTCCAAATTTTCGCTATCAGAGAGATGCCAGACTGATCTGTGAGTGAAAATCTGAAGCTCGCGAGATCAGGATGAACAATGCTCCAACTGGTATGACGCCTATTGTGTGCTTCTGTGAAATAGGGTAGTCTATATTACTGTAACTGGAATTCAGCCCTTCCCCTTGTATTTCCATTTCTTAAGAAATACGTGTGAACTTTTTTGTTGGGGCCCCTATATATTGAGAGAGTTGAAACTGCTGACTTCAAACTCACTCCCAAGTGACAGTAAAAGTGTAGCCTCGCAAGACCATCCGGATCTCGCAAGCTTCAGATTTTCACTCGCAGATTAAGAAGAGAAGAGATATTTAAACTGTAACCCTATGTCTCATTAGGCCTATAAGTCACTGTTGCTGTTGTATGGGAATCATTTTTGTATTGCGACTCTTGAGTGGTGTGTAATTTGTTTTGGCTCTTCATGCTGGTTAGCCACCCCTGGCCTATGCCTATATCGATGTGTTAACACACAGGGTGCAGTGAAGTTGAAAGTGAAAGAGCCAGAATGGATGAGGGCGTTCACCTCTTCATTTTGATTGTATCTTTTCTGAATTCACAATATCACTGAACATTTTCAAATATTATAAACTGGCTGTACACTCTTAAAATGAATGTGTTGAAAACAACACAACTTGCGTTGTTTTTTAACGCATCTCTGTGTCCAGATAGGGACAACACATTTGTTTTAAGAGTGTAGCCTCTTCCAGTTACAATGAATGAGGTGTCATGTCCAAGTGTAGATATCTCAGCAGAGTATCATACAGAGTAGGCCTACTATACAATCTAAGAGAGTGCCTCACTGTGAATTAAACAAGACAAACACTAAATAATAAGAGACCCAGGTCATATTGAAATAGAAAGTGTCTTGTGATAATCATTAATCTTGTTTTGAGATTCACCCTATTCTATATATCCAAATAAATGCTTCATTGGAATTTGCCCACATCAAACTTTTAATTAAATATAAACGACTTCAAAAATATACCAACATACTCAAACTGAATGTACTCGATATACTTAAAATAAATATACTAAACATACTCAAACAATATACTGTACTATATACTAAACAAACTCAACTCTACTCCAAGTCAACTCAGCAGACCTCATCACATCCTTTTCCAAATTTGCTCAATAGTCCGGCTGCCAAATGCCATAATTTAGGTGAACCTGGTTTTGTGGGTTAAAGTTTTTTTTTGTTGCTGTTTCTTGTTGCCAAGGGGTAACTCAATAAGATTAGAGAGGGTGCCCGGTGATATCCCTTGAGCAATTCTCGATATTCAGCCTTTCTTGTTCAATGTGTTGAATATAAGGCGAGGCACTGCGGGTGAATAGGGTAAAAAAAAATAACTAGCAGATATCACTATGAAACTTCCCCAGTTAGTTACTTACATTAATATGAAAAAAAAATGTATTGCAAGTTTTCTGTAATTTAATGTTCAAATATGCAAATTAGGCATGATCTAATTAAATATGTGCTGATTTGCACCCTCTGAATGCACGCCAAGTTTCGTGGAATTCTGTTCATGGGGGGCCACACAATAAATTAATTTATGTTACTATACACCAACTGGCCTGTAGGTGGCCGGAGACAGTTTTCTGTGAATATCTCGAGAACCGTAGGGCCTAGGAGGTCCACCTTTTTTTTGTATGTTGGTCTTAAGGGGCATGTCAACCCATCCCATTACCACTTATTTCATGTATAGTGCCACCTAGTTAAAAATTAAAAGCAAAAAATTAGGTGTTTTCATCACAACATCTCTGGCTGACATGGTCAAAACTGCACGAAATTGAAAGTGTAGGATCATTATGACACCCTCCCAATGCATGCCAAGTTTTGTGAACTTTCGTTCATGGGGGGCCTTACAATAAAATAATTTATGTGTACATTTAGTGACCGTACACCAACAAGGATTCCCGGGACACTGAAAGACCGGGGTACACGAAACTTGGTGGGCATGGAACCCCTACATGGATAGCATGGAACCATCATTTTTCGTTTTGATCTGTAGCCCCCCCGCTGTACTGGACCCCCCGAAAGGAGGGTAGGGCAGACACAGTTTTCTGTGAATATCTTGAGAACCGTAGGGCCTAGGATGACCAATTTTTTCTGTATGTTTGCCTCCAGGGGTCATGTTAACCCATTCCATGTGCACACATGTGCATAAACAGATACACACGCACACACATACATTCACAGTAATCATACGTATGACACATACTCACACAGTAGACATATGTACACATGCATGCACATGCACAAACACACATACGCAGGCAAACACACAAGCACGCACACACACACACACACACACACCCACACACATAAACATAAACGTGTACATGCACACATGCACACAATTCAAGAATTTCTCAGAATTATGAACAGGCAAGATGGGGGTGGGGTTGTATAAAATGAATTTTACATGTGAAATCTATGAACTAATCATGTTTTGGTACTTGTTGTCTAGCAGATACCAGTGAGAATTGAGTGTGGATAATGCAATTTAGTGAGACAGTTAGAATCATATAGGCCTTTCAGCGTGATTTATTTTTGTGGAAAAAATGTGCTGGACTGGGCGACGGTCATATTTTGTACCGCTCTGCGGTACATCTAGTTTTGTATTCTTTATCGCAGCAGTAGTCTATGCTCAGAGCCTAACCTCGTCATTCATTTTTAAGTATCAGTCAGTCTGGTCAGTCTGACTAATTAAAAAAAAAATATTTTAAAAAATTCCAGGCTTGATTTTTGATTCCACTCGACTGAAATATTTAAATTCCCATCCCTAGTTGACATAGTATATATACTTGGATATTAAAGTGAGAGTTTTTAGTTTGGTACAGAGTTCACAGTCATGGCCTGAAACCGAGGAATGCTATTTAAGTTGGAAATTCAACTGCCATTTGAAGAAGGATTCATTGATTCGTTACTGAGCCCAACCAGTCTATCAGAAAATGTTAAACTTGCACCAGACTCCATTTTGGAGATGATCAGATGTGGCTTTAAGAGTGAAACCCCTTGTAGCTCTAAGATGCAGTTTCCGGGTTAATGGTATGCCCTGCACAATGTTCTGTGCATGTTTTAAGGTACTGTAGGATGTTCAAGAACAAATGAGCAAGAACTGCTCAAAACTAATACTAGAAGAAATGTGTACATATTCCGAATTATTACAGGAGATATCTGAAATTATGAATTCATTATTTGACATAGAAAAGGGTTAAATTTTCCCAATTTGAATGCATGAAGTATTGTCTGAAAACTATCACACGGTAATCTGTTTTTAGTACATTCTATTTGAGTTGATTTGCTTTTGATATGTGTACTCACCTTGAAATTAGAGGTATTTCCTATTTTTTTCATGATTTTGGCACATAGGGCTTTAGGGGTTAATATATGAAATTGCCCAAGGGATATCACTGCACCTTCCTAAATATTAAAGAGCCACCGCAAGTCAATAAGTCTAAGCAAAAATAAATGAATAAATAACTGACAAAGCCAGGTCTGACCCCATGACTACTGGACTACTACTACCGTTATCTGAAATACAGAAATGCATTAATTGGTATAGAAAAGGGTTAAATTGTCCAAATTTGAACGCATGCAGTATTGTCTGAATAACTATCACACAGAACACTGTATTTTAGTAAATTTTATTTGAGTTGATTTGCATTTGAGTAGGCCTACTCACCTTGAAATCAGAGGTATTTCCTATTTTGTTTTTCTTAATTTTGGCACATTGAGCTTTTTTCATATTTAAACATTAAATTACAGAAAACTTGTAATACATTTTTTTTTTTCATATTAATGTAAGTTATCAACTGGGGAAGTTTCATAGTAATATCTGCTAGTTACATTTTTTACCCTATTCACCTGAAGAGTCTCGCCTTATATTCAGCACATTGAACAAGAAAGGGTTAATATATGAAATTGCTCAAGGGATATCACTGGGCACCCTCCTAAATCTTAAGGAGCTACCCCTAGTCTACAAGATTCTGCAAAAAAAAAAAACTTTAAAAAACCAAAAAAACCAGGTCTGACCCCATGGCTGCCGGACTACAACATCCTGCACCATATTAGTCCATAGGCCAGAGCAGAAGTTGGTATCACCAAAGGTGGCAAAATCTAGCAATGATTTTCATAATCCTCTATGTCTGAGAGATATGTTTTGGTATGATAACCTTTTGTAAGTGGTAGCTTAGTTGTATTTTTACTGGCTTTTATACCCATACCAAGTACAATTCAGAATACATGCCTATGTGTAGGTATAGGTGTATGCAAGTGTGTGGGATGATGCGATATGTCTTAATCTATGTTATATCATATGTAGATGGCATAGGCTTTTAGAAAATATACAGTTTAAATGGATAATTTAGCTTTCCATAAATTACATAGGCTAAAATGTATCAGTCATACACTTTTTCACCTATATAATATAGGATTAGATAGAGACAAAAGACTAAAAGTGGGTGGGTCAAATCCAAACTCTTGCTATATCACATCTAGAGAGTATGGGCTTTTAGAAAATATATGGGTTAGATAGCTGAATACACTTTACACAGCTATTTTAGACCCATAACTAATAGCTGTCCATTGAAAATCAATGCATTCCAATGTAATGCAAAATACATTACAGAAGTAAGGTATTGGTATAGAGGAAGTTCGGAGATGTCTCAATGCACATTATATCACATCTAGAATATATAGACTTTTCAGAAAAATATATTTTAGGGTAATTAATCTGTTTTCCTTAATGATACCAGAACTATAATGATTGGACATGCCATGATATTTCAATTCTAAAGAGAATGCATGTAGATCTTGCATAACTATTAGGCCTAAATTCTGTTTTTTCAATTTGTCTAGAACTAGATTTGTTTTCTGAACATTCTACAGTACAAATATAAACTGCCAACTTTAGAATGTGTTGGTCAGTGTTGCCAGATTGGGCGGGCTTCTTTTGACTTCGTCGGGCGGGGGAAATAAGCTTTAGGCGGGCAAATAAAATTTTGAGCTGAATGGTTCTCTATGACAAAATCGTTGTTGGGGAGGTTTTTTGCTGAAGAGGGCGGGTTTTTGAGCGTGATTGGGCGGAAATCACTAAAACCAATCTGGCAACACTGGTGTTGGTGTTTGCTGGGCCACAGGGCCAGTATGTGGATGGAAGCAGTTTAGTATAGGCTACAGAACAAAAATGGCTGTTGTAGTGTCAAAAACAGATTACAAGGTGAGTCCTGTTTATTTTTATTTGTGTTATGATTCAGATGTGTGAGAATGAGTAAGGATATGACCAATGACTAGGCTACTTGTGAAAGACTATATGTATAATAACCCAACCGGCCCAAGTAAGGTACTAACATCATTATCAAGCAATGATGTCTGCTGTGAACTGTAGACTTAGGACAAAAAATAATATACAGAGATGTAGCCTATGTGTGAGAGAGCAGTTTCAGTTGGTAGGCTAACTGAATTTACTGTATTTGAATTGGGAATTTTGAGTGGCAGAATACTGATGATGCACAGTCAAGCCACTGCACTCTCACTCTCTCTCTTCCTCACATACACACACACATACTTCACATACACAAGCATGTTCTCTCCCTCACACACACACACACTCTCTCACACACACTCTCTCTCTCTCTCTCTCACTCACACACACACCTCATATATTCCCTCTGTCTCTCTCTCTCACACACACAGTCACACACACTGTTGCTGAGTAGGAAAAGGCCTCATTTTAGCACATCATTCCTAATATATATCTCTGTTGCTTTCAAATTGTTGTACATCCCAGAATAGAAAAGCATGGCAGAAGTAGTGGTATTCAGGAGGAGAGTTTAATACCTTGTTCAGATGATAAACCTTGTGGCACCTACTGTATGAACATAAAGTCATGGAACACACTACTGAGAGCAGCTAAAATAAGAGCCTATCGCCCATCCTTGATCTTGCTAACGGTCTCCCTGAGAGTAGAATACCATATATATTGTATCACAGAAAATGCCGTAGCATCTTTACTATGAAGAAACTGCTTGACAAGATCCTTGCAAAAGAATCTGCAGAACCGTCTGTCACAGAGGACCTAATAAAATCTGCAAGGGAAGGTCCAACGACTTTAAGAGGCCAAATGTATACAGGTGCTGGTCATATAATTAGAATATCATCAAAAAGTTCAATCATGCCAGTAATTCTGTTCAAAAAGTGAAACTTGTATGTTATATTCATTCATTACGCACAGACTGATATTTCAAATGTTTAATTATTTTCATTTTGACGATCTGACAACTAATGAAAATCCCAAATTCAGTATCTCAGAAAATTAGAATATTACTTAAGACCAATACAAAAAAAAAAAAAAAAGTTTTTTTAGAAATGTTGGCCAACTGAAAAATATGAATATGAAAAGTATGAGCATACAGCACTCAATACTTAGTTGGGGCTCATTTTGCCTGAATTACAATGCGGCATGGCATGGAGTCGATCAGTCTGTGGTACTGCAGGTGTTATGAGAGCCCAGGTTGCTCTGATATGGCCTTCAGCTCTTCTGCATTGTTGGGTATGGCGCATCACATCTTCCTCTTCACAATACCCCATAGATTTTCTATTGGGTTAAGGTCAGACGAGTTTGCTGGCTAATTAAGATACCATGGTCCTTAAACCAGGTACTGTAGCTTTGGCACTGTGTGCAGGTCCTGTTGAAGTGCTCTAAAACTTCCTGGAAGATGGCTGCGTTGACCTTGGACCTCAGAAAACACAATGGACCAACACCAGCAGATGACATGGCACCCCAAACCATCACTGACTGTTGAAACTTTACACTGGACTTCAAGCAACGTGGATTCTGTGCCTCTCTTCTCTTCCTCCAGACTCTGGGACCTTGATTTCCAAAGGAAACGCAAAATTTACTTTCATCAGAGAACATAACTTTGGACCACGTAGCAGCAGTCCGGTCCTTTTTGTCTTTAGCCCAGGCGAGACGCTTCTGATGCGGTCTCTTGTTCAAAAGTGGATTGACACAAGGAATGCGACAGCTGAAACAAATGTCTTGCATACGTCTGTGCGTGGTGGTTCTTGAAGCACTGACTCCAGCTGCAGTCCACTCTTTGTGAATCTCCCCCACATTTTGTAATGGGTCTTGGACACAGAGCTCTGTGAACAGCCTGCCTCTTTAGCAATGACCTTTTGTGTCTTGCCCTCCTTGTGCAAGGTGTCAATGGTCGTCTTTTGGACAACTGTCAAGTCAGCAGTCTTCTCCATGATTGTGTAGCCTAGAGAACTAGACTGAGAGACCATTTAAATGCCTTTGCAGGTGTTTTGAGTTAATTAGCTGATTAGAGTGTGCACCAGGTGTCTTCAATATTGAACCTTTTCACAATATTCTAATTTGAGATACTGAATTTGGGGTTTTCATTAGTTGTCAGTTATAATCATCAAAATTAAAATAAATAAACACTTGAAAAATATCAGTATGTGTGGAATAAATGTATACATTATACAAGTTTCACTTTTTTGAATGGAATTACTGAAATAAATCAACTTTTTCATGATATTCTAATTATATGACCAGCACCTGTATTTTGTGACAAATGTACCAAGTATTTGAAAGGTCAAAGGACAAAAGAATAGAATAGAATAGAATAGAAGCTTTATTTGTCATTGCATAAAATACAGAGTATCAACACAACGAGAGTCTAACAAAATGCACAGAGTTAAGAGCTGATGACAAAATCAGAAGAGCAGACGTCAGGAAAGGTGACAAAAGAGTACTATCCACTATGCGTACACAAAGGAAGATTCAGACATAGACCAAGATGAAACTAACTTGGCCTGCAAATGTGTACGGACTTGCAAACTTCCTGACTGCTCCTACCTTTCAAACAAATTAAAGTGCACGGAATTGTGTAGGTTACAAACTTGTAGCAATCAGATGGAGGAAGAGGAGGATGAGGAGAACATAAATGCCAGTCTGGATGAATATAATGATAGTGATGAAGATTAAAAAAATATTTTTGAGTCCTCATTAATCTTGTCTTCAAACGTTTGAGCACATAGGCCTACACCTATAAATTCCACTGTAGCCTAAAGTTGTTTATTTTTGCAGCCAAGACATTATGGTCTCTATCAAAGCCAAACATGCCTATTCAGCCATTTAATCTATATATTTTCTAAAAGCCCATGCTCTCTAGATGTCACAAAACATGAGTTTGGACTTGATTCACCCTTTTGGATGTATATATTAATGTATTATATAGGCGAACATGTGTACATTTTATTTCATTTAGCCTGCATCATTAATAAAAAACGAAATCATCCATCTAAATTTTATATTTTCTACAAGCCTATGTCATCTAGATGTGATATAACATGGATTAAGACATGTCCCACCTTCCTCCAGACTCCCACATCTGTACATAGACTTGTATTGTATAATTCACTGTGTGCAGGTATAAAAGCTATGAAAAATACAACTAAGCTACCACTTAGAGAGGGTTATCATACAAAATAATGTCCCTCAGGCATGGAGGATTACAAAAATCATTGGTCGATTTTGCCACCTCAGGTGATACCTGTAATATATTGTGGGTTGATAATAATGCACTTAGACGGTGGGTTCAATAACAGAACATCGTTTACTGAAAGCTGCAAGAATACATCAGCCCATACAAGTCTCCCGCTCCGGAGCTCACTTCCTAGCTTACTCGTTACTCTGAGTCATGTGACTAAGGGAACCAATCACGTTTACTGCTATATCACAGCATAAGACCCAGTCTATTACAATACCGATTAGGGCTTTGACTTTTGCCCAAAAATCATATTCGAAGTTCGTTTGTTTATTAATATTAAAATTCGAATATATTCGAATATGTATTAATAATATTTTAACCATTAAATGTCTTCCGTAAGACCGATATTGGTATCAAACTTAAGTTCTATTTGTTCTGTCCACCAGAGGGCAGTGTATCAGTCAATGTCTACGTGCACGAAAGGCTGAGTAAATGCGTGTGTCAAAATTGTTATTATTGAGCATAGGGCTGGGCGATACAACGATAGCGATATGTATAGCACATGTAATCGATATCAATAAAAAATACGTTCGATAGAACATTCATAATTAAAAGCAACACACACCTCCTGCCTTATGTTGTCCATAAATAAAATAGGCTAAATATATATTGCATTGTAGTATGTCAAACTCTACCAGAGTAGGCGGTAGAAGTAGGCCTAACGTTACCTCAACACAGACTCTCCTTGCCCCGTGCACTCTCTCTTTCTCTCCCTCTCAACAGGCGCATCCCTCCTCAGCATGCACATGTAATCCAAACATTAATCGTGCGAGATGACTGGCTAAATTGCTATTAAATCCGGTTAGCGTCATTAGCACGCTGCACGAATTTGTTCAAAACTACTGCATTCAAATTGACTGCTAAATTCTAATCATCTCAATCCCAATGCAAATGGAAAAGTATTTTCCAAGACTCAAATGGGCCTGTCCCAAGGAGAAAAAGTATTCAATTGAAACTTAAACACACATGGGGAAACTGAACAGTCTAACCATAGACTATGATAAACTAGCAAATTAAGCTAACGTTACTTTGTTTACAATATTTCCAGGCTTCAACCAGTGCTGCTTTTCATTCAGACTTATCTGCACATTTATTTATTTGAGTGTTTTTAATGATTGTGTTGCCATTTCTTTTCCCTGTTTGCTTTGATTGATAACTAAGGTGATTAAAATCAGAGGAAGATTAAGTTTAAAATAAAAATGTCTATGTGGGAGCTGTCAAATGTCAAAGTGCAATGTTGTTTGGAACTGTAGAAGAGGTATAAAAATAGTATTTTGTAGCATCGAAATAATATGCCCTTCTCACTTCCACGCTAACGAGCTTTGACTAAAAAACGGTAACATCGAACTTTCTCAAAACACATCCGAATGACATGATTTGGATGTCAAGTCAACGTACTCCCAATCATCCGTAAATCGATCTAAAGTGCATTTTACTCCGGATAATTCCTTTAAGTTAGTCTGATAAACAAACTAGGTTACTGCCTCTTTAAGGACGGTCGTCCAAGAAAAGGGAGGTGTCTGAATTGAAGCTTGAAAGAACGTGGTAGGCTACTGAAGATTTCCTCGTGTTGACACCGTGTCAGACGCTTTCGGTTGTTGCTGCCTGCTCGTCTGACACTTGATAACCGAAGCCTACAGTGTACGTGCCCACCCAGCATTTAACTGAATTACAGGTACTTTCTACAACGAATAGCCTATAGCCTACCGGCGGATAATGACTAGGTCTACTATTGAAACTCGAATTTAGTCTAGGCTACTATAAAATAAATCACTCATTCCGTCACCTTTATTGTCGATCAGACGAACGCAAATGTTATTTCTAGCCTAATAATTACCTGCAGTCTGTCTGTCTTTCAAAAGACCTATCATTATTCGTCATCTGCAGTATATTTTATATTTAATGTGCTAATGTGCATTTGTGTCTAAAGCAGGAGTTGTGCATTTCAACACATGTATTCATAAAAATGGAGACTTGGGGCAAAGGTTAATAGGCAAATAAAACGCCCTATTATCACGATGGAGTCGTATAATTAACGTTACATCTTAATGATTTTCAAGTCATGCAATCTGAAACAGCTGACGGCCTGGTGTAACATTTTAGGCTGATTGCCTTCAATTTTCCATCTGTATGGTTTAAGGTGTCAGTGTTTTTTCTGTTGCTTTTAATAAGGAAATCATTATAATGGCCATGTTTTTCTTTTTTCATATATTTTAGGAGGAATCAAATGGCATCACCCTTTCGAAGCTTGATAGAAGATGAGAATAGATACAACAAGTCATTCCAACTGTTTCTGGAGCGTTCCTCTGAACATCAGTGCATGCAAGAATTCATCCACGGGGTTTTGCCTGAGATCTTTACAAAGTAATGTGCTGTGTATCTTAGCCTAATGCAGCAAAATGGAACTATCTTCAAATCAATTACACATGGATGTCTGGCCTATTTGAAGGATAATTGAGGCTACCTGATTACATATTGGTCACCGGTATGTCTTATATATGTGACTTGATGATGTGGAGTTACATACCACACTCCTCACATCTGCTTCTGTGGTCTTCTCTGACCCAGCTAGAGTGATTCGCCCGCCTATGTCTTCCAACAGGCCAGAGAACCATTGAAGCTTTCTAACATTGCCGGATCTCACTTCTGCCTGTATAATTTAACAGATATAGCACCTGCATTTGACCCCATTGTCATAGTCCAGATGAATATGGACATCAGTTGGACCTGAGCCACTGTTTAGTTTCAGCAGTCAGATTCAGGGTCAGTGTCCAAGGGTCCTTGTCAGGCAGGGTACAAGTCATATTATGTAAATCATATACAGCTGAATACCAAATAAACCCATGAAATAGACACAGCAAAAAGCTCACTGGCTTCAGGAAGATCTTCCCATAGGATGCCTTATCTCTGAGCATTAGGGCTTTACACACACCACTCTACTGCAGCCAGCGCTATAGACAGCAAGTCTTGTTATACTACCAGTAATTACAGTCAATACATATTCTGTTGGTTGCCAAAATCTGACCCTTGGCAAGAAACCCTCAGCTGTTCATTTTTAGTTAGAATTAGGATCAGAATGCTTTAAAGACGCATGTGTTATGTACACATATGTGATCTACACACATTTGGTCTGCTGCCAGATAAATATTATGATTTGGAGTCTATAGCAACTACATATTTGGAAAAGATCGATGGACATATACAGGAAAATAAAAGGGATTCATTCTTCCAGTCTGTTGGCTAGGCTACAAGTTGGAGGGATAGTCCTCCATTGCTGCCATTACTTATGTATGCTATGATATCAGCTTTGAACAAGTCCATATTATATTAGAATTAAAATGATCCCCTCTTCCCTCCAGAATTGGAAAAGGAAAAAGCAGTCTCAATGTCTTAGGTGTGGGCAGCGGAGCAGGTAAGTCCTGTTTATCTTTTATTTTACTATTGCTCGGAGAGCAAAGTCCAGATTTAAGAAGAGGGAATGTCACCAAATGTCTGTGCTCTACTAATTTCATCAGACATGCTTTAACATATGCCAGTGACTTCAATGAGAAGCTTACAACATACTCACAGTATACCAACTACGTGCTGAAACCTCCACATATAACAAATGTGTTAAAAACCCTCCAGAGTTGCGTCACCTTAGCAACACAATCAAAAGGGCTCTTAGAGACTGTGGTACATTGTGATGGTTCAACCACTGGCACTCTGTTCTCTGATCCTGTGCTGAGGTTCGCAATGGTCTGTCAGACTGTAGGGTCTTAAGTTAGATCTCATTTGATGAATGCACCTGACAAACCAGTTCTAAAAACCACAATGTTTTCAGCACAGGTTTCATAGTGTCTTATATCAGATAGAAATTTGGCATTAGGCCTTTAATTCAGGATTGATTGTACATAACTTTTGATTGCAATTGATGTTATAAGGGTTGCTCACTTAGGCCAGAAATAAAAATGTTCCTCTGGACATAAATATTCCCCATATATGACTTCCGTTTTGCTGATGCATTGAAAATGGCATCATCATTACGGTGGTCAATCGTCACTGCTTTATGTGCAGCTTTTAGCATCCAGGGATGTTTTACTGACGTTAGAGGTACAGTAATTCTGCCAGCTGATTTTATAGCCCTCTGATGATGACTGTCTACAGGTCAGATGGACCTGCAGATGTTCTCTCAGATGCGTCTGAAGCTTCCGGGCATCACAGTAATCAACGAGGTGGTGGAGCCCAGTGGAGACATGCTCTTCAAGTACAAGGGTAATGAACAAAAGTAGACAGACTTTCTTTAAGACGGGTGCTTTTTGGCATAATGTTCAAGTTGATTGTCTTGTTTACATTGCTCTGCTTCTAATGGCTCCAAAGGAACTTGTTAACCAGGAAAATCCATATTTCTATTCATCTTTTTCTAATCATGTTTTTGATGTTTGTCAGTGTTGGTACAAAAAACACCCAACCTTGAGTATATAAACTTCACATGGAATAAGATGACTGCATCTGAATTCGAGAGCCACTGGAAAGAGAGCAAGCTGGACAAGAAGTTTGACTTCATTCACATGATACAGGTTGTATGATATGGTCTGCCGGATCAGTGACCTGTTGTGACAAGCACCCAGTAATGTGTATTTGTTTTGCTGAAGAGGTCTCTCATCTGCAGATGCTGTATTACGTCAAAGATCCTGAAGCAACTGTCTCATTCTTTAGGAGTTTACTGAGTGAGAATGGGAAGCTTGTGATCATTCTAGTGGCTGGTGGGTCTTTCAGTTCACATTTCTATGCCACTGTACTGTGCGTCCTCAATGTCTTTGGAGAATATCATTGACTGATGTGGCTGATGGTGTGGTGATTACAGGCCAAAGCGGATGGGGAAGGCTCTGGAGGACGTACAGAGCCCAGCTCTGCAACACCGAGATCAGTCAGTGCGTCACCACCGGGGATATCAAAACCTTCCTGGATACCAAGGGCATTCCATACAAAAACTATGTGCTCCCGTCCCAAATGGACATCACCGAGTGCTTCACAGAGGGTGATGAGAAGGGCCAGCTGCTACTGGACTTCCTGACCGAGGTCATTGACTTCAGTAAGAACGCCTCTCCAGAGCTCAGAGCAGGCGTGTTGGCTCTGCTGCGCCACCCTGACTGCAGCAAAGAGGAGGATGGGAAAGTCTTATTCAACAACAACCTTGAAGTGTTAGTCATGGATCCCTAGAGGCTTGTTGAAACAAACATGCCCTCTACCCCTTTAGATGTCCTAGACCAATTTCCAAATGTATCTTTTATAGTCATTTACACATCTATAGGGGAGGACTTTCATTTGCACACATCAGTCAATCGGACAAATGCTTTGATCATGATTACATATCACAGAAATGTTGTAAACAGGTTCATAGTGGTTACGCATTAGCTGACATCACTTGATAAACTCATATTTGACCGACACTTTTATGATTATTAGCTGCAGTCTTTTTAGGTCGAGGAGATTTGTTATTAACATAATCAAGAACCAGCCTCCAGATCACAAACAATTGTTTTATTTTTAAGCTTTTTATCTTGGCTTGTCACATGCTTATCAAATTGTTGGGCCTTTGATGGGTACAGGTTATACTTTTTGTATTCGTTGGGTTAAAACTTACACAAAGAACACCTATGCCCAACTCAAACAAAAATAAATCTTTCACTGTAATGTCTGTTCATTTGTGTTGAAGTGCACTGAATGAAGAAAAGCTCCCTGTTGTAACTTGTTGTATGTATGGATTGTGATTGAATTGTCAGTGAGGTGTGTTCAAATCTGCAAACATTTGCAAACAGGTTTCTGTTTGTCTTGAGTGTTTTGTGAAAAGTCTGAGTCTGTGGAGATAGTTCTCCACAAACATACAGTGGAGCTGGACGTGGGCTGGACGAAGTGTTACCGTGACAAAGAGCTGTTTACACCAAATCCTTCAAATTTAACTGTTCAGAGAAAACATGTTCGCCAGGAATGTTCACCACTGAACACACCTCTGGTCTTTACTTCATTGGTGTTGAGTATTCATTATGCATTTTAGCTTTGTCACATTGGTTATCAGTGACACAGAACTGTGGGAGGCAGCATTTTAGATAAAGTACCACCCACATGCCATATAATCTGTGAACACATTGACTTTGTATACAGCAGTACATAGGTGCAAACTCTTTGCCCCACCTGCATTCTGCCAACACCTAACACTACTCTACTTTTGATTAGGTCTGACCCCTAGCCTGACTGACACCACATCAATTCTCAAATGAAAATAAGTCTAACACTCTGTTCACTTTCAATTCCCAAGGGACATAACCAGTTGGTGAAATTAAACGTAAATTGTACATTAGGCTCTTACAGAATCCTTTTGGAAGAACAGCAAGTTCTTGTTACTTTAAATGCAGTTACTTGCTCAATTTCAAATGAAATACATGTCTGTACCGTTTAATACTGATGCCATCATTGCAGCCATTGGCTATGTGCAAAGTGGTGTCAACTGTCTAGGCTATCAGAGTGGAATGGCAGTGAGAAATATCTATCCGAAGTTTCTCCCAGAAGAGCATGCCCCTGTAAGTTCTCATATTTTTACCCCTACCTGATTTTACCCCTACCTTTTAGTTTTCATTGACATTTGTTCAAACATTTTCCTTCTGTGTGTGTAACATACCAGTAAATCATTACACAATGCTGTCCACAAACTACTGTGACCCTCTTCAACATGCTAAACTTGTTGACCTATATGAACAGGTGCCTTGAAACAGTGTGGATACAAAATGTTTAAAATGCAGATTGAATTTAATCATACAGGACATAAAATCTCCATGTATTCATATACATTTCTTCTGACTAATAGTTTTATTCAACAGTTAATTTAAACAGTTCATTTTGTGTCCTCAGAACAAAAAGAAAAGGAGAGGAACCCATCAAAAACCTCCCTCTCAAAATAACTCAAGATTCCAAGTAAGAACACATGTGAGATATGACAAATAGAGCTTCCAAAGCGTATCTATGGAGATGGTAAAAGGAGCTGGGGCTGATTGAATGCTGGTCCCTTTTATGGGCTCTTTGTGTAGCCTGTTATGTAATGAGGACACTCCCCCTACCACTTCATTTATGTATAGGCTCTTTCCACCAGCGTGCACATTTCAATCCAGCAAAACCAAAGGTAAAGAACCCAATATTGTCTTACTTTTGCATTTAGTCAAAACTTTGCATATTTTGTATCACTAAGTAGATACTGGAGGTACTGAACAACTTTTGCCAGACACATGTTGAGAGAAAGCTGAAACAAACAGAACATTGCAGCAGTGATTTCAATTTGTTCTCCACGTGTTGGATGTGTTTACCCCTCTAGAGGCGACTACTCATCACCACGCCACATAATCACTACTCATCATGGCAACCACAACAACCCAGGCTGGCTATGAAGGTGACTACGTGCAAAGATTTCAGTTTTTCCTCCAGCATTCGGGGGAGCACACGGTCATGCGAGAGTTCATGGACAAAGTTCTCCCTGGTGAATTTGTAAGGTGGGAAATGGCTTCGATGTGCAAACATGCTTCAATGTAGTGCTTACAAATGTTGAATGTTCTCATACTGTACCTACATGGATTGTCCGAATTATGAATGTGCTCTTAAGGTTTATCTATAAACATGAAGATCATGAAGTACCACACTCAGGAAATGCATGGATGGGGAGGGAGGAGTAAGATACTGAAATCTCAGACTCAAGTAACATTACTCTGTTGAAATATAACATAAGCATAATGTTTGAAAAGCAGACTTTGCCATATAATGGCATGATTTTCGCTCAGCAGCTCAGACTGCTCTTTTCCACATTTATGACCTTCAATGCAAAATAATGCAAGACAGTATTGTGAAATAGTATTTCTAGAATGCTATCTAATCTACACTTAACCATAATCAAATATATACCAATGAAAGTGGCTTCAATTCCATGTGTGCAGGACTGTAAGTCTCTGAAACTGTTTAAAAATAATACTGGTAACAGGTCAAAGTTCATTCATATGTAACGCTTAATGTATTTTAAGAAAGTTCATGGGTTCTAATGTAAACTAATAAGAGATAATGGACGACACACAGGGTTCGGGTATTAGAAGTTAATGCACGTTCAAGGTGGTAATGCAGCCACAACACAAAATGGAAGTAGTTCACAAAAGGATACTGCAAGGGAGACTCCTGCCTAAAACACTTTATGAAGTGTAATGAAACTATATAATGAAACTGCTTTAAATGATATCGGCAAGGGTGTTTACAGTAAATTGACTTTTTATGTGATGTGTGAACGTGGCAAGCATACATAGGATGACATACAATGCTTAAGACACATTTGGGACATTATTCTGGGGAAAAAATCAACAGGATTTTATGTGTTTTAGAATTGGAGAGGGGAAATCAGATCTGAACTTTCTTGGCGTTGGAAGTGGCCAAGGTAAGTTGACTCTGAGGAAAATCCTTTTAGGCAAGTCCCTCCATTCGGCGGTCATATTGCAACGCTTTTTGGGCACTTATCAGGCATCTATTTCCGCAGAAATGTGCGTGCGCAAGGCTTTACGACACCAATCTTGCTCCGAGATCATAACACATGATTGGCAGGATGTCTTCACAACACACCACATTATTGGCTCAATGTATTCACAACACAGCACATGATTGGCTCAATGCATTCACATGTCGACGTTTTGCTGCGGAAGGGGTGTGATATGCGTAGACAACTGCCATATCGGCGTTACAAACTAACCCCATGCATTTCTATGGAGGATTTTTTGAGTACTGTGTCTCCTCATTAGAACGTCTCTGCTCTGAGTTCCTTGTGCTCATTCCTTGTTATTTGTCTCCATCTGCTGCCCATTCCTGATCCCTCCACATTTTGTCCTCCTTGAATGGCAGCATTTGTCATGTTTATGGTTATGGTTATGTTTATGGTTATGGCTCTTAGCAAACACTAACAATAACAATAACATCATCATTAAAATTAAAAGTTTAAAGTAAAATTGTATTGCCACAATTAAAAATAAACAGTATTGGACTACAAATTCTAAAATTTCCCTCGGGATGAATAAAGTATCTATCTATCTATCTATCTATCTATCTATCTATCTATCTATCTAATGCAACAGAATAACAATAGCAAACCATTATGATAACAGTAACAATAAACGGTAACACTTTATTTTAATGTGTCGCTATTACAGTGTACCTACCTAATTAGGTACAGTGGTACAACCTGTGTAACAACATGTACTATCAGGTACTATCATTGTACTTGCATTATGTATTTGTGGGTACCTACATATAGTTGTTACATGTAATACTGAGTGTTTTTACAAAACGTTGCCAATTTGCCTACATTTTCATCAGAGGCAAAGAGCTGACCTGAGACCTGCTGGATGGGGTAAATCTGCCAATGATAGATTTGATATACAAACCATTCTTAGCTCCAGTCAAGGCCTCATTATCTTCAGTGTACATGTAACAGCTGTGCTGCTACAACCTTGTTACTCTTTGATACAGTGGAATAAACCTATTAAGTGTACCAGTTAATTACTTACATGTACATATGACATGTATGTTATGTCTTCGATGTCTTGGAACAGGTCTACTAATTCACATGTACTGTGTGGTGTAACAGCAGACACGTTTCAACACATCAATTACAGGATGCATGACATCATTGACAGGATGTATATAATATGTACATGTAACTACTTAACTGGTACACTTTATTTTAATGGGTTTATTCCACTGTATCAAAAGAGTAATACATGTGTACCAACACAGTTGATACATGTACTACAGTATGTAGGGTAATGGCAGACATGTTCCAAGACACCAATGACACAACATACATGTAATATGTAATTGTAAGTACTTAACTGGTACACTTCATTTTAATGGGTTTATGCCACTGTATCAAAGAGCAATAAGTGTGTACCAACACAGCTGATATATGTATTATGTAGTGAATTAGTAGACCTGTTCCAAGACATCGAAGACACAACATACATGTCACATGTAAGTAATTAACTGGTACACTTAATAGGTTTATTCCACTGTATCAAAGAGTAACAAGGTTGTAGCAGCACAGCTGTTACACATGTACACTGAAGACAATAAGGCCTTGACTGGAGCTAAGAATGGTTTGTATATCAAATATATCATGGGCAGATTTACCCCATCCAGCAGGTCTCAGGTCAGCTCTTTGCCTCTGATGAAAATTTAGGCAAATTGGCAAAGTTTTGTAAAGGCACTCAGTATTACAATGTAACAACTATATGTAGGTACTCACAAACACATAATGCAAGTACAATGATAGTACATTACCTGATAGTACATGTTGTTACACAGGTTGTACCACTGTACCTAATTAGGTAGGTACACTGTAACAGCGACACATTAAAATAAAGTGTTACCCAATAAACATACACAAACCATGACTGTATGGAGAATTAATTAGCTACAAGGTCTCAAAGACGATCACAGATGACTCTTGATGACACTTAGTGGAAGTCAGACACAGAAGACACTCATCAGTGGACTGTAGTGGTCGAGAAGGGGAATAAAGATAGTACATAGAATTAAGATACAGTAACAAGGTGCAGATCCAGTAAGTGTCCTTTAGACCAAAGTGAGGAATCTGCATTTAATTCTGGATGCCATAGGAAGCCAAAGAAGAGTGACTAATAGAGCCAGCTAACTTATAAGCCAGCCAGTCCTGTTGGAAATGACCATGGGCTGCACAAAAAGTTGTGTGGCATATTGTCTGAGATAAGGTCTGATCCTCTGAATATTGTGCAGTACAAACAACATGACTTTGTGACTGAGGCTACATGCTCAGAGACATTTCATTGGTAATCAATTATGACACTTGAGTTATGCACAGTTTTAGCCAGGGTCATGAAGATGAGCTAAACTGGATGCTGATACTGTATATTAAGAGCTAAATTAGCTGGGAATACCAGAAGCTCAGTTTTGGAGAGATTGAGCTGAGAAGGTGTTGAGCTTTCATCCAGACTGAAACTTCCCTGAGGCATGCAGAAATCATGGAGTCATCTGGTGGGAAAGACAGGTAAAGTTGAGAGTTACCTAACAGTGAAAGGCAAATCTATGGGAGAGAATAAGCACATTCGTAAAACCTGCTAATATGGCCTAGTTCAGAGATCAGATCAGAGAAATCAGAACTTTCAGAAGTCTAGTTCAATAGTTCTTCATATCAGCTGAATTGAGTGTACTTTTCTTGAGAAAAGGTACAACCCTTGCCTGTTTGACATCAATATTTAATTCAAATCATATATTGATATAAAATATTGCATGCAAAATCAATGTAAGTTGTATTCTGAATTACATACAACTATGAAGAATCAATGTCAACCTGTATTAGATACAGAATTGTGGTCAGTATCAAATCTTTATCACATACAGATGTGTGCAGAATCAATTTTTTTTAAAAAAAGGTTTGTTTTCACCAGGTGAAATGGACTCTCACATGCTTGGTATCCTGCAGTCCAGGTTTCCCAAGACTCCAATCAGCGCTCACATTGTGGAACCAAGCATTGCACTCATTGAAAACTTTAAAGGTGATACCGCTGCCATGATCCCCACCGCCATCTCCAAGCTAAATCTAAATGAGATTATTAACTAAATCTATATGAGATTATT
Source organism: Alosa sapidissima (assembly GCF_018492685.1). NCBI lineage: Eukaryota > Metazoa > Chordata > Actinopteri > Clupeiformes > Clupeidae > Alosa > Alosa sapidissima. The sequence goes on along the minus strand of NC_055958.1, from coordinate 24,089,246 downwards.
ATTATTAGATTCTCCAAGTAAATTGATGAAATTTAGCTGAAAACATTGAGTTACCAAATTCTGTATGACTCCCTTGCAGCTTCAGTGGCTAAGGCCTCCAACCTCCAAAAGATTAAATTCACCTGGAATGCTTTATCATGCGCTGAATATGAGAAACAAGTTAAAGACACCAAAGACACAAACAGATTTGACTTCATGAACATGATTCAGGTAAAGTTATTGTATTATGACAGTTGATGATTTATTCATACACCATCATACATCAGTGATATCAAACCGTGTGATATCAGACCGTGATATAGTGATGTGGGGATTAAAATGTCAACTATGTAAGAGACACACATTTTGTCCATGACAGGTCAACTTGTATGTTTATAACTCATTCATCTGAACCTATTCACCCTCTGCAGATGCTATACTACATGGATGATTATGTTGCTGTCATCAAGTTTTTCCACAGCCTGTTGAGAGAGAAGGGAAGACTCATGATCATTCATGAAGCAGGTAGACCACAAACAACCATGGCCCTCTCAGGTCAAACAGGCCACAAGACAGTGAAACAAAACCATATTACAGTAATACAGTATTAACTGCCCCTGTGTATTAACTTCATAGCTGAAGAAATTCAGCAAAATCAATGTATATGCCACGGCTAATAGTTGGGAAATTATGGTATCGGCCTGCTACTGCTGTGTTTATGCCGTCTCACCCCATACAGCTTCAGTCTCACTGTCTCACCCCACACACCCGCACACTGTCTCACCCCACACACCCTCAGTCTCACTGTCTCACCCCACACACCCTCAGTCTCACTGTCTCACCCCACACACCCTCAGTCTCACTGTCGTATCTTTACTCCTATTTAGCTGGCAGCGGTTGGGGTTCTCTATGGAGTACCTTCACAAATGATCTCTGCACAAAGTCTGTCACCAAGTACATTTCTGACGCTGACATCAAAGGCGAGCTAGACAAGCTGGGTCTGAAGTATGAGGAGCACAGCATCCCCAACACCATGGACATCACCGAGTGCTTCGTCGAGGGCAGTAAAGTGGGAGCGATGCTGCTGGACTTCATGACTGACCAGGATAGCTTTGAAAAGGCCTTCAGCCCAGAGATGAAAGCAAAGATTCTGGATATGCTCCGCAACAAGTGCTGCACAGAGAAGAACGAGCGTCTGCTGTTCGACTGCAGCCTGACCTGTTTGCTCATACATGCTTAACACTACTTACACTCTCTTTCCTGCTCTACCACATAATACTAGTGCAGATGACAGACATGTTATGTGTAGTTTCAGCATAATGCCACAATCTACATATATTTCTGTCATCTCTATATGTCTGTTTCTTGTTTCAAAGGCTTTTAGATTTCTATATTTTTTGTAATTCTTTAGGCGTGATGTGAAAAAAAATGTTTTGCTCTTTTAAAATGTCTTCTTCCAGTAAATAGATGTACTGGTGTCCATTACACAGTGCTGCAGTATTTTGCATCTACACCAGAAGATGGCGCTCTTGTCTGTTACACTCTAAATGAAGTAGCGCGTCCACTTACAGGGAATGTGGCCAGCAGACCAGACACTGAATATGATACCTTACAATAAATAGCATTTATATGATGCTCATCAGCAAATTGATAGCCTAATTAGCCGAGTTGCATGGTCAATCAGCTCAAATTATTTGACTGCTGTGAAAAGTCATTTTCAATTTGAGCATTAAAATATGGATTTGTACTGGAATTGTTGTGTAATTTCAGACTGATGACTACAGAGGATGCATAATAGGTTATCTTCATTTACATCGATGTGCTCTTGTCAACCCTAAACTGAACACAGGCACCAATAAATTCTTCCCAACTTTTGACAGCCTCAAGGGTGAGTCAGTATCCCTACTGAAATCTCCACGATGATTTCTCCCAAGCCATGTTAGGGGTTCATCTGAACCATGCCTTCTGCTATCAGAAAGTGACAGAGTATTTGTCACTGAGATAATAAGCCTCACGGCTATGTAGAAAACAGATGTGATGAAGACTCCATCTTTACAGTGTTACATTCCCCAAGGCTCAAGCTGCTTGGAACACCCTAATATAAACAAAACTCCACTGCACCACAGAGTTCACAGGCCCTTTATGTGCCAGTTCAACTGCAGCTTTAGGTGCTTAGAGGAGCTGACATGTTTTGAAAGCCTTAGTCGCATGAACCATGCAGATAAATTTGCTCTGGTTACTTGGGTAAACACCGAGTGGCATTTCACCCTCAACCAGGGACTTAAATAACTAGTTTCCTGTCCCTGTCTACAGCAGGTAGTGTCTGTCACTGACGCTAACTGCGAGAGAAAGACTACGTAAGTAAACAGCCAGCACAATTACTATAGATTTGAATGGTGCTGAAGTCAGTTTTAGAGTGTGTATGCTTTGTGGATATGCACTCCATTTAAGCCCACACCTCTTTCAGCCAAAACATAGGCAATATCCACCTGATTACAGAAGCCTCTTTAATGCAAACAAAACACAGAAAGTTTTATGGACCCAATGAATGAATTATCATAAGTATTAGTTTAACATATTTTGAATGGCACACTTCATCCATACATACTGTGATTGATAAGGTTCTACTTTCATTCTTCCATTCCATTCTCTTCATTCCTATACTCCTGTTTTCTTTTATTTTTTATTAAATATGATCCATCTCTCGTGCCTGGACAGTGCCTGAGCCGACAGCTCTAAGTCAAAGTTAGTACCTGCCGTTTTTCACGCTGCCCACACCTCGCAGAAGGTGAATAAAAGCCTTTCCCATTAGGGGCGCGTTCAGCGCTCTCTTGCTCTCTCTCCCTGGCCTTCTGCCGCTATCAATCATAGCCTCTTATCACCCATCATGTCAGAGTGTAGACCTCTCCGAGACTTCGGCAGGACATAAACTCGCCCCTTTAATGTATCAAACAGGCTTTAATGGGCAGAAGCTGAAGCGCGACCTTGAAATATGGCCCTGATACAAAATCCCCCGAATGGCTGGTCTCTTCAGCATTTTCTTCATCTTCTACTTCACTCCCTTCTTCTTTCACTTATTCCTCTAGTCTTGGGCAGTAAGTACTTAGCACAATGGAACGCAGCTATTAAAAAAGACACTTAAAATATATTTCATTCATCAGAGTTTTTCCTTGAAGTATTGCAAAATCCATTTGAAAACAGACTCCCTTGATTCCAGAGCCAACAACTTTAATAATGGTTGTAGCCTAAGTGTTTTACTGAATGATAGCCATACTGAATGATTGCTACTGTTTTACCACACTGATAATTAACTAAAGAAATCACAGAAGAATGATTTAATAGCATTGCCACCTGAAAATCTAAACCAGTACACAAATCTATATGTTTCACATCAATGTGCGCATATGTGAATGTGTGGACATATGATATAGTGTACTAAGGCTATCTTTAACTGGTTTAATTACAGTGCTTTGATTGACACTCCAAACCTTTACCCTGTCTTTAAGCAGACAGTTTTAGGCCTAAATCACTCAGATAGTGAGTGACAAGTACAACTCTGTATCTGTCCACCTCCTCCCCAGTGAGGCGTAACTAACTGTACATTTTGAAACAATGAGAGGTTTCTTCAACTGTAATGCAGTAGTAATGCAACTGTAAACAAGATGCATTAGGAAAATTGCTTGCATCAATTGGATGTGTAAAGCAGAGCCATTACATTGTCATGGACATTTGATAAGTGGCTTCTTGATCGTGGTTATCATTTACAGTAGTCTATGGAAACGGTGGTAGGCATGCTCATTATGTTGGGCCTGATCAGGTATTGGGTTTAAATATAGTCCCCACCAATTGTTCTCTTGCCATCTCAGTTCTGTTAAAATGAGAGAAATCATAATTTATTCTGAGGCTGACAAAAGCTTAAATCAATTATTCTGTTGCAAAGTAGACCAGTCATGGGGTTGAAATATGATGCCATCCACACAAAGTGAAAATCTAGATTAGCTTCACCTACTTCATTAATCTCATCCAATCCATGGGAGCCACTCAATTCAAGATGTATGCACTCGTCTGATTAGATGTGGGAGATTAGAAGAGATGGCAGTGATTTACGGTCTGTTAATGATATTATTATGGGTTATAAACGTATTACACATGCCACATATTTAATCTCTAGCAATGAAAAGAAGCCATTATGGAAATTCTATTAATTGCCCCGATTCATGGCTTGATCCATGACTTGGAATTGAATACGCCTCTAAAAAAATAACCAAATCTTATTTTGGTTCTACTTTGGCAGGGATGAATCCTCCACTTTTTGTGAAGAGATGCCGTTGCAACCCTCAGCAAAAAAAAAATAATAATGAGAGAGAAAGAAATGAAAGCAATGAGTGATGAATTTGAGCTAAGTTAATTAGAGAGAACAACACGCTAAACTCTCCAGGCAAACCTGCCTCTGTGTCTTCTTAATTAGGAGTGATGTCAGATGTTCACTATGTCAATACTGAAGGCCAGAGGGTTTCTTTAATCATGCTTTATGAATCACGACCCAGAAAATGCCAACGTGATTCTAATAATTTATTGCTATACTGTACAGGTATCAATCATCCAATAGTTTCCTCAAGCTGAAGGAGGTTTCCGAAGTGTCAGCACTGTTGTCATTTCATTTTTAACTGCCAATATTTTTGCAGGCGCTTCATTTGTTTAATAGGTAGATTTCAAAAAGGGGGCAGATGGCATTTAAATACTAATTATACTGGGGGAATATCTGTCCAAAGAGAACAGCGCATGAAACCTGGAGTCCTGATTCCATGCAGTGGATAGAAGGATAGCTTATATTTTATTAAAGAAGTTATGTTTTAACTTTGGTAATATTAAAAATCCATTCCCGGCACAGATCCATTCAGTGGATGTTAAATCTTTTTCTCTCTCGTGGGAGAGTGTTCAATTGTGCATGCAAAATGAAGTTTCCAATTTAATGCACTATTTAAAAGCAGGGGTCTCTGGAGTGACCCTGTGCCTTAATAACGTGTAATAAAGTTCCCCCGGTTCACTCGGCATTCAGCTGCTGTGGGCCTTGCAGAGGCAGGATGGAAAAAGAAAGTCCCCTGCAGAATACTGAAGCTCTCCATTAAGTTGTCAAATGGCGTTGTTTTTTAAAGTTTAAAGCCTATTTATAATTGTCTGGAGAATATGTTTCCAAACACAGTCACCAGGCTTCAGAAGGTTATTCTCACAGGTGCAGGCTGCGTTTTCTTATCTCATTCACAAAACTCCCACATTCACAGCATGCACAAATAGTTATTGTTTGGGTGACGATAGCTTTCCCCGACAACAGGTTTTAAGGGGAATTAGGCAGTCTTACTTACTTGTGTACTTACAATTTCAACGCTGTCTTTGGATTGTGTTGGATACTTATACGTACATGTATGTGAGTTTAACCTCCTGTAGGCTGATTGAATGGACTCATCACAGTTATTCATAAATCAAAAGTGCTTTTTCTACCCTGTGCCTCATCAGACTGCCTCTAATCATTCCTCCTCTCACCCAGGTCAATTTACATCAGGCTGATCAATAAGCGTATTGATGAGCATTCTGATAAAACACCATTAAGGTAACTACAGCCCAGGCTCTCTCCTGACCTGGCAGGATTGATTTCGTTTTAAATGATCCATGTACATCTACAGAGCTGTGATTGCCATTGTGTGTTTTAGTTTCTGCTCCTGGAGAGAGAGAGAGAGAGAGACATTGTTCATCACTGAGTAGGAGCCCCCATCTTCACACCCCAATAAAAAGCAGAGTAATGAAGCTTCACTGGACGCTGTCACCCCAACGCTGCCTTATAAAGGATGACACAATTATATTTTACCAGCTTTCCAAAAACGCTGACAAGCTCTGGTTCAATAAACCACAATCTGTACAGACTGAGGCAGCCCTGGCTTCTTTCTCTCTGCATCCCAGAAGTCATAGCTCATGAACTGGACACCTGCAACACTGTATTGAACCTGGTGGTTAAATATGAGAGATGTCTCCTGCAGCCTTCCCCACAAAACAGTGTGAAGCCACGGAGAGTTTATATAGGTTTTCTGCCCCTCATATAAAATACTGAGAATGCTGGTGCACAGAAATGGGGTTCTCATTAAGCTGAGATACTTAGCATTGAGGGACAACAAATGTGGGCTTGGATGGTCATGGTGTTGGGCAGTCATTGCCATCTGCTTCTTCCACTTCCTGCTCCATCCAGCACCCTGATCCCTATTTGTCTCTCTCCTTTACCCTCCCCCGTTTCCTCTCATTTTTTTTCCTTTTCTCCCTCTTCCACCCTTGGAGAAACACACATCTGGCCTCTGATAATCTCTCCTCTCCGAGTCTGACACGGCGTCACGCGCGAGCCGCGGCTTCGTATAATTCAGTTCTCATTCACCAGCGCGGATTACAGCCACACTCTGGCTCAAGGAATATTTCTGTGTTTTTATCCGAGGCGCGCCAACTATTAGCCGTGTATCATCTGTCTTGTTCATCTTGTTTCTGTTGAGAAAACACATATCCGATCCACACACATGGAAATGTACCACTTTCCATTCAGCCACGCTTCAGCTCACAAAATAACCACATTATTTGAGCCCAGACAGCCTGTGGTCTTTATGTAAGCCATCATCACATTTCAATGAGATCTGAGTGCAGAGGAAAAAAAATAACACTAAAATACTTAATATTAGCAGAACCTCCAGTACAATGATCATTACGCATCACACCTAAGTGGCTAGGGCCTGCTTAGTTAGCTCGCTCTGTTAGAAACCAAATCAAAGCTGTGGCAACCACATCTCTCCTGATGGCATTTCATGCTGCTATTGTATGCGCTGGTGAGGAACTGTCTGTCATTACACAAAGGCAAATGACTTCTTTAAAAATGCAAGGCCGTGCTGGCTCCGCAAATACAAACCTATTCTCTGTCCAGCTTTGTAATTGGAATGTAATTGCAAATGTGTGCATGGAAAATACATACCAATATGTTTATTGACATGATGAAGCATAAACATATGTTTTAAAATATTAATGCAAGTTCTCAGATTCAGTTAGGTGAATATGAAGTCACAGCAGCAGACACATTACATATGTTTAGTGCGTCAATCTGGATTTGATGTAATGTAATACTGTTAGGACTTGTTGTCATGCCGTGGAGGCAATCAAAGGAGAGTAACAATGAACATGATTGAACCCCATGCAATCTTAATGGTAATGAAATGTGTGCAGCGCATTCATACGCCCGGAGCCGGGAATGTAATATCAGCGGCCGCCAACTTGTTTATTTATTAAAGGAGGGATTGTCCGCCTCACTTGCTATCAGTGAGACTTGACAGCCACAGAGTTCAGGTGATGCATTAGCCAATATGTGCACTGGAGACGCCTCAACATCACACATCAATATGAAAATCAGTCCTCCCCCCACACCCTCGAAACGGCCCCGGGCGCTACATCCAGCGCCAAAAAAGTGACTAATCTGAGGGTCATAAAGCTGGGCGAGGTGCCTGAGGTGGTTTTCTGAGAGACAGGATTCAGAAACGCCATCAGTTTCTCTCTTTCTCTCTCTCTCTCTCTCTCGCTCTCATCCCTGAAACCAGGGAGCATCTTCTTCGCGTTAGGCAATCTCTCCTAATAGTCTGTGAAATAGGAGGGATTGCCGTAACTAAGCAAAGGGGGGAATAGAATAAAATTATAACACCGAAAGGTGACCCTTAGTCGTTGGCGGTGTGTGCATAGGATTAAACATCCTGCCATTGAGAGCCGAAGGGGGGTTTAGGTGGCTGTAAAACAGGGCACAGGGTGCAAACCTCAATGGTCCAAGTCCATCAACTGTTAATCGAAAAAGGACTGCAACATTGAGCTTACATATTATCATTTCCACAAGCTGATGGAAGTGTTTTACAAATGACTAGTTCAGGAACGGTGTAGGCACAAGAGAACTGAAGACTGCTTTTTGTTGAAAGCTGGCAGTATAAATATTAGCTCCATAATTCCAGTATATTGCTTTGGTTATCAGCTTGTTCTTGGTAGCAATTTGTGTTCATCTGATAAACCGTATACTATGTAATATCAACACTGCAATATTTGACCTTTCCAATTTCCATTGGATTTCTGGCATAGATCTGATGCTATACATAATAAATGGATATACAGTAACATTGAGAAGACCTTTAATGTACAGGTCTCGTCTGTGTTTTCCATTTAAATGGCTGTTTTACACTGCCAGTACGTGCACAGTACTGTGCATCTTTCTCGGTCGGTCGCCTGCTTGATAAGGCAGCCTGTCTAATTACAGGCTCAGTGTCTCAAAGACTGTGTGGAATGGAGAGAAAATGGTTTCACTCAGGAGGAAAGTGAGACAATGGATTCCCAAATCCGGAGAAAGGATTTCTATCGTGCCAGCCCCTTTGCCCGACTCTTGCGCACACCAATTGTGGCATCATCGAGTGTTTAATTACAGCTAAGTGACTTTGCACAGAGTCCTTGACCCAGTTGAGATGCCTTATCACATCGAGCTGCGCTGAGTCAAGATTACTTTTTAAACTTCGGGAGAGAGGGGGGGATAGAAAACAAGCTAATGCTATTTCCCCAAATACATGGCAGACACACAGCCCAAAGCCATTTAGGAAGCAATAGCCCATTCCAAGATGTGGCATCGAGTTGGCATCCGCACAGCTTTCAAATTCCTTCTCCCCAGCCAGATGGCTGCAGAATTACACATTTTTAATCTAAACCATGAACCTCTCCAGGCTTGGGGAAATCTTCTTGGAATACCCATTTTGGATTTATTTGCAGGGGGAACACATACTGTTACCCCGAGGGTCAAACATAATGGTAAACACACCGTCTGAAGGCAAGACGCTCAAAAAAAAAAAAATGCCAGGGCTAGTCTGCGGCTGAGCTATGTCCTTGTCGTCAGCCCGACCCTCTTCTTGGAAGGACACTGCAAGATGTACCCTGAAGATGTACTGCAGAGTTGCTGTCGTCCATCTACCTCTTTCTGTCGGGGTCTGGCAGGCGTAGGTGGGTTCTCAACGCGACACCGCTGTGGAAATGAAGTCTGCTGGCACTAATGAATATGGAGGAAGAGAACTATCAGGCAGAGGGGGCATCTGCGTCCTGTGGCTATGCGGATGATATTTTCTATTCTTAACTATTTACTTTGTGTGATCTTGAGTTATGTAAACTCAGCGGATGGCAACTCACAGAGGTGTTGGAGTCAACCTCACAAGTCACTGCTGGATATGTTTGTAATGTTCTCAGAAAAAAAGACAGCAGTGAATATGTGATTTAACTGCCACTCTTTGACACAGATATCACTTGTAATTCTGTGACTGACAAATCCATGTTTGACAAGTATGCCAGTGAGTGACTCACAATTCAAACACCTATTTAAATATAAAACATTTGTTTGTAAAATATGTCATAAAACCATATTGTGACATTGTAGTACATACCCTTTTTCACCACATAATGCCATTGCTAAAGACATAGAATAAGTATACACAGAAATTAAGTTAGACAAACTAGATCAACAACTAGCCCACCAGGGACAGACAGAGCAGATCAAGACCAGGTCTTGGCAAGAGGATGCTGATTTGGGTACAAACACACAGTATTATGTAGAGTACTGAGAGATATTGACAGTTTGGGGTTGTCTTTTGTACACTCAGGGGCATAGCACAAGATCCTAGGCCCTATGCATAGGCAGTCCTGATGGGCCCCCATGCCCCCCCCCCCCCCCCCCCAATGCATACAGTATATTCCAGACTTTTCAAGGGCCCCCCCTCCCCTTGGGGCCCTAGTAATCAGTACTGGTTTTACCCCCAGTCTGACACCCCTGCGTACACTGCTATCATTTTATATGCTTCTACATTTGTTTTGCGTATTTGTCTGAAAACATCATCTTTTAGATGGCAGAAGTTTCTCCTCAGCACTCAAACTGAAGTGCAGGCCCCAACCACAGTGCTCTTAAGGTTAATTAGAAACATTATCTCATCAGCAGCGAACCAATGGAGCAGTGGAGTCCCCCTGCTGGCAGAGACGCTAATCTCTGGCAGGGCCGCTCGGGGTCCACCTGCGATCCGTCTCCGTCACGGAGCTGACAGTCCCCACGGGCCGCCGGAAAAGGTTCCGGTCCAGCGCGCCGCTGTGACTGGGCTGCTAATGAAAACAGAGGAGCGCCGGCCGGCCGGGCCAGTCCAGTCCCGCAGACCGGCCCCAGCGACGACGCTGCACGCGTGGCACAAAACCGCCCAGGAGGCTGGCGTAAATGAACCTGAACACTGCTCTCCCTCGCTCATTTCTTTATCTCGCTTTTGTCCTCTCTCTTTCTCTCTTTCTCTGAAATTTCTCTCTGTCTTTGTCTCAATTTTATGAAGTGGTGTGCTAAGACATCTTTACCAGTGAGGGGTAACTCTTACCTATAGGATTAAAGCTAAGATGTCCCTATAAAATGTAATTATTTTCAAAAACTCACAATATCTTATGTCACCACATGCTGATGACAACATACATTCACTGACTGAAATAATACATTTTAGATCTTTCATCTTTCCCTTGACCCCTGTCAAATCTTTGAACCCAGTGCTAATAAATGGATAATATTACAGGTTATCTTACTATTAAGTCAGGCTTCCCCTCTTAAAAAGCCCTGTCACATCGGAGGTGGATGAATTACAGCTTAATTTGTTATCTAGACTGACATTCACAAGACAAGATTAGGAAATGTGCTTGTCTTATGGCCTTCCTCATTATTAAATTACCGGCCATGCTACTCCAGTGGCTCCATCTCATCCCGAGATGTTAAACAAGAGGTAAGGTCAGATGTGTCAAAGCTTAACTTCTTTGTCTATCAACAAACAAACAAACACACACACACACACACACACACACACACACACACACACACACACACACACAAGCACATGCCATAACATGCACACACTAACACAGGAAGAGAAAATTACTTAAGCCTTTGTGTTCCTGATGACAATGATTAAATGAAATGCACATGTCTACAGTAAACTGTACCCTGCTGGAGTGATCAATATATAATCTATTGCAATTTGTACATTACAATGCAATAAGTGCAATCCTGTGAATGAAGTTGGATAAAGTACCTTCAGTCTCTGGGTGTCCTAAGTTTCTGTAATAAGTCTATATTTCTATAAAATTTACATAGTCTTTACAGCATGTATTGCTACTTTGTGCCTCTGTGCCTTAGTGAGAGCTTGGCACCTTGTTATGGCAGCAAATACCGGCAAACTCGGGAAACAAACGACCATTAAAACTACTTCCATTCTCACCCCCCTCCTGGCTCACTCAGACTGTGACCAAAGATTGTTTGTCATCCTATACCTCTCAACAACACTGCCAAACTGTCAGAGGCAGCCTTATTTTCATAAGGGAGGAAGCCATATGTTCCATTGCCTGCTGGCAAGTGACAAGTGGTGACCCTGGCGTGCGGCGACTAGGAGAGGGCCCCCTTCTCTCTGCCCACTCCACAGGTACGGCGTCACGGCAACACCCTACCATCTCACAGCTTCCTGCCACCGAGCACATTATTGATGACAGTGGCACAGGAAACAGCAGTCATCTCTATGGAAATAAGGCAATTTAAATGATTGAAAGTGTGTCCATAGATAACTGCCTTTCATTTGTTACTCTAAAGTGGGCGTGATGCATAGGGTTAACAGGCTTTGGGTGGTGGTGGGGGAAATGGATCTGCTGCATGGTAATTGCCAGTGAAAGCGATTATATTGCTCTGAATGAAGAGGTTGTTGTTGTTTTTTTTCTGTTGACAGTTATGTGCTAGTTGTGTTAGTTTCAGATGTGTTAGGAGTCAGAGTAAATCAGTGCAGAGGAGAGAGATAATACAAACATATTTTCTTTTCAGATAATGCAGAATATGTCTGGAATGGTGATTCAAAAAGAGATACCACTGATCAAGGTGAATCAAACGTCCATCTCTCAAACAACTACAACCAGGAACTATTTGCCCCAGCTATACAATGGCGTCACCATTAAAAGTATACCCCCCCCCCCCCCCCCCCATATATTCCATCATTTTTATTTAACTGGTTTGAGAAACTGCTGACTAGCAAGTTCCCCCTTCTCCTCCTTTATGAGTCGGTGAATATGCTTTTAAGTGGATCCGTGGTGAACGTTTCTGATGCAGAACGTGCTCTTGCGGGCTGTTGTGTGTTTCAGGTCTTGTAGCGTAAAAAAAAAACAAGCAGGGCGTTAAAAATGATGTCCCCTATCAGAAAGACTTATGACAGCTCTCCTCAGCGACAGAAATAAATACCAGACATCACACTTTTATAAGTTACGCCGTGACCCTCAACACTACGACCCCATCATTAATATGGGAAGACCAGATGATGGATCAGAGTATGGTTCACTGGAGCATCACTGGGCCTCTGCTGGCCTTGGCTCGTATATCAGCACGCAGGCCCTGAAAGGGAGGTATTCGTTCAGCAGTATTTCAACAGTAGCCTAACGCTAGGCCCATCGTAAACCTTTGCACATGTACATGCTTCTCATGATTAGCTGCATGTTGTCAGGGGCATTTTTACATTGTGTGCATGTTTTCACGCATCCCTGGATTTACTGACGGATATTTCCGATATAGACCCTTTCAACAAGAAAAACAAAAACAATGCTTGAACGTTCTATTTTGTTCCCAATCAACTTCCTTTCCAGTAAGATAACTATGGAATGTTAAAATGGAAGCCTTGTGGGAACAACTACGATGCTGATAATGGAACTCTCTTGAAACGGTAAATATAAGGGAAAGGGTTTTTTTGAAGTAGTGTGTCAGAATGTACCGTATGTGTAAGACCATACAAGATGGACACACAGGTAATTTAATTTGTTACTTCATGTATACTCCCTCAGCTATAATACATTTTCCCATCATATTTTAGTCATTGTAGGCAAATGCCTACAAAGGCAAAGGATTACTCCTTTATTGAAAGTATACTGACCTTTTCATGCTGGTTTCACTCCCTCTCAATTAAAAATAAGAAACATCTCCAGAGCATTGTGAACACATGTTCTAAAATCATTGACCACTCTCATCAGTCTCTGATATCACTGCACGACAAGGCAACACTAAGGAAAGCCAACTGCATCTTAGAAGACTCTACTCATGTCCTTGAGGGTATTCGCCTTTTGAACTTGAATGCTCCCAGCACCTCCTCCTCTCTCTCCTGGGACTAACCCCCCGCCCCCTTACACCCCTGTCTGTCCTGTTCTTTCTTTTGTTCTGTCTTATATGTTGTGTTATGTCTTATATGTCACCATGCCTGCATAGCAAAATTGCCCCTCAGGGATAAATAAAGTTTTTTGAATTGAATTGAATTACAGTAACATTATGTAAATAGTTTGAATTGTATGATCTATTCTATTTCTAAATGTTTGACTATCAAATATATGAGCTGAGCCTCAGCCTCACAGTTGCTGCCTTTGATAAAGTCTCGGTTTTTGGTCGATTCTTGTCTCTGAGATATAAGTTTCATCAGTATTAAATCAACTCTGAAATTTCAGGAGAGTCCAATTCTCCTCCAGTAATGTTTTTCCCTTTTTCACCCAAATTGAAATGATAGTTCCTCTTAGAGCAGACATAGCTCAGCTCCAACAGGTAGCCGGTGCCATGAGTATTACTCTTTCCTTTGGCACTAGCAGGTGTCAGGAACAATCGTGCTGGCCTGTCAGAGCTGCTCTGTGCGATGTCTGGAGTGATTCATCTTGTTGCCAGGATCATTAACTTCCTGTTGGAGGGGCTGACAGAGAGAAAGTCAAAGCGCACTCCGGAAAAAAAGTTTATGTGCCGTCAGTGCCTCCATACTAATTGCATTTTTCTCTCCCAGAGAGATTATTTTATTATGTCAAGGTAAATACCCCAGTGTGTGAGAGTTCATAGTTTGCACAGATGTGGACTTTGAGTCATACTCATTTTATGTTTTAGTCAGGTAAAATATTTCAGTTTCTAAATGAGGGTACCCTGACCAGAAGGCTATATGTAGAGTTGGTTCAATGGCACTGTAGCGATATTTGATTGATGGAATGATATTTCCATTTATTTTATGTTCACACACACACACACACAGACAGTCTCACACACCCATTAGTATACTAATTGTCCCATTAAAGTAATGAGAGGTTCTCTCTTTAGCTATTAATTGCTTAATTTGAGTAATGTTTATTTCTGCTCAGACATATGTTTGCTACTGTCCATGTTGTTCATTTACTCAACTCGTATTCATTTAGGCCATCAGGTGCTCATCAAAGCCTTCAATTAATTGGTAATAGAAACTAAAAGACCAATCAAATTAACCTCTTTCCAGTACATTACATTTTTATATGAGAGTTAATAGAATGTCAGACATAAAGTTTTCCACCCATGCATGCCATCGCGATGTGAAAATGTTATATTTCTTAGGACTTAATTATGGAAGTAAACTGTACCCAACTTCTCATCCTCAAGTTGCCTTTGATAAAACTCTGAGATCAATTTTTGGAAGAAAATGAAAGGTGTGTCACCCCTTGACCTTTGTGCTACAATAGACTTCTATTGTTGTTGCTTGGTAACAAGTTATTACACGGTTGTAGCACTGCCAAACTCAGTAAAGGGGAAAAAGAAGTCCCACACTTGAGGAATTATGATGGAGAAATCTGGACATTAAAATGTATGACCAGTTTTTCTGCACCTCATTGTTTGTAGAACAATGAAGAAGCTGCTCTTTCTTCTCTAAGGGAGTCTAAGCTTTCATTGTTGTGAATAAAGCCCTAAACCCCTAGATATCTGCTGAAAGGTTACCATCATGAGGTGGAAATGTTTTCAACATAATACTGAGCTCTACAATGATGGTATCATATTATATCATAAGTCCTAAATCTTCACTGGGTTTAGAGGTCTGTTTGTTTATTTATTTGTTTTGCAATATATTTTGTTGACACCTGAATGAAACCCCCTATGGTGTCAGACTGATACAAAGTATATGTTTGCAATACAGCATTCTGTGTGAGGCATATCACACAGGCAAGCTAACACTTCAATCCTGTCTTTACTTGCCAACCTCATTTTCATCTGTCTATTATGTCTAATTTAGCTTTTCTTTTGTCTCATTTTTTTTGGTGTTGTTATTGTCATTGACTCTGTGACTGTCATACCAGTTTCTTTATTATAAACGTGTTGTGCAAAACTATTGTGCAAAGCCCAAAGCACGGAATTCATCCCCAAGAATAGCATGGTGATCTATGTGCTAAAAATTCACTACGTCAGAGAATGCTAACTGCAAAATGTTGCAGACAATAGTTTTTTAGAGCTCCTCTGTAAATCCATACCGAGTACTAATAGGGTTACAGGCCGAGTGGGGCAATAATATGAGAAGCAAAAAGCACTAAACACGGGGAGTTCCATCTCTTGTGTCTCCACTTGATTGGTTTTAACAGTTCTTTTGATCTTTTGCAGTGATTGAAGTGTTTCGGTGGTACACGGGGGGCACCGCGAGAGCAGGGGAGGAGGCGGAGTGCCACGCGCCAGCACATGCCTAAGAGGCACAAACATCTGAATGTCAGAGGGAAATTAAAACACTTTCCCATTACTGGGGCCTTGAATCTTAATTCGTTCTTCCACAAACTATACAAACTGGGTGACAAGGTCAGTAAATTTTTATTGAATGGGAGGTGAGTGTTGACCTTTCAATAGCGTTTTTCAAAAATGGAGGGGCACTAAATCTATACTGTACATACTATGGGGGGGAGTGTGTGTATGTGTGTGTGCTGTATCACTACATACACATTGACTCCAGATGTGAATGAACAGAAGATTTATCCAGATTGTTTTTCTTTATGCCGTATTGACTTTTTCCAAGAGGCATTATCGGATAATAGGAAGGCATCAGCTTCCCTGATCGAGAATGAGGTACCACACATTGTTTTCTTTTGTCAAGTTTAAAACAAGATCTGCATTCATTTAATCTTTATTGCATTTATTTAATTATTTAATGTTTTTGTCATTGTATTCATGTATTCAGCCTGTTTTTTTTTTATTAAGGAATTAACCTGCCCATGAGGTAACTTTACAAAAAGATAAGACGGACCTCTCCATCAATGTTTGATGGCACTACTGTAGTCGGTGCTCTGAATCAGGTGTTGCTTTGGTAAACACTTCAGTCACAGGAGCCTGAAGTCTCATAAGCTGGAGACATTGTCCAGACACACTCCACAACACAAAACAATTTGCTACGTGTAATGCTATGTCAATATCTGCAGACAGAAGACAAATGTTGTTATTGCTATGTCATTTCGACATTAGCGAAAGCTTTTTTTTCTGAAGAGGGTGGGGGATGGGGCAGGAGATGAAAGTCAAAAGTAAATATTTCTACTCCTAGAAAATGTCAAATAATACGTGGCCAATCAGAAGAGAGCATCACATTTGTTTCAAGTGACAGACCAAGGATGGATTTTGGTCTTTCATTCGAATTCTCCTTCATGGTCCGCAGATCTACTCAGTGATAGACAAACTGCATGCACCAATGTGCAGTCAAAGAAATCGTTAACTGGTAGTGAATGCTGAAGTCGCTGCATTGAAGAACAATGTATTAAGCAGCTTGCTGAGTAATTAGGCTCACAGTTGCATCGTTACAGAACCAAGTAAGACAGGAAATAAATCATTTATGTGTCAGTGCACAGTCTGCACACTGAAATGGTTCATCAGTTTTTACCTGCCTATTGCTACACAGTAAGACAATGGGCCATTGAAAATGATGAATGCCAAGCACTTCAGAATGTAGATGTTGTCCAAGGACTGGAACATTTAGGCTGGAATTAGGTTAAGCCCTCCACATTAAAATAAACCGTCAAGAGTGGGTGCAAAGACAGGGCAGAGATTAAGAATCTGGAGTCAGTGCAAGCTATTAAGCAACATTTGCTGTATAGTGCCACCATCATCACATTCTTTGAGAGACGGGCTGTGAAGCAACAAACTCAAGAGATCATAGTAGTAATCCTTGAATCCTTGTTCGGGCACAAATCAGGCCAATTACAATGAGTGCCAAAGTGACTTTTCCCTGTCATCTCTCCAGGGAATTCTGCCGGCATCAATTAGAATTGTCGTTTCTAATCTGCTCCAGCTTCCCAGACACTGGTCATTTCCCATTAGAGTCATTTTCCTGGGATCCCATTGACCGATAGACATCTCTGAGGCTCAACAGAGGAGACGTAGAGGACAATAATTAAGGAGGTGGCATTTACTCCCACTCAGGTGCTCTCAGAGATCTAAATCTGCAATTACCTTCCAGAAAATAGCATTGTCAGGACAGGGCCAGTGTTAATAATGGCTTCCATGCACTGCTGGGATCCCGAGCCCAATCGTTTCTACTGAAGCTGCAGTTTGATTGTTTATCACTGTACCCTGGGTTATCAGCCACACTATTCTAGTAAATGTTAGAGAGAAAGAGGGGGGTGGGGGAGTGTAGGGTTTATTTCTGCTTGTTTGTGCATCACACAATTTCTAAACTGAGATCACTTCTGATCAGAAATGGCCAAATCTCTATCAAATCAGATAACTATGAGAGCACAGCATAAACCAAACAGAATGACCTATTACTAATTTCAGTGTTTCCTATGAAATGTCATATAGAAACCTGGTCAATAATATCAGACTTTTTTAAACGTCTTATTTAAATACAGTCTACAATGTAGAGTGTACATGCTGCATGGAAGGGGTGTGATCACAAGGCTAGCAAGTTTCCCAATCTGACTTCCTTTCTAGCCATGCAATGAGAAACTGTGGTGCAGCTCATACCAAGAATTTTGCCCACCACACCCCTTGAACACACACACACACACACACACACACACACACACACACTATCTCTCTCTCTCTCTCTCTCTCTCTCTCTCTCTCTCTCTCTCTCTCTCTCACACACACACACACACACACACACACATACACATATGCACAATGCAGCAGCCGTGTCCAAGCTCTAAGTTCCCAGACACTTGATAAAGTGCAAAAGGACCATTTGCACAGAAGGCAATTAAAAGCTTTAGTGGTTCCTGCAGGCAGAAGGTAGTTTTGGGGCCCCAGTCGACACATGAGCCACTGCCTTATTGGAAAAGACTGCTATGAGCAGTGAAATGGCATCAGTAATTTACGCCAAATAGGCTCCAGGTAGCATACCAGTGCCAAGAAGAACACATCTGCATTAATCAATATGAAATTACCCCACATTTAATTAGACGAGGCCAGCCCTTGCACCTGACCATAAACAGAATAAAGAGAATGTGTTATTTATCGACATTCATGCAGGGAGACATGTGCACGAAATGTGCTTGAGAAACACAATTGTTATCAACAATATGTGCATATTCTTTTTTTTTTTCAATTCTAGTTTATTGCTTATCAGATAACCCAACCATTTCCCTCTTATATGTTTGCCACCAAATCACCTTCCTCACCTTGAGAAAATACTGTAATAGCATTAACAACCATTAATAACTAATTGAAGCTGCCCTTTGGATACTGCTGCTAAATATCTCCAAACAGAATTGGTCATAAGAGGTCACTTTAGGTTTATGTGCGTGCTTGTGCACCTGCTCAGCCTGCCCCTGCAGCCTCAGGACATTCTTTGTGGGGACAAATAGTTCTGCATCGACGAGGGCATGCTCTACGAGCAACTGATAAGAGTGTCCTTAAAATGACCATACAGTAGCCAATGCAAGGAGATAATCAAGACAACCTCTGGATTAAGAGACATTAGCATATCTCCTGATCACTGTGATTGCTTGCCTGTTGTCCATTGGCTAAAACATCTAATGATTGTTGCTGTTTAGGTTTGATTTGGCCGACCTTATGTCTCTTTCTGTGCCAATCTCCTGCGCTTTCCCTTGGTAGGCGCCACATGCCTCACAAAAGAAAATGTTTTTAGGAGTGTTGCTTGCCCTGGCAGCATTAGCCCACTCCCAGCCTTGACCTGCTCCCTTGGTGTCCTTTAGCGGTGTTGGTAAACACAAGTGAATGTGAGGCTGCGGCGGACTCTGTCTATCTGACCTCTCCCGACAGGCACTGACCTTCCTGATCTGTCTACTGCATTACTCCCGCTGCCTCGTTTTTCAGCGCCGCAGACGGCTCCCGCTCTTTATCGCTCGCGGGGATCAGCAATCGCTCACTGACCACTTTCACATTAATGCAGCCTGTCTGGCACGCTGTCCACAGGGCTCCTTAAGCACTGCAAATACAATGGGCTCGATCCCATAGTGCTGAGGAGAGAGCGGACACAGCAATGCGGGCTGGAATTTTCACGGTAGATTAGGACTTTTGTGGGCATTAACTCCTCATGTGAACCATTCAAACAACTCTCACTCAGTCACAGCACTGCTCATTTGAAATAGATAGGAACATAATATTCCACAACTGTGCAAGAGTTATGGGGTCACACATTTTCAATTAAGTATAAGTTCCCAATTTCAAACTCGATTTTTTAGGCACTTGTTTATGTTGAATGATCAAGAGCGTTTTGGTTAGCTGTTCCAAGCATATAATTCTCCATTAATTTCTCCCCAGGTGGAAATACAAATTCCCGCACAAATAGAGCGGTGCCTCTACTCCACCTGTCATAAACTGAGATTAGAGCGAGCGAGTCGACAGGAGCTTGTCAAGTCGCAGGCAGCGCAGCAGTGAGCAGGTGCGTGAGTCAGGGCAGAAGAAAGGCATGTTATCTGCAGCTCCCCGCTTTAGAAATGAGATGTACAGCTGCCACAGCTCTGAATTAGAGCCTTTATTCCTCTCTCTCTCTCCCTCTCTCTCTCTCTCCCCTCTCTCTCGTCTCACATCCCCCCAGCCTCCTCTGTTCTGACAGCCAGGGAAACGTGTTACATTTACAGTATACGCTTCAAAATGACAAACCAAGGATTTACTTGTGAGCGGACGAGGGATGGGGGCATATTTTCCAGTTTGCTTAGAAAAGGGAAACAAACTGCTCACAGTCTGAGCAACATTTTGTAGTAATGATCGAGCCAGAACTTGTCTGTCAAAAACAGAAGCATCCTACTGACTCCAACCGCATGAGAGAGTATCATATCAGACAAGATTCAACATAATTTCACACATGGTTACATTTCAACATCAGTTATTATTTAGGAAAATAAACCACAAACCCTGTTCTACAATGATGTGAGTGAGATAAAGATTAATTCAAGACTGTACCTTGTTAAACCATCTCAGTCGAGGAAATTGTGCATTCTGGTAAAATTAGTATCTCATTTCCATATGAAGCGGCTCTATTAATAATGGGGAGCTTGTGTCCAATTTCTCTTTCCATTCTATGGGAAATGAGCTATGAAGAATGATAGTAATTGTCAATGGACAATTTCAGTAATAGAGCATCTGCTTCAGTTCTTCATGCTACATAATCATCCTTGTCATAATCAAAAAGAGCCAGAGATTTCTTGAAAGGGATGAAACACCAAATACTTAATTAAGTTCATAAGATGACAACAAGTGCAATTTTACCTTGTTAGCGGTTTCATTCCATTTGCTCACTTGAGTTTTCAAACTTAATCTTCACACACATTTGTGTCGGTGTTGGAGTGTAATGCTCTCTGGGTGATTGTGAAAATGTTTCCCATCTGAAAAACATGAAAAACAAAGATAACCCAGAGACAGTGTTGTTCTCAGCACTAAACTGCTTTTGACTTCAGAGTGTCTTCATAGAGACTATATCCTAAAATACTTTAATAGACACTCTTTTGTATTGCTTTTGGTCTCCTGTGATTTACACTGATCCTTTTACCATGCATGAAGGTTAAGAAAGATTTTTTTCCCTTTTCGTCGCAAACCTCAGAGAGCCCACATCTGTTCATCATTCTGACCAACTAAACGGGATTTAAGCTCTCATTTCATCAGGGCTATGGGTCATGTGCTAACGAGAATAAATGGCCTTTCAGTGTTATTTCAGAGATGACATCTGGGACAAGGAGGATTCCCAGCCTTAATAACAAGGTTTGTTAAAGCCTGCAGGTGACAGACCGGCTTCCACTGAGAATTACCCAAGAGTGTGTTTCAGATAAATGAATGGTGAGTTTCTTTTAAGTAATGTTTGAAGTTACTTACACAGTTTAGTATCTGAAGCAATTGGGACTGAATCTATGTCCACTTATTTTATTTCAGTACTCTCTTGATCAACCTAAATTTATGCAAAAATAGTACTACCATGCGCTCTACTTTTTTCACATATTTTTGCTAAACCCATGAATAACTTTCTGTCTACAGTGACTATTAGGCAAATACTTTACATGAATCATGCACTTAATTTCAGAGCAGCTCCAGCTGGTCAGAGAAACCTCACAAGTTGGATTATCCAAAAAACCTTGCATGTGACACACGGCATAAAAAAATTCAAGGACCAGTCTTTTCCTTGACATTGTGCTTCACAGCCAACACAGTTGTTAAAGAGATTAACGGGTCTGGGCGCATGGACGATGGAGATGATGGATTTAGCAGGATCAAGCTCATTAAGTATGCAGTTATTCAGAAATCTGTCTGTTGAAGATGTGCAACTCACCTCCGGTCTGCCAGCTCATGTGTGAAACGCTAGGTGCACCACGCAGGGCCTGCAACATTCCCACTGATCCAGCTGTTCACATCACCGGATGCACCTAAGAGCAAATCAAATGGAATATTTGCATATAATGATTGATGCGGTGGCAATATGATCTGCATTACATATAGAATATAGCACTTACAGAATGTGTAATATTACATAAAGCATGCAAGCCCCCTGTGTTAAGGAATTAATATATTTTAATGCTGTAGGTTACAAAAGAATGGCCTCTGTAATGTCTTCCCATTGACGAATTCTGTCCTACAAAAGGATAGCTTGCTTTGTCATTAATGTTTTAAGGAAGAGGAACTAAATTTGCTGAAGATATATTTTCCACAATGTCTTAAAGGAACAGCTAAGGCACATCATTTCGAAAGAAGCAAACATGTTTGAGAGCACTGAAGTGAAAGAGATTAGCCATGTTTGAGTGCAAAGTCATTCAAAAGATTAAGCATGTTTTTCGATTCTTATCAAACCTCCTAAAGATAGACAATGGGGTATAGTATCAGGCCTGGGCATCTGGTGTTCAATAACAACGGCGGGGCTGCAATGTCATCTGATCAGAATCAGAGTTGCTCTGTCCATGTAATGCCAATGAGGGCCAGCTCTGTTTTGATGGTGATGTGTGGCTGGATGATCCCATTTTAGAGTATTGTTAGGGACAAAAAGGGCTAGTTATTAGACACTGTGCTCAAATAAATATATTTTGAGACTGTTCTGTGTGGAGAAAAAGAAAATATAATACAAAGTGTACTTTGGAGTCATCAAAATGCTCTTATTTGAGAATATTTCCGTGACATTGTGAATGGTGACAAACAGTAATAGAAAAATCTGTCTCTCTTTTCTTTCATCAGCTAGCTCTGATCCGTGTTCTGATAAGGTCATCTCAGGGTCAGCTGGTCACAATGTCCTTATTCTCAGTTGTCATGAGATACGTCTACGCCATTTTTCATCTCACAGGCCATTTACTGGGTGTCATAGGTAATACCGCTGCATTCTTTAAATGGCATTACCAAAAGGCAGAGCACAGAACCTCCACTGTACGTAGATGGTGTCTCTCACATGAGGACCATTCCACTCACATGTGCATCACACATAATGCAGGTTATCTCTGGCTGACCTTCAAACTATCCAGGTAAAAAAAAACAAAGGTTTAAAAATACAAGTAATTTCTTTCCTTCCCTGAACTTCAATAGACAAGTAGGATCCACACCAAACACCCACTTTTGATTGAGATATGTGGAGTTACGTTTCACATACGTTGACAGATTCCTAAGAATATCTGTCTTGATGAAAATTTAAATTGCTATGAAATTACCTGCTCATTCTATTCATACTGTGTGTAACCATAACCTGTCATTGAAATGCCACGACGGATAGATCTAATATTGTGTTTCGTGCTGATGGAAGGATAGTATTTAGTGCAATTAGTGCATTATTCATATCTGTTCTGATTTGAGGATTGTTCCATTACTGAGCCCTAGTATCATCCAATTCATCATCATCATCATCATCATCACATTGTGAAAGCTGAAGATTTTCATTAAGACCATGTCCAAAAGGGCCTTTAAATAGGGTGATTCATGGCATTACATATTGCTTCATGCACAGTGGTTTTATACTACTGCCTTTTTTTGCTGTTTAGTTTTTATACAGCCCCCTCTACATTTACTGGTATATGGTAAGGTTGTGCAAAAGCTGCATAAAAATCACCCTTTCTCAATTGCCTTAGTCTCTCAATGAAATATGAAAATTCCAACCTTTAAGAAAATGTACTCCGAGAAAAAAACAATGCCTCATAAAAAAAAATAATATTATCACATGTACCACATTTTTTTTAAAATTATGTTCAACTTTTTACATTTTCAAGCAGTAATCAATGGCTTGCATGTTTCATTTAGGCACAAACATGAAGTGACAGTGGCCAAATGTCGTAGTCCTCCTTCAGCATGCAAGACAAGAGAAATAATCACTGTTGGAGAGTTATATAAAAAAAGGTAGCATATAGGATCACCAATTTTCCGAACAAACTTAAAAAGTGACCTCATGCTAGATTATTTAAAAGGCATGCAATAAAATGCCTTTCCTGTCATTTAATTTCAAATATAAGTGGCAGGAGTTGTTCAATTCCATTAAAACGTTGCATGGAATTGTGTTCTAAAGTCAAATGAATAGTCAAATAAATCATGCTTTTTTGGCAACAAACACTGAAGTAAGGCATGGCACACACAGAAAGATGACTATACTGAAAAGAACCTCATGCCTACAGATCAGCATGGTGGGGGGTCTGTGATGTCATGGGGCTGTTTTTTAGTCCAGAGGCTCTGGTAACCTCAGGTGCATGAACTCCATGAGATACTCGAACATTTGAGATCAAAATGTATGTCTTTGCCAAAAGACACTAAAAGTTACTGAACACAAAATCAGCATCCGCCATGGCCATCTCCGTCCCCTGATCTGAACTCCATAGAGAACCAGTGGGGAGAGAGGATGCACATGAGAGGACCTGGGAATCTGAACAAGACGGATTCCAGGAATGGTCTCAAATATCTTGGTTTGTATTCTCCAACTTTATGGGATGTAGGGGAAGATGAAGAGGTGTTTTATTGGCAAATGGAGGCTTTATATATCAAATACAGGGGTGCAAATAATTGTGGCTTGTGTGCTTTGGCATTTATTTTTTTATGGGGCAATGTTTTTCTCAGAATTAATGTTCTCCCTTCCAAGGTTGGATTTTTTTCTCATTGTTTTCATTGTGAGACTAAGATGGATTGCCAAAAGATGGATTTTATTTATCTAATTCAACATTACCTGGGGTGGCAATACATGTGGAGGGCATAGGACTCTTAAACAATATCAAGTCACTGATATTTGTATCTTAAAGCAGGAGCTAAAATGAGCAGTCATCTCAGTCATGATGAGACAGTCTTTCTTCCCAATGCAAAATCAGTCTTCATCCTAATGAGATTGCTATCTCTCTGTCCCTATAAAGAAATGAAACTGGTATAAAAATGAGAAATATAGAGAGGAAACAAACAAACAAACAAATGAGAAAAGATCCATATGCTAATTGCATATATTATGTTTTCACAGAGAGAGAGAGAGAGAGAGAGAGAGAGAGTTCATGTGTGTATTTGTGTGTATGTGTGTGAGTGTGTGAAGCATGGGGCTAAATGCATGTCAGAGTGTCTTTGAACGGAAAATGCTACTCAGTGTTTGTTGATTGGATCACATGCTTTGCTGTTCAGATAAAGGCCCCTTCTCAATTTCACAATTTAAGTATGTAAGCCATGCAAACATAAATTCCACATGATTGTGTTCATATTTAGCAAGTCTCTGAGAGAGACATGCTGAGGTAAATGGGAGTGTATTATCTCATGCCTGCAGTGCAGAACTGTGAATTGTTTCAGCGTGGCTTTACCCAAAGCAGCTTTGTGTTTACTAGACAGACAACACCAGCCTAGGACTTACAGAAAAGTAACCGCACAACAGTTTTTGTTCTTCACAAAATCACAGTCGTTCAGTTGGGATGTTGCTATTGCCTAAATGCCTTGTCAACTTATTGACAAAGGAAAAAATGGTGTTCCATCATAAACCTACACTGTAAAAAGTTTAACGTAAAATTTACAGCAACTTGCTGGCAGCAAATAACCAGCAAGTTGCTGTATTTCACTCTACAGTACACCTACTGTATATGAAATCACAGTACCTATGCCTGATACTGTAAATGCAAACTACAGTAGTACTACCAGTGCTGTAATGTATACAGTATTGAATTGTCTACCGTATTTTTAATCACAGTACTTATGGATCATACTGTAACTTAGTACAGTAGTAATACCAGTGCTGTAATATTATATACAGTAATTTTGGGAAATTCATATCCTGCTTTATCTACAGCCAGGATAAATTTCACTAGGCCTAGGTATGGTTTAGGCTACACAAACTTGCATAAATAACCATTGACAACTTGTTATCAGTTTGAAAAGCAAGTACATTTATTCACTTTTTTTCCCGTTTAGAAATTCTCGTGTGCTGCATCCTAACGTTAGACCAACGGTTGCAGTCAGCCTGATCCACCACCAGTAGCAGAGTGAAGCAGCACCTAGCAGAAATAGAAGAAAAAAAGATAAACAGTGTTAGATAACAATTTTCAACTGAACCTGAAGGCTACTTACAAGTGAAACTTTAGAATAATCATTTATATATATATACTGTATGTTTTTTGAGTTTACTGTCAAAATGCCAGGCTGAAGATGGTGTTAGCATAACTCAGTTTCGCAAGGTATATTTAGCTGCTAACGTTAGCCAGCTGGGTGAGCTCATTGATGATATTTGCTTGCAGCAACACATAGATATATGTATATTACGATGAGTTAACGTTACATAAGTTAGCTGGTAGCAGCTAAACCTCCACGTTAACGTTAACCAGCAGCACATCATCTTCAGCCTAACATTGTGACAGTAACATACTAGGCCTAGCACTACTAGCGAATGTTTTATATAAATTATATGAATATAATAAACTGTAACTTACTGAGAACTAAGGTAGGCCTAATATAAACGAGACTGCCAAAACGTTAACGTAACATAACACATTAACGTTAATGCCACCTTCACAGCAACAGCAACTATGATAGCTAGCCTAAAGTTACTTAGTTGATCCAACAAGCATGGATGAGTCTGTAAGTTAGACAGTACAACGTACATAGACTGTACACATGCCCGAATTTAATGTAGTACAATTTCACAATGAAACATTAACGTTACATAAATAAATGCTTGCTTACCATTAAGGTGGAGCTGCGAACTTGACAGAGTGCTGAACACCGTTGGTCTGACTCTGACTGAACTGTTGCTCAAAAATGATCTCCCGCCGCCGGACAGTTCAAACGTCGTCGCGCGGTGCACGTTTCAATCACCACGTCAAAATTTCCCAGTAAACCATAAATCCATGACTTTTCAATATCTTTTCAAAATGATGATTTGGGTGGAAAATCAACGTAATATCAATGTCACCTTGCTATCTGGGAGCTTAACTTTGTATTTATGTGCAAAAAGAAAACCCCAACTGATTTTCCGCCATGTTTTTTCAAAATTTTCAAAAAGCTGACAAGTGAGGGAGGAGTCAGATTTATTACTGTGTTATGATTCGCAGCAAATGTTTATTACTGTAGTTTGACCATTTTTGACCATAATTCATAGCGAAACTACAGCAACATACTGTATTCACAAATACAGTACACATTTTTCTCAAAAACAGCAGTGATGCTGTGAAAATCACAGAATCTTGTTACAGTGTATATATTTGTTACTATCAAGGGTCGCACCAGTGAGGGTCCCATAAAAGGTGTGTGTGTGTGTGTGCAGACATTATTATCTAGTGGGAACAAAATTCTATCTTGTGTGCACAAGTTACAACATAAAAATAGCTTCAGTGCATAAGATAACAATAATTCTAATAATAATTTATCATTCTGCATCCTTTATGATAGACTACCCTGTGAGAGTGACGCAGTGAAGCAAATCATCAGTGCTGTGGTAATCTCCCTTTATGGTGACAATTGCTATCATAAATGTAGGTGTGTATGGTTTCAGAAAAACATCCTGGGATGTGGAATGTATCCGATTATAGCCTGCTATATCATGAGCTCCTACCATAGGCTCCAACTTGACGTTGAAATCAGGAAGTTGCTGGGGATGTCCCACCACTGCGCTTGCGTGAGGCTAAAGTAGTCTGCTTACACTTAAATGGCCCTATATAGTAAAGTAGCTAGCTAGCTTTCAAGCTGTGAAACAGAAGAGATTTGTGAATGCGTATACAAACACCAAACTTCTACGCAGCCATATAGTATTCTGAGGATCGTTCAAATAATTACATGCCATACTGTTAGACAAAGGATGGGAGATAAAGGTTTGTAATCAGTCCATTAATTTTCAAGCTAGGTACCTATGGTGTTCATGTGCGTTAGCTAACGCTAGCCTACTCCTTGCTTCACCGTCTAACGTACATCTTTGTTTAACCAACAGCAGATTATGCTACAAAGGGCCGCTTACCTAAATATTGCATATTCATCTAACTTAGCCTACTAGTTCTTTCATAATGATTGTTGTAAAATGGATCATTCTAGACGTTGGATACACCTTTGTCTCTAAACCGCTAACGTTAGCTAGCCAATAGCTTTTGCACCGACGGGCCCAGACGAAGCTAGCTCACTCAAGCTGGCCATCTAGCTTGTAGGTGCTGTGACGTTGTCTGGCAAGCTTGCTTGTTTGGCCCATCGAGGGTATGTTTTTGAGAACATGTAAGCCACAAACTAGCTGGAGAGTATGCATGTAATTTTAAAAACATTTCAGTTATTGTGAAAATGAAACAGGCTTTATGTTCATTAAAATATTCAGTAAGCTGATTAACTGATTAGTTAGCTTACAGAAATTTTAGCTTGCTAGCATCCCGAAAGGTGACGTTAGTCACCCAAGCTAACAGTATCCATCTAGCTATGCTATTTTGTTTTGTGATGGATGTAGTTAGCCAACCTTTGTAGCTAGCCTATCTTTGTAAACCTGCTAGCCAACCTTTTGTACATTTTCCAATCAACACGTCTTATTGATCAGTTTAACAAGCAATGCGCGTGGCGTTTCCTTCATTCTTGAGAGTTCTATCCAGCTGTAAGCTCTAAGGTTAGAGAAAGCTAGGCAACACTTCAATTTGTTTGATCATTTTGTAACTTGCCGTTAACTTATCTGGATATGTAACGTTAGCCAACATGTAATGCATGCCATCTTACAGGTAAAGAGAGAAATGCGGCGATTTTAAATTGGTAAATCTCATGTAATTTACAGATCACCTTACCTCATCCAAACAAATCGCATTAATAATAACTTAAGTGCATTATCCTTCAAAAAGCTCCTAACTCTCCTTTGTGCTGCGGCATTAATCACAGCAACTTGCCTCAAATATAGCATGCTAAATATGCTATATGTTCCCTTTTGCGTTTCAAATTGGTGGTTGTAAATAATGTAACCTACAAGTTATTTTGCCGCTTTCCATCGTTTGCGAACTTTCAGAAAGAAACTCGAAAAGTCTACAACTGTTGTGATTAGTTGTGACCCTCTGAAGTAAAAACTTCAGTCAGTTGTTGCTGTTTTTTCTATCAGTTGCCCATTTCAACGATACCTTAGCGATATTGTGTGAACAGGGGATTCAATATGACCAGTGTGGAAATATTTTGTTTTTAAATTTGCTAGCAAGGGCGTGAGAAGGATGGTTTTTGACGTGATTGTTGAATACGCTAAAGCATCTCTCAATATATAATTATGTACTTTGAGACGCTAAACATTCTCTTTCCCTCATCAGATGCGGATCTAATCAAACAAGTAGTCATGCTGTGATTGAAAACCATAGCGCTTATTTCCACTGCACACATTAGAGATGTGTGTCTGGAATCAATTGTAGCATGAGAGATCGCATTCAGGATCTGGTAAGTAAAAATAAGATGAACGAATGTGTCAACCTCTCCTTCCATTGCATTGACTTGTTGATAATTCGGTGTTTTGTCTGAGTGCTATCTTTGGTTCTGTTGTTGAAGCGTCTTATTGAAGATGCACAAGGTTTTTAAAGATCTGAACACTTCTCAGACTAGTATTCTTAAATTGTGAGGAACACCGTAGATGATAAAGGGGGGGGGGGGGGTGGCGGCAGTTGAACCACAGCATGCCCTTGTCTATGTCAACAACAAAAAAACCCCTTCTAGGCCTGCACAAGGCCTGTTCAGACAGATCAAATTAACCAGACATGTAGTCTCAGGAAGCAGACCAACAAAACCACAGAGTAAGAGTCTGGCCATGTTGGGTTTTCAAGGCACTGATCAGCCCTCTTGGTTTCTTACTAGCCAACCTGCCCAATTCATTATTTGGTGCTGTAAGTGGATGACAACCCCAGACCCAGGAGGATGTGAGATTTTTAAGCTTCCTGTTTGTTGTTCAGTTATGTTGGGGACTATTGTCTTCTGCTGTACTTCTCAGCCTGCTGGTGTGGGAGAGATCAGGAGTGTGTTGTCACTGTAACTGTAGCAGCGAACACTGTTGCAATTTTTACAACACTAACTTTCCTCTGCTTTTGGTTCACCTCCTCCCCACCTCCCTCTTCTCTGGAAAGGTTAAGTGGTGAAAGCTAAAGGGACGTCAGCGCTTCTTGTGAAGGGGCTAAGCTGGCGATGTCACGGGTCCCCACCCCCCCTCCTCCTGGGGAGATGTCCGTTGGGCCTGTGGCGGAGAGCTGGTGTTACACCCAGGTAGGACCTGGCCAATGCCTCTGACAATTTCACACCTGGCTTTAGTCACCCAGGATCATTGCACAGCTAAGCAGTCAGTTGCTTTAAACAGAAAATGTGCGGTGTGTGACTGTTGCCTATCCAATGCTGATGATTGCTGATTCCCAAAGTTTTTATTTTTATTTTTAGATGTCAGTCGAAAACTTAATGGTGGCAGGTTAACAGTAGGTAGACAGTGTAAAATGGTATCAGCACTGCCTTTTCTGTTATGCTTGTTTTTGTTGTGTAGCAATATAGTTATATTTCAACATTCAAGTCTTTCTTATGGCTGTAGAATAGCAGTTCTTAGGCTGGGGGTCGGGACCAAAATATGCGAGGGGTCATGAAATGATATTCTTTTGTTCTATTTATAAACTGGGATATTCAGTAGCCATAGATGTAAGCTTATAATTCAGAGTGTTTCCATAATGTTCCTCTGAAAGTGGATGCTCTGTTTACACAAAATCAAATCTCTACCTGTGCCTCTTGCAGTAATGAGCTTGAAGATGCTGTGCATGAGCTTACCAGTGACAGAACACTATGCAGTCTTTTTTGCCACAGGAGCAACAGTTATACATTGGATGAGTGCTAGTTATCCATTGGAAAATTAATCTGGTTGTCAGGCTGCCATTACCAATGCCTATCTCGTAACATTTTCCAAAGTGAAACAATTTTTTGACGATTGGAAAGAAAAGGGTCACGACACTTGACCAAGTTTTTTTTTAGGCGGGTTGCGAGACAAAAAGTTTAAGAACCACTGCTCTACAAAATGAATATTCTAAATAAAAGGTAGAGTAGTGTATGCCAGACCTTTTTGTATTAAAGATACAAGGAGGATTATTGATCTATTTCCCACCCACCCATCATGTTATATAGTGTTATGAAAAATTCCAAATTGGTTAAAACGAGTCTGATGCTCTTTAGTTATATGGAGGGCAGCAAAAAAGTCAGAAATAAACATAAATAAGTACCCTTAGTAAGTTCTACCTGCCTGTTTTTAAATTAATTCATGTTATTTTATATTGCTTTACTTCTAACAGCTCACATGTAATGGATGAATTGTTTTTCAGGTTAAAGTAGTAAAGTTTTCCTACATGTGGACCATAAACAACTTCAGTTTTTGCAGAGAAGAGATGGGAGAGGTTTTAAAAAGTTCGACCTTTTCCTCGGGTCCCAATGACAAAATGAAATGGTAGGCAAAATATTATTTTAATGCAATTATTTGCATGCACTCGGTCATAAAGCTAAGTTTTAACATGTTGAGAATTAAGGGGGGTTCAAACCAAAGATTCGCGATTAGATGAGCTGCGATGTTGTAAAACCTTGCAACTGCGACTAGACATGGTGAATGCTTTGCGACGGCTTGCAACAGCTGGCAACAACGTGCAACATTTAATTCACACCGCTGCAATTCTGTCTGCAACGGTTTCGTTTCATCGCAAATCTTTGGTGTGAATTGGGCCTTACAGGGAAGCTACACCAGGCATGTAACTGAAGCGTTCTGTTTGCGTTGTCTGCCACTAATCAATGGAAGTAGATACACCAGATGTGATGGCGGCGCGTACGTTCGAAAAAAATAGACCATGGACCATGGATTTTATGCGTTGTGAATGGAACGCTTCAGTTTCGCGCCTGGTGTAGCTTCCCTGTTAGATTGTGATTAGAATGTTCCGCACTATGATGCGACAATTACCCTCAGAGATTTCCCCCATAGACTGTAAAAAGAACACTGAAACTATAGATTGTTTGCGTTGCATTCTAGGAGGAACCAGGGAAATTCACTCCTCAACAGGTTAAGATTTTAGAACGTTGTCTAAGGAACTTGTACTCTACAATATCTTCTGTTTTAGAACGTTCTCTAAAAAACTTGCACTCTACCATATCTTCTGTTTGTCTTCCAGGTGCCTGCGAGTCAATCCCAAGGGACTTGATGATGAAAGCAAAGATTACTTATCTTTGTATTTACTTCTTGTTAGTTGTCCAAAAAGTGAAGTGAGAGCAAAGTTCAAATTTTCCTTACTGAACGCAAAGAGGGAAGAAACTAAAGCTATGGGTGAGCTTTCTTTTTTCACTTTTTTTTCCTCCGAACTGTGAATCCGTTATGTTTTGTTCAGGCTTGACAGTGTTGCTATTTCTGCTTTTGGAATGTTTCAGGGGAAAAGTTGAGCTTTGAGGGGGTTACTGCTGTGGATTTTTTTCTTCTTCTGTCTTTGCCTCTTTGTTTAAAACTTTTATGTGCTGTGATAATGAAACGTTACATGTCTTTTCTCCTAAATGAAAATTTCTTCTCACTCTGCAGAAAGCCAAAGAGCATATCGATTTGTGCAAGGGAAAGACTGGGGTTTCAAAAAATTTATTAGGAGAGATTTTCTGCTCGACGAAGCAAACGGACTCCTACCGGATGACAAGCTCACTCTTTTCTGTGAGGTAATACTGTATATGTTTAGCAGTGCTGTGTGCATGCGCGCGCACACACACACACACACACCTTTATGATTCACACACCTGTAATTAAGGTTGGGTACTACACGGTGTCCACCCTCACCTAGTGGAAGCACACACAGAGCTCTGAAATCGGGTGCGACACTGAATAGCGTTGCGAGCCACCGTGTTTCCACTCGCTGCCACGTCTGTGTTTGCTGCGGCCGTCCGCTCAGCATCTGATTAGCATCCCACTGACACTGGGCCAAGCACATGGCAGGAAGCAGCTCGCATGAAACCGGAATCAACTGGCCTGACAGAGAGGGCTTTACTTTTCTTTTCTTTTTTTTATGTTTATATATACATATATATTTTTTTATATTTATATAAATAAGAGGTTGGGTTCTGTTCCACAGCCTGGTGTATGTGTGTGCGCTTGTTTGATATTAAGCCTTAAAGCTGAAGAGGCAATTCAGAAACAAGGCAGTTTGAGAATGGTGACACTTGTTTGTGTGTCTGGCCTCTGCTGTTAATCCAGCCTGTTAAGTGTCCCAGAGACTGAGCTGCTGAGAGGCAGGCGGTGCTCAGGAGGTAGGCCGACCGGATTTCACGCTCCCTTCAAGAGACTAGGATCAAATACAGCAAGTTGCATGTTGAAAAATCAGGTTGATGTTTCAAAATCAGCATGTTCTCTTTTAAGCTGACAAGACACACATTTATTATTTGCTATTGAGTTTGGTGTGTTTGTTTCAAATTGAGCTGGAATGTAGAAATAAGATCAAGGAGTCTTTTTCTAAAACATTTTGAGGGAAATGATGCTGAGCAAGAGGGACGGGGGGGAAAAAAAACAGAAACAAAATGGATGCTGAAAGGGGTACAATTAATGAACTGGTCAATGAATTTGTGCTAACTCAATTATCAGAATATTGCCTTGGAAAGAAATGCCTATTGAGATTTGTCCAACGGTTTAATGCTTCACGAGAAATGAGCAATTTCATAAAGCAAATTAGATCCTCTTCCTCATTAATTAGACAGTTCATGAAATTAAATTGAACCAGTCGGCTGTCTAACCCTTTTGTGGATTGCTTTCTCTGCTCTGCCTTTTTGTGTTGTTGATGTACTGCTGAGAAACTGCACACAGAAGCTGTTAATATGCAGCCAATGTGTAGCACTTCAATTGTTGCCAATTAAGAGTTCCTCTTTATTATTTGTTTTTTTTTTTTTGCTTTTTGTACAGGCACACACAGACACATATGCTTGCCTTTGTATGCACACACAAATATGCACGTTTTCATATATGCATCTTCTCTGTCGTTGCGGCGTCGAAGGTGAGCGTAGTCCAGGATTCGGTGAACATCTCTGGCCAGTCCAACATGAACGTGCTGAAGGTGCCGGAGTGCCAGCTGGCTGACGACCTGGGGAACCTCTGGGAGTGCTCACGCTTTACTGACTGCAGCCTCTACGTCAGGGGCCAGGAGTTCAAAGCCCACAAATCCATCCTGGCAGGTGAGGCAGCCGCCCGCCACCTGCTCCTCTAACTCTGCTCTCCCCACGACAACACTACCACCCTCCCATCCAAGCCCTATCGCTCTGCTGACCAGCACTCGTCGTTGGGGGGGGGAGGAGGAGGAGATCAGAGACGGTCTCTTAACCCCCACCACAACCACCATCCCCAACTCTGTGTCTGTGTCAGCAGTGCTCTTGCACTGAAGAAACCCATTAGCTGTGCTTAAGACTCGTTGCCTGTCAGGAAGGGGATGCTATTGGGATTAAGCTGGAGAGATGTTTTACTTGGTGTGTGTGTGAAGTGGTGTGTGAAAAGCTGTTTGCATGTATGTAATGTGTAAGTGTCATGATGTTGATGGCACTTCTCCAGAGGGGTGGGAATATGATTGAGTTGTGTGAATTGTTTTCCATCATGTGCAGAGTTTAAAGGTTTTTTATTTTATTTGGTCCATCTGTTTATCATAATGATGAATACCAAACTGAAAATGTGTGTTTCTGTGATGTTTATTTGTTTGCAGTCTACATAGCTCATGTTTAATTAGCTATTTCTGGTAGTATACCTGTGATAATGTGTTGGTTGTTATTTTAATGAGTTGTTTTTGTTGTTTTCATGAACAGCAAGATCACCGGTCTTTAATGCCATGTTTGAACATGAAATGGAAGAAAGCAAAAAGGTAGCTCTCATTGGTCATTTTTACTTTTCCAATTTTGAGATCATCTGTCTACCATGTGTTGGAGAATAAGCCCTGCTGTTCCTCTTGTTCCCTGTAGAATCGCGTAGACATCAGTGATGTAGATCCTGAAGTCTTCAAAGAGATGATGGGCTTCATCTACACGGGAAAGGCGCCAAACTTGGAGAAAATGGCGGACAGTTTGTTAGCGGCTGCAGATAAGGTAGGACCTGTGTGACTGCATGTCTTTCAGTCCTACCATTCTAGCTTGACCTTTTTAAGAAGCCAAAAATACAACAGCTCTGAAAACAAGGAAAATGTACAAGGAAGGAGACCGTTCAGTTTTTGTTTCTCCAAAAATGTGTCTGTTTTCTAAAAATCGAATGTATGTGCTGATTCCAAAACCCTGTTTGCCTCATGTATACCTTCTCTTTGTTTTCTCTTCTTTTGTCTATTTCCCATCACCCTTTTCTTCTCATCCTCTCCATCCCCTAACCTTCACTAGTATGCTCTGGAGCGCTTAAAGGTCATGTGTGAAGAGGCTCTGTGCAACAGCCTCTCGGTGGAGAATGTGGCCGACACACTCATCCTCGCAGATTTGCACAGCGCAGAGCAGCTCAAAGCACAAGCCATAGATTTTATCAACAGGCAAGTATCACTTGGGGGAGAGGGGGAGAGAGAAAGAGAGAAAGTCTACTTGATAAATTCCTGCTGCCATTTCTGTTTACCTGGGTTTGAATGCTGCTTGTTTTTATATTTTATCTCTCTACCACCATAGGTGCAGTATCCTCAGACAGCTGGGCTGCAAAGATGGGAAAAACTGGAATAGCAAGTATGTAATTAGCAGATATATGTGACACAAGATTAATAACAAACGCTTATCTCCTCCTCAAAGGGATGCATTAGAATTCATTGTTTTAGGCAGGGGCTCTGCTGTTTAGCTGCTGCTGGAGCTCCGTATCGCTGTTCACTCTGTTATCAAGAGACTCGAATGTCGGCTGTAGTGCCAGAGCTGGCACATTTTTCAACACGATAGCAAAAAAACACGAGTTTATTTCAAGTTTATTTTCTCCCCCTTCCTACTGACTTTGTGGAAATTTAAAGAACACCTTAAAATGCATTGGTAATGTTTTTATTTATATTTCAATAAAGGAGCTGACTTTTTTTTTTCTTTTTTTTGTGTCGGGGTGGGGGGGTGGTGTGATGTGATGTGAAGTTGGAAAGCCATGATCAGCCAGTCAGGAGTTTAGTGAATGTGGTGTCTAACCACTTATGGTTTCTGTCCACACTCTCCATTGCTTCGCTGTGTTTATTTTTTGTTTTGTTTTGTTTTGTTTTTTTAAACATGACACTGCGGCTCCATTTGTCTTGATTGATTTTTAATGGGAGTGATCCACTGCTGCTAATACGTTTTCCTCTCCCATTTATTTTCAGCCACGCCGCAGACATAATGGAAACTGCGGGCTGGAAGTCAATGATCCAGTCTCACCCTCACTTAGTGGCGGAGGCTTTCCGCGCCCTGGCATCTGCCCAGTGCCCACCCTTTGGCCTGCCCAGGAAACGCCTAAAACAGTCCTGACTGACTACAGCGCAGTCAGACTTTTCATGATGATGCTGGGTAGGGAGAGACGAGGAGAGCACAAGGGACTAAGAAACTGTCCTCCTTACCACCCTCTTAAAAACAAACAAACAAACAAAAACTAAACAGACAGACAAAACACAAACTCGAAAAGAAATGCAAAGAGCAAAAGGTATCCGTGTTTCCATAGGGAGGGTGGGGAGGCTTGTCATTTATCCACACAACTGTGTTATTCACTTCAAGTGATGGTCGGTCCTGGTCGTCAAGCTTTATCAGCTGATATCTTCTGTCATTTCAAATGGCCTTAACCTCTCTGCCATTGCTCTGGAGTAGAGCGCGTTGGAGCAGCTGATTCCTTGATTCTACGCTGTGCCTGCCTTGTCACAAAGACCAGGCCCACCTCCCTGTTGCACTAGTTCCCAACGTCTAGTCATTTTGATAAATGGAGTTCTATAGGAACGTGTTAATGAGTGTTTAATGGGAAAAATATTATATATTTGTAATGTTTAGCCCGTTTTGTGACTAGACATTAAAATTAAGTGTCAACACTTGGAGCGCAAGGTCATTTCTTTTACACTTTTTGAAAAGACAAATATGCCCCATATTGATGGCACAATTTCTATGTAAAGACATTTAAACCTATTCAGAGGACAGATCTAAAAGCAAGCATATTGTAAAGAAAGGCGAAAAATGTATGCAGTGGGATGTTGTGATGCTATATGTAACACGAAAGGAATTCATGTCTGTATTCTGCCTCTAATCTATTAAACCTATGGGATTTAAAAAAAACAAATGTTTGACCTAGTCTCCAGGTGTACTGATTCAAAATGTTAAAAGTTGTCATTTGCAAGAGCGTTATTTCGCTGAAGAGATAATCCTGTTCAGACTAAGGTGGCAGTTGGCATATAATTATGGTTTCTGTGATCAGCAAAAAAGGGAACCTCTGAAATACCAACATATCCAATATTGTTTGAATGAAATGCCCAGGTCCAGTGTTAGTCATGTGTTTTCCCCTTACCTGAAATGATCTCCGAACTGAAAAGTTTGAAGTTAAATGAAGGCGATGGATTTGCAGAAGTGATGGTGTGAGACCGTAACTGGGAACTTGTTGTAGGATGCTGAGCATCAGTGTCTTTTTTTTACTCTGTGTTGTATGGATGGGAGGAATAAAAACAGTTGTCTGTCGTGGATTTGTTTGTCTTGAACTGTGATGTTACAGTAGACTTGATGTACTCATCCTGATGAGTGTGCACAATACTGAATGAAGCATGTATTACTGAGCTGTCCTCAAAGGACACCAGAAGATGTTGGAATTTCCCATGTTGAAAGAAAAAAAATGTTTTGGAAGAATTGCCTGCAGTTAACTCATTAAATATTTTTCCAATAAGTGGGTTAGTGAGTGTGATGTCTGCTGTCTAGAGCGTCACCATGTCAACGGATCCTGAGATGAGTAAAACAACCTCATTTGCTCTCTATTAAAAGCAAAACAAAAACAATGGACATAACCAAGTAATGTTGAACTGAGAGTTCCCCATAGCAAGACCCATATATTGTAGAAATAAAGCAGGTTAGAACATCTGCCATGATTGAAAATATAATATCTGAATTTGTCTCGAATGCTTAAGTGCTGTTCTAATTATGTTCTACCTTTCATAACCCTCATAACTGAAGTAGCATATAGGCGTACTGTGTGATCTAGGCTATTCTGTGTTACAGTAGGCTGGTCTATTTCCCTCGGGATCAGTGATAATCTATCTATCAGTGGTTGCATAGTGGAATGGGTTCAGTAGACTGTGCCTCCTTTTGACTACAAATGCATGGCTAATATACAGGGGGACAAGGGTCAATAATAGATTTATTTTCAAGTGTATTGTTTTAATAATATTCTTCCTACTTTTCCTCAAAATATGTGTTTAAATGCTTTAAAAGCAGATGTAGATAATGAAATGCTTAGGGATTATTCGATGTGAACCCTGAATAGCCCTCAGTGGCTTGATGATGGTGTTGAATAAAGTTTGACCACTGTGAAATCCCATTTTTATTTGTTATTAGTGAAGGGAATAGAAGAAGAAACAACAATAAGTGGTCTGTATGGTGTGCAGTCAATGCATTGTAGGCTATACGTTGTAGAAGAAATGTTGGCTTACTCCAAGGCAACACATGAGAAGCCCAGACTACTAAACACTGACGCTACCTCTGTTAGAGCTGGCCAGCAGGTGGGGGCTAAAATACCAATGTAAGAAAACAAGAATATGTAAAAATACATTTCACGACAAGTTGATTTCATTTTGTTCCAATGGTAGTCACTATGTTAACAGTACTCAATAGAACAGTACAGGCCGACTGTTAGAAATGACAAAATGTTTACTGATCAGATGCAAGATATTGGTACATTATTTTTCTGGAGATAAGGACCACAATAGAATAACAGGAGAAAATAAAGGCATACTATTGACCACAATATAGAAAAATAATGCAATATATTCATCTTCAATTAAGCTTCATGAGTCTACATCTATATGATACCACTATTAAACACCAAAGTAGGCTATCTACCAGTTTATACAGTCATTTATATATTTGTTTTTGGAAATAAAAATAAATACCCATTAACTTAATAGGCTAGTGTAAACACAGTTTTGTCATTTCAATGCACACACCACACACTGAATTGTACAAAGAAGGTTAAGGGCTGAACATTATTATAGGCAATGGAAAAACCATGTTACTGCTGTTTGGGAGTGCTATTTGCATTTTTAAGAGATAAACACCAGGGATAAAGCAAAGCTCACTTGCCAACTTATATGATTTTGCATGACTGAAATGCTGAAATGATTGACTTGCTTTTGGTTCACGGCACTTGGTCTTGGCCCACAAATGTGTGAGCCGCCTTGAACTGAACAACAATAATCTCTCTCCTATTTGGCATTGAGGGTTTAGAACCTGAGAATTCCAAGCTCTGGTTGGTTTTTCAAGGACAGTTTTTAGTGATTGGACAGCAACATAAACACTATAATGTGATTTTGCCTCTGTCTCTCACTTTTAAAAATGCACCAGAAAGCTAAAACGAAAATGCTCTTTTTTTCACCCATTTCTCAAAAATCTTTCCCTTTACACTATTTGGGATACTTAACAGGTCCACAGTGACAGCATAAGGCTTGGTTTAAGCTCACATTATGCAGTTTCTACATGAGTGACACACTAAATTTAATTTTTTTGCTTGGGCTGCCTCAGTCATGGTTTGTAAGTGAAATTTCTCAGTATAATTAATGTTAATTAAAGCCTGGAAATGTCAGGCTCTGTGGCAGAACCATGACAAAGCATTGTTAATTGGCTGCCAGATTCACTAAATCCACCTGTCCTGTGAATTGTGCCCTTGTGAGACACCTGAAACTCCTTGCATGTAGGGTCTTGTATGAAACCCATCGGCAATATCCTACTAAAGGTGTAATGTAAAAGGAAATATTGCACAATTGGAACAGGATAAACTCTGAGGTTATATGCACACACTCTAATAGCAATAGTGACTTCACAGGATTTCAACGCTTTACAGAATTACTGGTGAAAATGAATTCTGAATACAATAATTAAAAGTCTAACAAACCAAAATGTCCAAAGCACAGACAGAGAATCTAATGGTCCTATTCCCTAGTTGTTTCTGGTCATTGCTAATTTCATAGCTAATACTTCACATGACACTGGTAAAGATGATGACTATTTAAAAATACTATGCATAATAAGCCTTCTTTCAGAAAAAAAATCACAGTAGCAGACCAATGTTTTCAAAGTCACTATTTACTCCTCTAGAATAGTTCCATAAAACCTTGAAATCAGCATGTACTTGGTGTCAATGTTGTTTTGACGGTCTACTGGCAAAAAAAGCCCGTTTTAATCTGTGAACACATGCCTGTGGTCTAGCCTAATAAAAAACATCTGGTCAATTTTAATTGCCCTCGAATCGAGGAGAACACATGGTGCTGATGATGTTTCAGGGTCATGGTGGTTCACCAAGGTTCCCTCCTAGCTACTATTAGGTGGCAGCCATCACACAACTCCAACATTATCCTGTGGAGGAGTAGGGTGTGTCGCTATGGTAATTGTAGTCAGGGCAAACCTTTTGGACCAGTTTATAGTCAACACTATAGAAGGCGATGTAGATGCATATGACCTTGAAGGGCTTTGAGCAGAGCCAGGAGACATGACTCTGTGTCTGCTCTTGGTAGCAAACCTTGGCTGGGTCCAGGGTGCACAAAGCAGTCTTCTTGTTGCGGTCTGTTTTCTCGTACTCAATGCGGCAGTTGAAAGATTTGGTGTCCTTGGTGGCGAGGGTGGACTGCTGTGCAAACTCAAACTCCACCACCTTGGACGGGGGGACTAAGCTCACAGACACATTGCCCAGCCCGGTGGAGTTGTGCCGAAAGTACACGCTAAATGTGCCGTTTCCATGGTCCACGATCTTGCCCGTGATGAGAAGATTTAGTTTCACGGTCTTAATGTTGGAGTGGAAATCGCCCCAGCCAAACATCTTTTTGAATTTCCCAGTTTTCACGATGGGCCTCCGTTTAGTTCTCGTTTGCGTCTCCTGAACATCTGTCTGGTTAGATAACCAGTCCCAAAAGTCCTCCATGTTTTCTAAATATGTCATTTCCCTCATGTTGTTTTTGAGTCCAGGAGTTCCCCTGGCAAAGAGACGCAGGGGGTTTAAAATCCGGGGACTGGCCCCTTGGGGGGAGACATTCTCCTCATTATCGCTCTCCTCCCATTCTAGCAGCTCTGCTTCTGGAATTTGCACTTTGCGGCTCGTGACCTTCAAAGACAAAAGGAGAGAACATCAGAGGAAAATATTAGAGCCTGGTCACACTGCTATTACAAACATACCAAAATTTTATTTACAAGATTAAAACAGTACATTTCAAACAACAAAAGTGTCTGACTGTGCAATGGAGGACTAAAATATAAACCAGCTGGGTACTGATTTAGAATGTAAAAAGACAGCTTTTAACAGTAAAATTAAAGGTGTAATAAAAAGCAAATGGATGTCTCATATAGACATTTCACCAGAGTGAATCCTGTGCACCTCGAAGTGTCTTAGCCTAAAGACCAAATCCTGGGCCACCTCAGATAAAGTCTTAATAATTTACTGCAAAGAGCTAAACTAGTTGTATTTGTAATTAACTGTAGTTTCCTTTCCTGAGGCTCAGTTGAGGGGATAATTTGCTGCAGCAGATGTGACGGCTTTAAGCTGGGCTGTCTGAAATCTCAGAGAGGAGCTGCACAGTATTTTTTTCTCCTCTAATTATAAATTTAGCTGTAAGCTTAATTGTAGCATATGTGAGTCCTGTTAAGAAAGTACAATCTTCTGACAACCTTACGTTCAAAATTGTTAGTCACAGAACTCACTATTTCCATAATTCCACATCTATGCGAATCAAGGTCACTTAATGTTAAAACGGCCATTAGTACTTTCAAATGAAGCTAATGTGTGTGGCTTTAATGTACTACAGATATCACACAAGGCCCGGCTTGATAAATGAGGCAAACAGATCATCACGTTATCCATTTGAGAGTGCCACATTTAATGCAAAATCAATGTGGCTCCCATGGACCGCAAGTGTATTCATTCATCACTCTCCCTGCTGCTTAATTAAGACTGAACCACCATGTACAAAAAGACGAGACATCATACAAATGATGTATATCAAAGCTTCACAAAAGGAAGTCAGAATAGTACAAATCAATTGAGCCTTATGCTTTTTGACTCCATCTGCTCCATGTGCATACAGCTTTGTCATCTGCTCAGTGCAGCCCGAGTGCTGGCAGATTAACTTAAGTGAAATGACGTAAAGAGACACCGCGAATGCTTCAAGGTGAGTAATAAGGAGGAATATTCCATCACTTCTACCTTCTGGTATCTCATGTGTAACTGTTATTTTCCCCATTTATCATCCTCCACAAAAGCCCATCGACTTGGCATTGGGTGAAATGTGTGTGTGTGTGTGTGTGTGTGTGGGGGGGGTGCAGGGGAGGGTGGAAAAGGCAGATGATGGAGGAACAGAGTGATTCCAACACCAACGTGAAAGCACTTAGAGTAAGATGAACGGCTGGGGAAATGGCTATCACAACTAACAGTATCACAAGAGCAGAATCTTATGCTGTGCTCACACGCACATTGGCAATCCTCTCTCCTTTCATCTCCACACTCCAAATCTCTCTCTGACCTCTCTCCTTCTCTGTGTTTGACTCTCTTCTATTACTCTCTCTCTCACAGGTCCACGTGCACACCCACACACACCCACACTCAAAACCAACATAGATAGTTGAATATATGAAAGAAAACATTTTCACCGCCCTTTTGTATATAATACAGATGAACATGATGCTGCTAGCTCAATATAATATTGAGCCATTAACTTTTTAAGGCTGACTTTTGAAAACGTAAGTTCAGATAATGAAAGGATTTCACCAATATTAGG
Organism: Alosa sapidissima; assembly: GCF_018492685.1. Lineage (NCBI taxonomy): Eukaryota > Metazoa > Chordata > Actinopteri > Clupeiformes > Clupeidae > Alosa > Alosa sapidissima. The sequence continues at coordinate 24,046,670 of NC_055958.1, read as the reverse complement.
GTAGTTTTTAACAAACTGATCATGCAAGCAGCAGCAAAGCCTTGGAGGATCAATTCCACCATGACATAAATGAGTTGGTGTACCTGTTGGAAATGGGCAGGCTGTAAAAAAAAAAAAGAGGCATCTGAACTGTGAATATGTGATTTAATAACGTGCCCTGCCAAAATGTCACTCTCCATTAACCAGAGGTGCTAAAATTCATTTGAGACCGACACCACAATATGAGACAAACAAAAGGCAGGGTGAGCCATGCCAGACATTCATCTGTAATGAACCTCTTGGAGCCGTAGCTGACTGCTGGTCCCCTGAGTGGACATATCTTTTAGAGCTTGACATAAAGGTAATTGCCACCGTGACCAGCCCAAGCCTCTGGAAAGTTATTAAGGAGTCAGAGACATCTCTCTGTTGTATCATCTGTGAGGATGTTGTTTGAATGCATTTTGCAGTGGGGCAACAACAGCAAGCTGATGTTTTCCTGGCCAGAGGCTATGGCTGTGCTGCAATATCAGATTTGTCTTTACCCCGAGCCTCCATCTATCGTTTATCCTTGAAAACCTATCATTCCTTTTAGATCCGAACAAAAATACATATATATATATATATATATATATATATATATATATATATATATATATATATATATATTCACAATCACACAGAAGTGGCCTAAACTCTGAAGTTTTTTCCTTCACAAGTGCTATTAAACCCAGGGACATCAGCATTCGTCTTTTTGCCGACCCGTGTCTGTCCATGGACATCAGGAATGATTAGTTCCCCTTGTCTTCAGGTATGCAACATGAAACACTGCTAAAAAGACACACACACACACACACACACACAGACATACACACACACACTCATTTTCCATCCTGCCATTCCCATTCTCGTCCCCCTGAGGCGAGCTCCCTCCGCGCTTGTCTCTCTGCACGGCGTTGTAGGGCATTTCATTTGTAATGATTCACAGCAAAGAGCTGGTTCCAGGAGGAGGCTCTGGAGGCCCCTGGGCAGACGAGGGCTTGAGTCCACATGCTCCTGCCCAATAGATTGCTACCCTGATGGCTGAGAGAGCCTCACGCTTCAGAGCCATCACTCTTAATCAAGGGTACCGGGGGCCCGGCCTAACAAATGGCAGGTGTTTCGGCGGACAGGATCACAGCGGCAAATCCTCATGCTGAGCCGCTCGCACCACATATCTTACACCACATAATCCCCTCCATCATTACTGCAACCTACTGACCCTGGGGGGGCCACTGCACTTCAGCGAGACCCGGCTCGCACAGAAACATTTGACCCACTTGGTCACTAAGGCGGTCTGTCTGACATTAACTGGCCATACATTATTTCACAGCAGTCCACTGTTTTTTCTTTAAACATTTTTTTATTGTATTAATTTTTTTATTGTGTTATTGTATAATTTCCAGTGTTGTTTTCTTTATTATTATTATTTTTCTTTGGTTTTTATGGGGTCATTTTATGGGCACACTCTGTCACATTCTTGGTGTTTTTAACACTCCTAAACAAGTCTATGTTAACTTAATTTGCACCTTGTGTGTAGAGGAGGTAGAATGGTCATAAATCACTGATCAGCTTCAAAGTGAAGGTCTGTTTGGAACAAGCAGAATTCCTCTCATTCTGAGCCGGATTCTACTCTGCACAGCCTGATGTTCTCCTTTAATCAGCACCAATGGATCAAAAGGCGAGCTGCAGTATATTAGGTGATGGCTGATGGAGAGCTGATGCTTTCTGTCTGTCAGCTCTCCCCCACCTCACCTACCCAACACAGCTGACACTTGTGTCGAGGGTGGGGGTGTGCTGTGAATGTCCAAGATCTTCTCTCTTGTTTCACAGTGAAAGACTACACTGACAAGTCGATGCATAAGACTGGTTAGTCACACTTTCTGTAAAAACTAGAACATCAGTTTCAGTGAAGTTGATTCAACAAAACTGTACTGAAATATTCTGCTGTTAAATGTTCTTTCTTTTTAGTAATGTTTTTTCGTTTGTTCATTTCTTTATTTTCTCTTTTTTGTCTGTCATGAAATGACTGACTCTCTAAGTGTGAGTTATTTACCAGTAATTCATTAAATTAAATATTTTCCAAAGGCTATATTTACCTTGTGAATGTTTGCAGAGAAAAATGGTAGCAAGATTGTGAGAAAAAAACCAAAATGCTGATGTAGGGTGTTTTTCAAAAGCCGCTAATAAAGACCTACAGTGAACGATATGATATCTTGAGGGCTATTGGCAAGACGTAAGGCAGTGAGATGTTCCTGTTATCTCAGCTCATGGCGAGCCTGACAGGAGATCCCTGTGCTCATTCTCTGGCAGGTGAAACCTTTCATCACATCAACGCTTTCAGAATCCCACTGCTGCACTTCACAAGAAAACGCCTTCTCCCCAACCCCCTTTTCTTTGGAACTAGCAGACTAGAATCCGGAGGGCTGGGTAGAAATATGAAAAAGAAAGTGAATTAGCCCCAATCAATGGACCTCTTAATGTTGCATTATTGTACAGCTTTGTTTAAAGCACACACAAGCACAAGCAGCCTCCTCACAATCGATGTCTTAATCTAGATGTATTCCTTTTTTTTTTGTATCCATTCCCCACGAGAGCAATTTCATGCAAATTGCACAAATACTGAAAAGCAAGGATCTAATTTGTCAGCAACACGCACAATTTACGCAGTATCTCAGGTTAGATTTGACAGAACAAATTTGCTCTTTGGGCTGACTGGGACCCAGCTGATTTTTTTGTGGAGGAGACACTATCGTTTGAAGAAAAATGAGAGGGAGCAAAAAAAGGGGCATAAAAAAAGTATTCTTTTCACTCTAGTGCAGACAGGTACTTCACAAGGAATCTGCAGAGACAGAGGATCTGACAGCGCTGCGTGAGCCTGACAGGCTAAAAGAGCTTCAAGGCGCAGACGATGAGAGGAGAGCCGAGTCAGTGTGATTAATCAGGGGGAAATGTCTAATGTTTCCTCTCAGGCTGACAAAACTCCCGTGCGGTGGGGGGAAAGTCATAGAGATTTAATTAATGGGGGCTAGCCGCCCTTGTTATGCACATACAAGCAGCGTGGTGATGGCCTCTGAACATGGCGAGGGGTGACTGCTCGCGCATCCCAGCCTGGCAGAGGCATCATTATCTCTGTAACCACTGTGTCTTCACCGAGGAGAGTTTTATTGATGTCCTACGTGTGAAATGATTGGCTTCTTTTTAATAGAAAGCTGGAATGCACCGGACTAGACAGAGGAAATACATAAGCTTGGTAGTTAACTATTGAATTAAAAAATGTACTGTTCAGGAACAATAAAAATAAATCTGGAATGAAAACAAAAAACAAGTACTAGATTGCAGATCAAGAAATAAGGTCTATAAAAGCTAAGACCTATACAGTCTCTTTACCATGAATTCATTAAGAACTCATCTAGCAAAACAAGGTGATGGTGAAATGCTGGGAGACGGCTGCCTATACACTGCCAATGCAGTGAGACACACCCAGCGCAGAGGTATGTCCGGCGGAGAGCAAGTATCCACAATCAAACCTCCGCAGATCCAAACTCACAGTCTGGGAAAGCAGTGGGCAGGATGGCGGGCTCAGCGAACAAGGGTCCGTTTTAAGAATCTAAATATGATTCTTAATTGTGGTTCAACCTCTGAGAACAAAGGTGTTAAATGCTGCTTTCCCCCATGCTTACACCCACATCAGGCCTGGTCATCCACTGTAAGTACGGGGATCCTGTTAGACATGGTGGTAGGAATAAAAGCCCATGAATTCTATTTCACAAATAAGATTTACAGTGTACAGTAGCTGATTTTGGATGAGAAGGCCTACTGTAAACTGAGTTTGTCTTGCGAGTATGAAATCCTTTTCAGGGCTCTGCGCTGGAAACAAGCTTAGGAAATCGACACTTCACACTCCAAGCCCCAGCGCTAAGAATTGGAAATGTCACACAGACAATGTTGTTTATTGCGGATTATCAAGCCAAGCCTTCAGGCAACAGAATGTGACCCCAATATGAGTCAAGATAGCCATCAAGACCGAAATAAGCCTTAAAAATGATAGAAGATGCACAGCATCTCACACATTTATGCAGCAACTCACTCAAAATCCACATTTAATCTTTCCCAGAAGAGTTTCTGTGTTAAAAGGACCCCACTGCAACACACTTTATTTATTTTATTTAACTGTGCCCCTCCTCTCTCTCTCTCTCTCTCTCTCTCTCCCTTGCTTCACTTTTCTGCCTGGTTTCTGAAAGCAATGCAAGTTCCTGTCTCTCACAGGGGCAAATCCAAATGCAAGGTTGATGTGAAGACTCGGCCGCAGCAGGTTCTGAAGAATATAAACAGCATTTTTATTGTCCAAGGGGACGGGCCCCTGAAAGCGACGAGGGCCTTATCGCAGCCCAGCAGCTCTGTAATTCGCGGCAATGATAAAGTGCCAGAGCAGAAAACCTTACAAGGCTGGCACAATCCAAAGACGGATTAGTTTTTCTGACATAAGCTTCCTGAAAAACTAATCAATCAGCCCATGCAGTATTATCAGAAGCCCGAGATTAAAAGGAGGCTTCTAATCCCCCCACTGTACATTTTAGTACACTTTCCACAGCAAGTTTTTTGGTTAAATGTAGCACAAATAAATTATATAAATCAAAGCTAATTGGACATAGGGAAGAGCAGCAGGGCGAAAACCCCCTTGAGAGGGAATTTATGTTGAATGAAGATTAGCCTCTAACTATTGTCCTAGCAAATACTTCGCTCTCAAGCATAAATTTCCTAGCAAGAAAATGAATTTTCTTGCGATGTGAAATGTTCAATCTCAGGGGAACAATAGCACTATGGTCACTGAAGATAAGAATGTTCATATTAGAGCTGTTGTGCAACTGCGTGTTTAAATAACACTGATTGCATTTTACAGAGATGTACAAAATATTCTACAGCTCTACCAAGTGTCTCACTGTCTATTCTAAGGGCTTGCAAATATCACACTTCACCGGTCCCTTGCTTCTCAGCTTGAGCAACTTCCTTTCGAAATGCACAGACTCTGCAGGGAGTCCGTCCAAATGCTTAAGACCACAGCCACCCTGAGTTGAGGCGGCAGTACTACTTATCATCATTTAATATTACGCTGCTTTGAAACCAACAAATGGCAGTTAGCAGTAAGCAGGTTTTTATATTCTCAGTGTACTACATCAAAGCATTACCACAAACATGCAATGTGGTGAATAATAAGTATAAAAGTCAAAAAGTATAATAAGTAACAGCATCACTGATGATTTGGCATGGTTTTCATAGGTGTATTAATTAAACAAAAATGCCCCTTACATGATTTCTCACACAAAGAGAAAAGGGGATGTGACATGTAAAAAGTTTGCAAGGTGACATCTCCACTGTTTTTGTCTTTACTGAAAATCTAGCTCACTTCCCTCAGGACAAAATCACAATGTGATAATGAACAGTGTGGGTAGGCATTTCAACAGACATTGTTTTACTCAATACCTAGGAGATAATACAATAAATACACTTTATAGCTTAGAGTATAACTTCCCATATGGTACAACTCAAACCATTTTGAGTACTGTCATTATTTTCTTTATTATTATTTATCCCAGATAATGTTGGGAAATAAAAGGCTGAGAATATGTGATGCAGAGTGCAGAGCTCAAGTGGTCCTCTAATTTCAATTGCACTGTTCGCCTGTCAGCTTTCAGAGGTTAACCATGGCAGATGCCACAGGAAGAATAGTCACCCATGTAGAGACCATGACTCTCTTATCTGTCCCCTGGGTATGACACAGGTGCAAGACGACATTTCCAGTACATTGTGATATGAGTGTGTGAGTGTGTGTGTGTGTGTGTGTGTGTGTGTGCGTTCATGTGTGTGTGTGTGTGTGTGCGTGGGTGGGTGTGTGTGTGTGCATTTGTGTGTGTGTGTGTGTGTGTGTGTGTGTGTGTGTGTGTGTGTGTGTGTGTGTGCGTGTGTAACGTAATATCAGTCAAAGACAATATGTCCATGCGGACTACTGGGACTCAGATGCATTGGAAGGCTCCCCTGAGGCGGGCAAAGCTTCCAAAGCTCAGAGCACGGCGTCTGGTCCCACTGGCACAGCTCTCAGGGGAGCACTGTACTAAAGGACAGGGGAAGATCTTACTGGAGCCTATTCGGATGACTGGCCGTAAAAGCCCAATCATTGTACAATTATTCCTGCCACAAAATATATTGTGTAATAACCCACTGTTACCTGAGGTGCTACACACATTTTTGAAAATCTACACAGAAAAAAAAAATGTATACAATTAAATGCATAAACAATTTACATTAAGGGTTTAAGAAAAATGGTACCGGATTGGCCTTTCTCCTATATTGATTTACAATGACAACAGCACACATTCTGGGGTGCCTATGCCTACATAGTGACAATAGTTAAATAGGAATGTCAATAACATTTGAAAAATATATTTTGTTAGGCACATAAGTGTGAGGATGAGCAGTAATCATTGTAGCTACTGATCTGTACTGTGTAATTGTGATGACACCTAACTTTTATAAGCAGGCGCTTAAAGAGTTTTCTTGCTCCTGCTAACCTTAGAGGAAAATTAACCTGTACAAGGATTATTTGCCACAAATATGCCATGTAGGCACTATTTAGCTGCAATTATGAAAATTAACTGCATCCTGCATGCCAGTTTAGACCATGGTAATGTCCTGTAATCAGCTCAATAAAATTACGCGGAGCAACCTGATGGAAAATATGAAATGTCCTTTAAAAAAAAAAAAAAAGTAATTACCTTATAAAGATTTGACAGTTAATATATTAGTTAATGTGCATCCTATCACATTGAAACTCCAAAATATTTTTTCTCCATCTTCATTGTTCTATGTTTTTATTCACATGGCCAGATATCTGGATGAAGTAGCCTACTCACCTTATGCAGACAAAACAGCAGCAACAGAGTCTGCAGGTTCCTCATGATTCTGATTCTGACCCTGATTCTGGTCCAGCTGATCTATTTGAAGTAGATTGAGGAAATGCGCAGTTGCTGGCTTTCTGGATAAACAAATGCCATTTCTGTGAACACCTGCAACGAGATAAAATATTTTTAAAAAACTCAGCGATAGCCTACAATGCAATTCTCAATGTAAGTTTTGTAAAACTAATGTAAGTTTTAAATATTTTCATGCATTTTGCATTTGCATATGTCAAAAATAGTCTATTTGATAGCACGGTCGTTACATTATTGGTTTGATGAAGGCAACAATTTGGAATGGATCATGTGCATCCTTCCAAACCTTAGCCCATACCCACATAAATCATTAAGTAGGCTAGACTAAAACTTACCTGCACCCTGGTTGCCCTGGGGGAAACTAGCCCGTACTTTTCAACATCTTAAAACAGCAACTCTCTTGACAAGTCTTCGTGAAATGTAAGTAAAGCAACCTAGCAGTTGGAAAACTTCGTTCAGGATGTCGGAGTCAATAGTCAGCACTTGTCCTATCTGGCCACGTATTAAATGCTTTTGTTTCCTGATGAAAATCCGTTGATTTCAAGATTAAAAGCCAATTTTTGGAGCATTTTGATCTTGCTGTCACTATCCAGCAGTAGCTTAAGACGAGCTGTACGATCACTCACGAATGATTATAATCTGTGTAAACCAGTTGGTGGCTCCAGTGTTGTCCACCGATGCTACGAGTCGACCAGTCTGCTTTCTCCTCCTTCCTCAGTTTTGTCAGAGGCGGCACTCCACTCACTGTGCGTTTCACAGAGGAACTCAAGAGGCATGTGATGAATCCCCCCTAAAGTCCTTACTGGACTTGAGCACAGCTGAAAAATCCTACGTCTTTTTAACCCATGAAATACCTTTACAGGTTTCCACAAAACAATTGCCAATTTTGTCAGCGTCTTGTTCTTTTTTACACAAGAAGATTCCACTAACTCGCCAACCTTAACTAGAGTCTAATCTTTTGTAGGCTATACAGTCTGGTCTAAATATGTAGTGATTATGGCCATGCTCATCTACCTCGTTGAGTGGACAATACCTGAACAATTCAATCACAATCTTTTATAGACTCAACCATCTGGCCAAGTCCTCTATTAATCCATTATCATTACATGTTTGTGTAAGTGGGGCTGTCCTTAACCCACTTAACCCAAAAGCTGTTGTGAGTTGTCGTGTTTTTTGGTTTGAAAGGACTGTTCCACTTTCTGTGTATCAATGGCGCCTCCATGTGACGGAAACATTGCTCGTTCTTATACTTGGAGCTGACTTTCAGGAAATACATAGCCTACTCTAAGCGTTCAAAACGTCATCAAATACCTTTCTTTAACAATTTTTCTGCTCCTACAACTATTGCTAATTGAACCTGGTCACCTTTGAATACAGGAAAGCACTAAAGTAAGGCAGCCTATTCACTTGTGTGATGATAGCTTAGGCCTACGAAGTATAGGCTAGGCATACACTTTTAAATTTATGCTACATATTTATCACCTGGAAGGATTTTGCAATAACACGGATGAAAGAAAAGCAGGCAACAAGTGCTCAAAATGTAGCCTATGTGAGCTCCTTCAAGACTGTTAGGAAACCATTAAGTGTCTGACGTTGGCTAAGAGAATACTACTGTTGTGCATAGCTGTCATCAAAGCAAAAGGTGGCTACTTAGTGAAATTTAAAATATAAAACAGCTTGTTTTGTGTACACTTTTTAGTTAATAAACCCATACCATCCAAAGATAAAGAGAAATCTAGGAATGAGTATGTTTGTCCAAACGTCTGACTGACAGTAAACTTCTTCTCCAGATTTTCATTGGTTACACTGTTGCACACACAACATACCCCCCCCCCCCCCCCCCCACACACACACACACACACAATAAAAAAAATGTAATTACTACAAAAACATAAATAACCTGATATCAGATGACTCAACATACACAGGTATGCATTTAGATCTACAGAAACTGACATTTCTGTCACAGTGGCTTATAAGTCATTTTAACACCATGTAGATTTCAGAGAGAGATTAATAGATTTCTTGACACATTTCATACCTAATCATTTCTGAATGAATGAAGTGATGTAGCCCTGTAAAGTAACTTTTTTTTTCAACTTTGACCCTTTTCTATCAATCAAAGATCATAGATTTCCAAAGGTACGATGCACATCATCCCTTTTGAAAAATGCTATGTCATCCTGAACATGTAAGAGCTTATTTCCTCTCACCTCTGAACTAGTAGGTTGGGCCAGCAAGGGCTGGGCTACCATCAATCACCACAGGGGCTGATAGCATGCACAGGATTAACTACCTCTGCTCTGCTCCACTACCGTAATGTGTCAGAGGTGTCAGAAATAATGCAAAACCTTCACCTTCAGCGGTCATATAGGTTTAGTCAGATTTTTTTTTTCTTTTCTTTTTTGCATGCCCAAATTTCCGTCAATGATTCCCGGGACACTGAAAGACCTGGGTACACGAAACTTGGTGGGCATGTAACCCCACATGGATAGCATGGAACCATCGGTTTTCGTTTTGATCTGTAGCCCCCCCCGCTGTACTGGACCCCCCGAAAGGAGGGTAGGGCAGACACAGTTTTCTGTGAATATCTTGAGAACCGTAGGGCCTAGGATGACCAATTTTTTCTGTATGTTTGCCTCCAGGGGTCATGTTAACCCATTCCATGTGCACACATGTGCATAAACAGATACACACGCACACACATACATTTACAGTAATCATACGTATGACACATACTCACACAGTAGACATATGTACGCATGCATGCACATGCACAAACACACATACGCAGGCAAACACATAAGCACGCACATACACACACACACACACACACATAAACATAAACTTGTACACGCACACATGCACACAATTCAAGAATTTTTCCCGTCATCTACTTCCTGAATTTTTGGTCAACGATACCCGGGACACCGAACCACCGGGGTACATGAAATTTGGTGGGTATGTAGCCCCACTAGACTTTTACGGAAAAATTTTGTTTCGTCCCCGGGGGAATTCGTAGAATTTCATCCATGGGGGGTCTAAAAAAATTAGTAAATGTGTACATGTACATGTGTACATTTAGTGACTGTACACTCATTGGCCTGTAGATGGCGGTGCACACATATACACATGCACACACACACACAGGCACCCACATACTATCGGTATTAGAACTGCCGATACATAATTACAAATTCAGTAGGATTAAAAGAAAGCCAAAATAAATATTCATCATCATCATCATGGCTGCATTTTCACTATTGGCGATAAGTAGTCGTTTGTCCACTAGATGGCGCAACGTTGCAGTGAGACGTAATTTTGTTGGAAGTTAAAAGTGGGTTGGAAAAACAATGGACGCTTCCTACAAAGACTGTAATTTACCGCAGCGAACATCTAATAAGGATAGGACGATGTTCACATGAAGTGTAATTCCCATTTCTTCTTGAAGCCGAAATAAATCTGAGGATGTTTATCGGACATGCTTGTTTTTTACTGCAGGTACGTTAATCTTGTAATATCAATAAGGACCTAGGTAATGTTACCGTTAGCGTTGGTTGAGTGATGGAGGCCAATTTGATTGATTGCATTTGTAGAAAACTATAAATGCGGTTATACCAAGCAAATTGATAGCAGCACTGTTTGTATCTTTCGACTGTCATTTATTGCACGTGCTACAAAATCATTCTGTGCAATGGAAGATTTACCAACGTTACACCGGTCTGATACAGTTCCTATACATGCGTGAGACTGAGACGCCTGTTTATTTTGTTTTAAGTGCGTGCAGGGTGTGAGAGGGGAATCGATGTGCTTTGATTCCAGCTTGGTAGTTGTAGTCTGTGAAATTAAAAAGCACGTGTGTGTGAAGTAGCCTATCCAAACAATGACACCTTCATTTCATTATGGCTGCTTTAGCAACACACTGTGTACTGGGTCACATACTGTGTAGTGGGTCCCATTTAGAAGTGGCTACTTCATTCGCCACTTACTTCCTTGAGTTACTTCCTTGACTCATGGAGCTGCGTGAATGTTATTACAACTTTTCGCCACGATATGGCAGTTTAAGTCCGCTTGATACTGTAAGGCGTAAGCCATTGGTTTCCAAAGGAGATTTTATTTTTGTCGCCAGCATAGCCTATTGACAATTTATGTTGTAAATAGGCCTACATTATAATCTTACCTGTAGCTTAGGGAAGCTAACAGCTTTCTATTAGGATCCAGTTTGTTAGTTACAGTTTTGTCATAACTCCCTGATGCATTTTTGCATTTAGAATAGCCAGAGCGTGGATATCTCAATCGGAAAATTAAACAATATCGGGTGCCTATGGACTAGGCTGGGTGAACCCAGCCTGATCTGCCCGCTATTTATTTTTTGATTTCTTCAAAGATTGAGCTTGGTCTGATGAAAGCCAGACTAGCCATGGACCTCAGTTACACAATTCAAGGGAACATGAATCAGCCTATATTTGCACGAACAATAACGGACAAAAGCTCTTCAACTTTGGCCCGTTAAAATGTGTATGAACAGTCTAGCGACGCATTTCATCAAGGCCCATTTGGACATGTCAGTTATTTGCACCACTGGTTAGATGTAAAACAGCATTACGTTTCAGACTACTGTTACTTAATTTGTGCATTAACAATAACGTTTCAGACTACTGTTACTTAATTTGTGCATTGACAATAAAGTAGCCTATTACAGTACATGAACTAAAGATGACTAAAATCTTATGTAGAAGAAGAAACATTCACAAAAAATCCATCCATCCAAAAATGACCTTTGTTTTTGATAGCTGTTCAAAACGGCATGGAACTGACAGAGATGTTTTTGTTTATAAATACATAAAAATAAATAAATAAATAAATAACATTATGCTGATACCTTTTGCTTTTCCCAAATACAATGTAGCCTACTGGTGTAAGTGACCTTTCATCAATCCAGTTGCAATGGATGAACTGTGATGAACTGCCCTACTTGTGATTGTTTAGAGATTTTAAAGGTTTTATAACAATGCTACATCTTCTTTGGCTATTCTACAATCTATTCACCTTTTCAGCACCAGTAGGCTACTTTCTGTGCAGCCGCACACACACACTCAGGCATGCCAAACAAGCATACACAAAAGTTTCAAGAGTGGGGGATGGAGTTAGCCTGACGAGCCAGACCCACATTAAAATGTAGGGTCTGGACACTCACCGTTCGCAGTGCTCAGTCCGAGGGGCGGAATAATCAGTTGTCTTTCAAATTCCCTCTGCACGCAATAGGACAGCGGCAGCGCTATGAGTCCCATGCGTTTCCCACCAGCGGAGCTAGTTGGCTAGTTCAAACGTTTGCCAACTTAATAAAAGCTTAACTCGTGTCACACTGTTCGCCAGCAGCAACATCCATCTTATTTGTTTTCAAGTAGCAGGGAATTCAAGCAAAACCGTTGCAACTCTGCCATCAATCATTATGTTAATCCCAACTAACGACTCTATACACGATTTCATTGGCCTGATTAAGTTTCGATTTCTGGAGCTCACAAGCCAACGGAGAGTTGCTAGACTAGCCCTGGCAGCAAATGTAATTCGCTGCCGCTAGGGGCGCGTCTAGATTTCTAGGCTAGGATGGAGTAAAATATGGAGACAAATTGAAGTGTGATTTATTTTCGCGGAACGGATGTACAGGACTGAGTGGCGGTCATATTTTGTACCGATATGCGGTACATCTAGTTTTCCCAATAATGAACGGCGTTCTATACATTATCCCGCTTATTACACGGCTACTTTAACAAAATAATAAACTCCCCACGATATGACTTTAGCCTATAGCCTAGCCTATTTGTTACCGTTCATCGTGGCATTTGCTGAGAAACAAATAGTTCGCAACAACACACGCTGAACTTGAATCAAACATTCTTTAGAACACAGCTGATCAACCGTTTGCTTTCACTTTTGAATGAAGTTCCAGTCCTTGCTTAGTGATATGAAAGACGTATCAGAAGCACAAAACCCGTTGCCATTGACAGCGGTAATTATATGTTTGCAGCGGTAATTACATGAAAATATTTTACCGTAGAACTTTGGGAAATCCCATTCAAGCCAATGGAGCCTTGTAATAAATACTTATACACTTATACTTACTTATACAACGAAATGCTGTTACAAAGACAATGAAATGCAGTTACTGTATGTGAAGGTACATATTATTGGCTCATCATCCAAGCACCAACTGGAAAACTGATATATAACCCATATTCACTATTCAAAAGGCAAGAGCATGAGAAACATGGCAGTGCATAGTGAACTTGTTTATGTAACTTGTCTTGTGTGTGTGTGTGTGTGTGTGTGTGTGTGTTTGTGCGTGTGTGTTGAGAGAGTGGGGGTGGGGGGCGTGATCCTGTCTTGCTACATCTGAACACACCCCTTTCACAGAGTATATATGCCTCTCCAAAGGTAAATACATATACATACCCCGCCTGATCTTCACATTGTTCAGATTTCTCCATGGCTGCTGCCCAGATATGTGCACGGAGGGCTTTCTCCTGGCTGCTGATAGCTCTCTTCTGCGTGGTTCCTGCTCAGGGTGGGAAATTGTTAGTGATACCAGTAGATGGCAGCCACTGGACCGGCATGAAGCCCCTGGTGGAGGAACTGGGGAGGAGAGGCAACCAGGTGGTGGTCGTGATCCCAGAGGCCAGTCTTAGTATGGGCCCCTCAGAGCACACCACCACCCTCACCTTTCCTGTACCATACACCAAGGAGAGTATGAAAGACACCCTTGGACAAAACCTGGGTAAATTCATGAGCATGGACATCTCAACCTCTGTGGCAAAGTTACAGCATTACTGGATGTCCATGGTCATGCTGAGTAATTTCACCATGATAACCTGCAAAAGCATGCTATACAACAAGGAGCTGATGCAGACCCTACGGGATTATGACTTTGATGCTCTCCTCACGGACCCCTTTTGGCCTGTAGGAATCATCACTGGAGCTTATCTGGACATTCCCTCCATCTACATGAACGGTGCTCTGCCTTGTCCCCTTGACATTATCACCACACGGTGTCCTAGCCCTGTTTCATACGTGCCAGGCCGTTTCACACACTTCAGCAATCGCATGAACTTGTGGGAGAGGACTGTTAACCTGCTGAAGTCTTTGCTGGAGCCTTCAGCCTGCAGTCATCTTTACCTTCATGCAGACAAGGTGGCCTCAGACGTCCTGCAGAGAGAGACATCCATTGTGGAGCTGGCGAGCAATGCAGCACTGTGGCTTGTGCGCTTTGAGTTTACTTTTGAGTTCCCCATGCCTTTGATGCCCAACATGATCATGATTGGGGGGATAAAGGCTGAAAAACCGAAACCCCTGCCACAGGTGAGTTTGCTGTTTTTAGTTTATTTTGATTAGATTAATGATTAGGGGTCCAAGCAGTGTAGCTGCTGGAACCCCTTTAGGTTTAGCTACAGTAGTCGACATTTAAGCTAAAAGAGCTATACCGTAAGTGTCTGGGAAGCATAAACCATCTGGCCAAAAGGCATCATAATTGTATACAATACAAGAACCAACTTGTATGTAAATCCAAACAGGTCTGCAACACTGCCTATGTAACCTACGCCACTTTAACTCATATGAATCCTCTGACACAACAAGCAAGGTGCAAAGACAATGAGCAAGGTGGTTCAGTGAATAGACCTATTGTGTAATATACTGTTGAAGTAGGTCTGCTGTTTGTTTTTTTAGCTAGGTGGTCCGTGATTTTTTTTATTTCATTGGTTAAGTGGTCCTTGGTCTGAAAAAGTTTGAGAAACACTGCTCTAGGGGTTTGCCTTTGGGATTGGCACATCTCACACAATTTATCAGAAACACTTTGGGCCAATCCCAAAGTGAGCCCTAAGGACTAAAGACTCACAGACTTAATTGATCTCAGGTGCTAAGTGAGTGAGTGTGTGAGATCCAATGTTGTAGTCAAGTCACTATGCCTCGAGTCTGAGTCCAGGTTTGAGTCCCCAGTGTTCAAGTCCGAGTCAAGTCCAAGTCATTAAAAAATAATTCCAAGTCAAGTCTGAGTCGAGTCCACTACTCATCCGAGTCAAGTCCGAGTCGAGTCACTATTGATCCACGTCGAGTCCGAGTCGAGTCCCTATTGATCAAGTCGAGTCCAACAAGTCCAGCACTAAAGTAAGCATAGCCTACATGTCGTTCCATTTTTTTCCCATTGCAGATGAAATCCTTAAACGGACAATTGGAAATCCCAAAACGGACAATCTTCTGTCTCCAAGCAGGGGTGCCATCACTTGTGTGAAAATAGTATTGCCAAATTTCTTGCCAAATACCATAGCCATACCATAGCCCAGGGGTTTTCAACTGGTTCTGTGCCAGGGACCACCATCCTGACTAACAAGTAATCACGGACCACTATTGTGTGTGTGTGTGTGGGGGGGGGGACCGCTCTCACAGAGGTATAGTTGGAAAGGGTAAAACACACCTCACAGCACTCTTTCTCATGAGCGGCTGTCTTTGACATCACACAAAATCTGTATAGGCTACTCAAGAAACTGTAATGTGTGTCTCCATATGAATGACGCGAGTTTCGGCGGTTTCATGGCCTCAACGTTGAACATACAAAACAGTGATACCTCCTCTCCAGTTTTGTCAATCGTTACTTTAAATCCATATTTAACATTTAATTGTCACTGTATTTTCTTTCTTGTTTCCACTATGTTTCCTCCGAAGTTGTAGCTTTGTCTGAAGAGCATGCAGCAGAATCCTGTCCATCTGTCCTGATATCTGTTACTTTCCTTAGGCTACTAAAATAGCGATCCATGCTGGTACTGACTAGCTAACTTCACCTTAGTTAGAAACGTTAGTTAACAGCTCCACTCCTCCAAATTTCACGAAACTATTAAGCTTCTTTTCAACGAAACATAACGTGAACTCCGTCCGAGCTGGTCTATATCGCGCAGACTGTAGTCTACCTTATGAATGTGCGTGTGTGATGTTGGGGACGCAAAACACAGCATTAGCAAAGCACAGGATAGACCTGTTATGTAGGCCTACAAAGCTAACATATCCTGTGTCAGTTTGAATCTCATCTCCTCTATAGTATTTTAGATATTTTCAATAAGTTCAGTATTCACACCAATGCGCAACAATTCTGGAAATGGTTTGGAAAAATGAATGATGGAAAAAAGTTATTAATTGTGAAATTACGCAGGCTGGAATGTCACGGACCACCTGCAATGACGCCGCGGACCACCGGTTGAAAACCCCTGCCATAGCCTATAGGCCTACTCACAATAAATGAGCAATCCACATTACAATCACACAGGCCATTAAGTCACATTATGCTGTTACTGACTGCTGACAATTGTATAGGCAGTGTTGTAGAAGTTCATACTTCCCAAGAGCTAGATGGACGTTGGAGTAGGCCTATTTTGTAAGAGGTAGTGTGGATCATAAAAGGGCCTCCCCAGGCATTTTTAAAAAAAATTCTGGCTGTTAAGTAGCCTACACAATTTTAGCGCAGTTTGGGAGGGACAGAAACAGAGCAGGGCCCGTCTTGGTAGCTTCTTTCTGACTCCCGTGACGTGAACACTGGCTACCTGCAACTGCATAATGTTATCACTTCACTGACACTATGGAGACATTTCACGTCAACAATAGAGATGAAAACTAGCTTTCGGTTAACGGAGATGCAGATCATCTGCCTAATTAATTTCTTTGCGCAACAGGCCACATTCTACGTTCATTTCAGCTAGATGAGTGAAATAAATGTTTTTTGAAGCTGCCATCGTCATAGGCTACTATTTGCTATGATATTCACCTGTAGAACTAGCCTAGAAATCTAGACGCGCCCTGGGCTAGTCTAGCAACTCTCCGTTGGCTTGTGAGCTCCAGAAATCGAAACTCAATCAGGCCAATGAAATCGTGTATAGAGTCGTTAGGTGGGCTTAACATAATGATTGATGGCAGAGTTGCAACAGGTTGGCTTAAATTCCCTGCTACTTGAAAACAAAAATAATAAACAACTGATTATCCCGCCCCTCAGACTGAGCACTGCGAACGGTGAGTGCCCAGACCCTACATTTTAATGTGGGTCTGGCTCGTCAGGCTACTACCTCGCGCTACCTGGCTAAAATCCTGGCGCGCCAGCAAGATCTACGTCTTTGACGTCACGGTGTCGCGCTACCGGTCGGGTGCGTCGAGTATGTAGAAGCCCTAGGCTACCATCCAAATGAGGCAGCGGAGTCAGAGGCACAGTAGACGGCCAGCATCGCCAGGCGTCCAACATCGTATGATTGCATACTTACCGTAAATCCTACATTATGTCCGGGGTCTGCTATTTACTTAGGCTTCGCAAAGCACAGGTATTTATTTGGGGTAGGCTTATTCGAAGCAGAACTTTATTTCTTACATTGTGCGTTTTATTGTGAGACATGCGTTTTGTTTGGAACGGCATACTAGGCTATCAAAAGCAGACGATTTTCGGTTTTGGTATGGGATTTAATTTACTTTTGGACTTTTAATATATAGTTAAATGTTGAGACTGATGGGCACTTAAATCCACGGGGTATTTGATGATCACTGTAAAGTTTCGTGTAGTTGAAAAAGTGTTGGAATTTCCAGCTGTTTATTGTAAGACAAGGCAGTCCCTTTCACTCATTCATTGAGCGTGCGCTGTGCTCTAATGGAAACCTTATTGCGTAGCGAAGTCGCCTAAATTGAGCTATTTTTTTTAATTATGCATGGTTTACTTTTATTAAATTTTTAGGCTGGAATGCCTCGCGGCAATAATTGTGTTTCAATGTAGTAGCCTACTGATTCAGCCTCTGGCAAGCTCAAAAGGGGGCGGCTATAGGTTGACAGCAACGTGTGACCATGGTTTAACGAGACAAGGGCTTTATGCCGCTGTTGTGTAATTTATTGTATTTAATCATGTTTAGGCTATTTTTGTTCGGGACAAACAACAACGAAACAAGATCAATACACTTTCTTTATTTGTCATATGATGCATAAATAACCATAATATACACGTCTTCTCATAGGCTCCTTAAGAAATACGCACTGAATAATGTTTGGCTGTAGCCACCGGATAGGTACCCGCCCACCAACATGTACGCGCATGAGAGCTCATGCCCAACACGGATTTTCGTGCATGGAGCTGGTTCCAAATGCTCCATGCAGCGCCATACTTGAAAATGGCGTATGCTAACATGCCGAAGCTAATCTGCACGCTCTTGACCCCCTGGGAAAAACACTGTTCACCAAGTCACGATGATCAGCTATCCAGCAGCAGTGTGTGATGTTTAGCCTAGGCTGAGTGTAATCTTAGGTAATGTCATGAGAACTAATATTGCCTGGCAATACTACATTGAAATAGCGGGGGCCATGTCTCCAAGCATTTTGGTGTTAAAGTTAACGTTAGTTTGCTTTGCATGTGAACATGATGTGACTTGCGACAGCAGTAGCCTAACATTCCCTTGAACTAAAATTAGTATTACGAATAATTTAGATATTAAAATCATATAGCAAATTATAGCCTAATGACATACTACAATTATAGCCTTATGATATATTACAAAAAAAAGTTGAGTCCTCGACGAGTCATCGCGAGTGCGAATGCATGAGTCTGAGTCCAAGTTCGAGTCATTCAGTGCTCAAGTCCAAGTCAAGTCACGAGTCGACTCGGACAACTCGGACTCGAGTTCAAGTCTCGGACTCGAGTACTACAACACTGGTGAGATCACATAGGCTCAGATAGATATGAATGGGATTTGGACAGCACCAAAGTCCGTGAGTCTGTGTCTCCGGACTTTGGGATTGGCACATTGTGAAATGGCTGCTGTGTCCTGCTATGAAAATGCAAAAAAGGAAAGATTTTAATAACTCACTGTTACAAAATGAGGCTGAAGACCCTCTCAATTGTTTTATATGATTTAACAGGATTTTGATCATTCAAAAAAAGTCAGTTTGAACCTGATACCTGTTGTCAGTTTTTTGGAATATTGCTCTGAAGTTGGCCGAAGATTTGTTTTTTTCCATTTTTGAACCTTAAAGGAGCTCTATGGAACAATTTTAGCAAAAATGACCTTAATTATGCAGGTTGAGAGTCGTCCTGATGGTTCTACAACACTTTCTGGGTTGTTTGGTGGGTGCTTCGTCTCCCCCTATCGCTTCTCCGCGGAAAAAACGAATATGCAACTTTCTGAACAAGGTCCGGGTAAATCCGGATGTGGCTCAGTGGAAGTATCCAATCGCGCCTCGAAAATGTAGTCAGATTGTAGTTTCTAAGAAGACTGCAAAACGGACGCCGACTTGGCTTTGTTGCTGTTGAAACTGTAAGTAGCCTACCCTTGGGTGAACTTGTTTTTGTAATGTGGTTTGATAGTCTCTTGAACAATGTGTTTACTCGACCGTTTTATTGTGAGCCCTGTATGTGTTTAGCTTGGTTTCTTGATAGCTAGCTCACTAGCTAGTGGGGGTTTAGCGTAGCAGTCACTTGCTACCGAAGCTGCAGGGGGAGCTATGTCATGAAAAATGCAAGCCCAAATCCGGCGAAAACCCAGAAACAGCGAAGGAATAACCAGACCTGCATAGGGCTTCTTTAATCTAGATTTAGATCTATCAGATAAAAAAAACATTTCTGTTGCACAGTATTTTTTACTAGTATAGCTTAGTACCAGTAGATTTAGTAGATGTCAGGTTAAGTTATGTTGCATGAACATGGCATGGGTGTTACATGTGTCCATAAGAAATTAGTTTTAACACCCAACATACCCAATCTTTTCTTAATGAATGAAGTGACGTAGCCTGGTTGAGAAACTTTTTTTTTTTTTTTTACCATTTTTCTATCAATCAAAGATCATATTTTCAAAGGTACGGTCCACATCATCACTTTTGAAAAGGGCTAAGTCATCCTGAACATGTATACTTGTTTAGATCATGAGAAGTGCTTTTTTCCTCTCACCTCTGAACTAGTAAGATGTTGGGCCAGAAAGTGCTGGGCTACCATCAATCACCACAGGGGCTGATAGCATGCACAGGATTAACTACCTTTGCTCTGCTCCACTACCGTAATGTGTCAGAGGTGTCAGAAATAATGCAAAACCTTCACCTTCAGAAGAGTGAAGCATACACAAGTCTCTGGAATAAAGGTATTCCTCAAGGTATAGGCATATTCTCAGAGATGTACACACAGATGCCTCGACTCTCAGACCCACGTGTTTCTGAATGACATTTCCATTCTTTTCCTGAACCTGTCTTTCTATACTTAAACACACCCCTTTCACAGATTACGTAAGCGTCTCCAAAGGTAAATACATAAACACACCCAGTCTGATCTCCACATTGTTCAGATTTCTGCATGGCTGCTGCACAGATATCCAGCAGGAGAGATTTCTCCAGGCTGCTGATAGCTCTCTTCTGCGTGGGTTCTGCTCAGGGTGGGAAACTGTTAGTGATACCAGCAGATGGCAGCCACTGGACCGGCATGAAGCCCCTGGTGGAGGAACTGGGGAGGAGAGGCAACCAGGTGGTGGTCGTGATCCCAGAGGCCAGTCTTAGTATGGGCCCCTCAGAGCACACCACCACCCTCACCTTTCCTGTACCATACACCAAGGAGAGTATGAAAGACACCCTTGGACAAAACCTGGGTAAATTCATGAGCATGGACATCTCAACCTCTGTAGCAAAGTTACAGCAACACTGGATGACCTTAGTCAAGCTGAGTAATTTCACCATGATGACTTGTGAAAGCTTGCTGTACAACAAGGAGCTGATGCAGACCCTACGGGATTATGACTTTGATGCTCTCCTCACAGATGGGTTTTCGCCTGTAGGAATCATCACTGGAGCTTATCTGGATATTCCCTCCATCTACACGCATGGTTTTTACCCATGTCCCCTTGACATTATCGCCACACGGTGTCCTAGTCCTGTTTCATACGTGCCACGCCGTTTCACACACTTCAGCAATCGTATGAACTTGTGGGAGAGGACTATTAATCTGCTTAGGTCCTTGCTGGAGCCTTCAGCCTGCAGTCGTTTTTACCTTCATGCAGACAAGGTGGCCTCAGACTTCCTGCAGAGAGAGACATCCATTGTGGAGCTGGCGAGCAATGCAGCACTGTGGTTTATGTACTATGACTTTACCTTCGAGTTCCCCATGCCTTTGATGCCCAACATGATCATGATTGGTGGGATGCAAGCAGGAAAGTCTAACCCCCTGCCACAGGTGTGTTTGCTGTTTTTAGTTTATTTTGATTAGATTAATGATTAGGGGTCCAAGCAGTGTAGCTGCTGGAAGTGTTTTGGTTTTGCTCTCATCAATATTTAGGCTAAAAGTGTCTGGGTAGCATAAACCATCTGCGCAAAAGGCATCATAATTCACATGTGGGTTGGAAACTTCATCTGCTAAAGGAAGAAGAAATTACACACATTGGCCTCAAGGTGGCGCTGTAATATGTTTACGGATATTTAAAAACAATTTGGCTTATGGTCAAAATTCTGTTCTTCTGATTTGTCAAGTCTTCTGTATCTTTGCTAATCAGATAGCCTGGGAATACTCATACAAACCTTTGGCAAATTCGGAATTTGCTCTGCAGGTCCGTCTGGCCGATGTCCCTAAAACATGGGCATGCAAATACAATCTTAAATTTGGTATGGATGTGTATTTCTTTGGATTTGAGTAAACAACTGCATTTAAAACCTTTGTTTATGAGATTGCTACACTTCTGAAACGATTTGGTGAGATTTTAATGCACCAATTTAAGTTTAATTTCACTGCTAGTTACGCCCCCTGCTGGAAGTCATAAGTCAATTAACATTTGGCAGACCCTGTATTACTATTGAGGCCTGTGGGCTAACCAGGCTACTAATCAGACATTACAAAAATGGAAGTAGAAGTAAAATGATCTGGTCTAAGGGCATTCATTCTATTTATTCCAAATTTGGCATGCATCATCTATACATGCATTATCATGTTGTATAATATTAATATGGCTTGGTTGTTTATTGGCTTGGTTGTTATAGTACCCAACTAATAGCACAAGGAATCACTTCTGTGTATAACTGAAATTATTATTGTCAGGGTTTAGGATTTTTGTCTTAGTGTTTATAGTGTCTTGGCTTCTGGCCTTTCAGTTTGTAGAGCGGTTTGTTCACTTCCCACGTGCTTGTGTTGGCCTTCTTGTTCTTGTGTATTTCCTGGTCTGTCATTTGGTTTACTTCCTGTCCCTGTGTCTTAGTTCCTGTCAACCATGTGCTCCTTTGTTTATTTTGCCAGTCTTGCTGAGTTGTCTGATTGTAGGTCTGTTGGACCTGGTTCTTGTGTCTATTGGGTACCTTGTTGCTCTTGCCATATCAAGCCCCTGTCTCCGTAGTTTTCCTTGCTTGGTCATTGTGTGTTGTCATGTTGGTGCTCTCTTCATGTCTTCATGTTTGTCGAATAAGATTCTTTTGAGTTTAGGCAGAGACTTTCTAATGAGAGTCACAGCACAGCACTCAAAAAATCCTCCATAGAAATGCATGGGGATAGTTTGTAACGCCAATGGCGTTACTACACATATCACACCCCTTCCTCGGCAAAACGTCGACATGTGAATACATTGAGCCAATCATATGGTGTGTTGTGAAGACATCGTGCCAATCATGTGTTGTGATCTCGCCGCTGGAGCAAGATTGGTGTCGTGAAGCCTTGCGCACGCGCATTTCTGCCAAAATGGATGCCCGACGAGTGCCCAAAAAGCGTTGCCATATGGCCGCCGAGTGGAGGGACTTGCCTAAAAGGACTTTAGTTTAGGCCTAATCTGTACAACATTGTGACGCTCGATGGTGTTTTATGCCCCCAATATCGTCTTCCAGGCAGCGCTGCCACCGCCAACTTAAAGAAGCCCTATGCAGGTCTGGTTATTCCTTCGCTGTTTCTGGGTTTTCGCTGGATTTTCGCTCGCATTTTTCACGACATAGCTCCCCCTGCAGCTTCGGTAGCAAGTGACTGCTAGCTAAACCCCCACTAGCTAGCGAGCTAGCCATCAAGAAACCAAGCTAAACACATACAGGGCTCACAATAAAACGGTCGAGCAAACACATTGTTCAAGACACTATCAAACCACATTACAAAAACGAAGTTCACCCAAGGGTAGGCTACTTACAATTTCAACAGCAAACAATCTGACTACATTTTCGAGGCACGATTAGATACTTCCGCTGAGTCACATCCGGATTCACCCAAGGGTAGGCTACTTACAATTTCAACAGCAAACAATCTGACTACATTTTCGAGGCACGATTAGATACTTCCGCTGAGTCACATCCGGATTTACCCGGTCCGGGTTCAGAAAGTTGCATATTCGGTTTTTCCATGGAGAAGCGATAGGGGGAGACGAAGCACCCACCAAACAACCCAAAAAGTGTTGTAGAACCATCAGAACGACTCTCAACCTGCATAATTAAGGTCATTTTTGCTAAAATTGTTGCATAGGGCTCCTTTAACCCTAAGCTGTTTTTAGGGCATTTTCACTACCTTTATTCATAGGGATTTATTCTGGTCATTGTAAGTGCCACACACACATATTATATATTGTTTTTTTTTTTCAGCAGAGTCTAGGCTATCCAGATCATTTCATGTATTAGTATTAGCATTGATTTGATGATTTTTAAAGAATTAAAATATAAAAAGCGTATTATAAAAATTCTTATATTTTGACATGTATCTCACCACAGCAAGCTCATAGCTCTACATGCATTTCATGTGTGTGTAGGGCAGACTGTCCTGAATCGGGCAATATAATTGCCATGTTGGAGGGATACTCTGGAGCTGAGCAATTTACAGAAATATGTGGTGTGTGATTTACAGAAATAAATGCCATTTTTTATTTAGTGATGAAAAATGACCTTTCTGCGCTCCATATCTGTGACACGAACTGATCTGACCTGTGCGTGCCTATGGTGTATGCCCTCATAATGATTCTCAACTTTTTACTTTGCCATGAACAAAGTAAAGGCAAAAAAGGTGTTTCTTTGTTGAACAAATTGGGATGCAATGTGAACCTTGAATTGGATGTCATGCAGGAATTTGCTAGGATGTCAAAACCAGATTATGAACATGCTTTGCCATAGAGAAACACACGATAGCGTTGTATTATAAACATGCTTTGCCACAAAAACAGACAAAAACGTGGGGTAAGTCCAGCTATATGTAGTTATTATTTTGCTGTCACTTCGTCTGTTTCATAACCCAGAAGGACTTGGTATCAAATGATAGCTCTGTGTCTCCTCTTTCATCTGACATGCGTGTCATATCTATCCGATCACGGGTTCGCGAGTAATTCAAACGAGAGTAATGGGTGTGCAGGTGAACGCAGAGAAGTATAGACTGTAAATATGATGCAACTTGATTTAATTTCATGATTTTTTTTATTTTCATACTTGATCGTATAGACAAGTGTGTAGTCTCTTTGGAAAGCCCCACTTCTGCTCTGTCATGCAATAAAGGTTTCATCTCGCTGCGATGAACAGTTCCGGAGCAATGTAACAGAGAAGAAAGGGTGTGTTTTTTGACGCAGGGTAGTGGGATTAATATCAAGGTCACATGTAACCTGACCCTAGCCAGATGAATGTCGTTCCGCTTAGCTCCGCCTAGCTTCACTCACATCCATCTGGGACTTCTTCCATTGAGAGTGATTTCTCCAACCAACTTTATGGTTTAGCCAATCAGGACGCAGGGCGGGAGTTTCATAGATGTGACATAGCGTAGAAGCGACTGTGAGTCTGTTATTAGCGTCACGGGTTGGCTTCGATGTGAGTGGTTGAAGTAGCACGTCAATAGATGACGGACAAGTGGCTTATTCAATCATATGCAAGCATTTTTTGATTAGGCCCAGCCTTCTGAAGCAACACTTCAATGGATCGGTTCCAGATGGATGAGTGGAGCTAGGCGGAGCGAAATTCATCTGGCTATTGCCAGGTTAGGTCACATGGGGCCTTCCATGTAATACAGTGTTTATGCCATGTCTCCCTGGTGTAGTGAAACTAGTCAATGGTATGTTAAGCAAGACAAGAGACAAGGGCTGCTGTCACTCCACTAAGTATTTGCACACTAGCCTGGCGAGTCAGACCCACATTAAAATGTAGGGTCTGGGCACTCACTGTTCGCAGTGCTCAGTCCGAGGGGCGGGATAATCGGTTGTCTTTCAAATTCCCTCTGCACGCAATAGGACGCAATAGGGTATTTGTTTTCAAGTAGCAGGGAATTCAAGCCAAACCGTTGCAACTCTGCCATCAATCATTATGTTAAGCCCACCAAACGACTCTATACACGATTTCAAAGGCCTGATTAAGTTTCGATTTCTGGAGCTCACAAGCCAACGGAGAGTTGCTAGACTAGCCCTGGCAGCCGCTAGGCGCGCGTCTAGATTTCTAGGCTATTTGCACACAGGTTCAACTGTACAATAGCCCAGCCCAGACAATGTTATAGCCTTCTGCATTTGTAATTCTTATATTTCTTTATTGACTTGTCAGATCTTTACACCAGAATTACACATGACAAACACAATCTTCAAAACTCAGCATCAACCATTATCCAGGTGAAAGTAAAATTAAGTTAAATGGGCTTTTAGTGATGCTGGATGGAGTCATGTTTCTTGATGTTTATGCTTCTTTGAAGACACTTTTGTCCAAAGCAACTTATATTACATCTGAACCAAACACCAAATAAAACACACTAGACCGGGAGTTCATCCTTCCCTTTAGTGCTCCCCAAGACATTCCACTGAGTGTTTTGTTATGGTTTGGGTGACAGACTCGTGAGGAGATATTCGTGATCGTGAGGAGATATTCGTGATAAAAAGTATTATGTTAGTAATTGCTTAGAATTGCTTACAGTACCTTTAAGTGAGCTTGATACAGGATTTCCTTTCACTGCTGGACTTGTCATTCCTATTCCCATGCTTTGGCAGAGTAAGAGCTCTAGTCACACATAAATGGCTCACTATCATGACACAATAAGTGTGTAGCCATTATAACTTCCATTGTTTAAAACAGTCTCCATCTCTCACCATTAACTTTCACCCGCAGTCAAATACAGTAGGCTAGATGACTAAATTCCACTCCAGAATAGTGGATAATGTAATCATGTGGATCAAACAGCTTGGTACAGACCATTGTCATCTGATAATTAATCTGAAAAGATGCCAGCCCAGAGTAAAGTCAACACACCTCACAGTGAGTGAACTCCTGAGTCACTGGTAGGTGGCACAAAATGTGTACAGAGAACAAATTGTCCTTGTACAAATTATTGTATTCTAACATAATATAAACAAAACGCAAAAGGGAGTATTAGTATAATTAGGAAATTACCAAAGCCTACGTTTAAAAATGAACAGCACAGGGCATGGCATCAAGACCTAATGTAGTTGCAAGATACTTGCTCTATTTTAAAGCCTTGATTCAGACCTGGTCCAGACCACTTTTTTCATGTTTCTTACCTCGTGATTAACCTGAGAAGAGGCAAAGTCCAGCCCACTGAAAAGTAAACACACCTCACAGTAAACTCCTCAATGTGGGCCTCTCCACTAGAGAACACTTATTTTGCCCAGCCACACCTGCACAGTTCAGAGTTCTCCATGGCTGCGTTGTATTCCACCAGGAGAGCTTTCACCAGGCTGCTGATAGCTGATAGCTCTCTTCTGTGTGGGTTCTGCTCAGGGTGGGAAACTGTTAGTGATACCAGCAGATGGCAGCCACTGGACAGCATCACTTTCACCAGCATGCAGGTGAAGGGCTGTGAGAGTCTGCTGGGTCATTCCACGTCAATTCAACCAGGGCCCACGCACTTAGGTCTCAAAAAATTCTGAAAAAATTACCAGGTGTACCTATGTTAACCAGGAGACACACTGTAAAATTACTCTTATGTAAGATCAATACTTTCCAAGATACAGACAGTTTTACAGGGGGAGGGGGGTGTCGATTTTGTTCGGGCTCTTTTTTTTGTCAAAGTTCACAAGCCCACAGCGCAAGAACTAAACCATGTAGGAGGCTCAAATTGCATGCTGGTACATAAATAGGAATAGTATGTAACAAAATCGTCACGTTTGGTCTGGATAATCCTGCATGGTCATAGCTGTCCCTCAAATTTTTATTGGAGTTTTTGGCTGGGCTCTGTTTAAGCCTTCAGAGCCTACAAAGACATATTTGTACTCAACATAGGCTCTTGATTTATTTTCCTTACTGAGATAAGTAGAAACACTCTCACAAAAAGCAATGAACAGAAAATAAATTCCTTCAGGGTCTGAACAGCACATTTTCAGAGCACCTAAACACCTTGTGGGAATATACAAAGATTTTTAAAATATTTTTTTTCTTTATTCTCCATGATCTTTTCTTTTTAAAAACACCAATTTGACTTGTCTTATGCAAATTTTTCTTTTTCACTTTCCACCCTGAACATGGGCAAAATGCACCATTGACATCAATATGTTTTGTATAGAGCTACCACAGGTTACTCTATACAACCACAGGTGGCAGTGTGGTGACTCTATATAAAACATATTGATGTCAATGGGGCATTTTGCCCATGTTCAGGGTGGAAAAGAAAAAAGAAAAATTTGCATAAGAAAAACATATCATGTACAACATGTATCAGCTCCTAACGAGATCTCAAATTTTCTCCTAAACCCTTCCTTCTCAATACTGTATTCTTATTGATAATTATTCCCCCTGGTCTTCGTGGTTTAACCATTTTTAAACAACTCACAAATGAACAACTGTGCTCCATATTGAGTAGTGTATGAACATCTTGAGATGCATGCTGTATCTTCTGATAATGTCTTTATGTTAACTTGTCAGTCAATAGTAAAAGTAAATAACTGTGTAGAACTGTTTTGTCGTTGACTGTGAGACCACGTTGAAGTTAGTTTCACTATGCTTATGAGTTCAAATAATAGGTGAGTGCAGCTGCATATGGCTATACTCTGCTAGTCACAAACAGGTTTTAGTAAAGCAAGGTTTAGTGGAATCCCTGTGTTCCATACACGGTCTCGCGTACAAGCAGATTCCTTCAAATGCACTGACTGTCAAAATACTAGTGCACAGTTGTAGTAGTAGTACTAGCAGTAGTTTGAAGTTGTGCTGCATGCTGTTAAAGGGAATGACAGATGTCACTATCATTGGTTCAAAGGATGTTACGCCCAAAACACACCCAAGACTGATTAAGAAACAGAATAAAAAACCCTTTTGAACAATGCGCCCGGTCTCTGATCACAAAATCACGCCCTTAAACACCCTTAAACTTTGCGTCTCTGACCATGCGTTTCCAATCGCTATAACAGAGCCCATTGTTTACAAAGTCAGTTTTACACTATTGGTTGTATTTGCCTCACCAAATGCTTAAGCTTTCCATGTCCTGCTTTCTTAATGCACTACGTTGTAGTGCTAGAGCACATTATCTTGTGCACATTCCCTTTGTTTAGGACATTTTGTGGACTTGGTAGCAAAGGGCCACTCTGTTTCCTCTGTTAAGGAACCTGTGATCTTGGGTTCCTGAGCAGTATCTATTTTGTGTTTCCATTTCAGGAGGTGGAGAAGTTTGTGAGTGGATCTGGTGAGCATGGCTTCGTGGTCTTCACCCTGGGCTCAATGGTGTCTCAGATGCCAGAGGACAAGGCCCGAGTGTTCTTTGAGGCATTTAGGCAGATTCCACAGAGGGTGAGCAACAAGCTCTTATTCTTCAAGGCTGTCCAGGATATTTTGGCCCCACTAATGCCAGGAAATCAAGATATTATTTATGAAAGAGAGACATATTAATATCAAACTGTTACAAACAAATGGTACCCTGCAGAGTATGCTTGAGTACTTAGATAGAAGGTCACTCTCCTTCTCATACTTAATGCTACTTCCTCCTAAGGTTTTGTGGAGATACACTGGACCTGTGCCTGAAAATGCCCCGGAGAATGTCAAACTCATGAAGTGGTTGCCTCAAAATGATCTCTTAGGTTTGTGTATGCATTTGAGTTAATGCCTGTTTGATGGAAAACATTTTTGTTTGAAAACTAAAGCAAATAATTAGTTATTTCAGCTTTTCTATTCCCATAACTACACTCTTAAAACACTCAAGTTGTGTTGTTTTTAACATATTTTGTGTAACAAATAAATAAGGAAACAAAATAAACTTGTGCTGTCCCTATCTGGACACAGAGATGTGTTAAAACAATGCAAGTTGTGTTGTTTTCAACACATTCGTTTTAAGAATGTAGTAATGCTTGTTTAATTAACTATACTGTGTCTGTGATTCCAGGTCACCCTTTGGCCAAGGCTTTCATCACACATGGAGGGTCTCATGGCATCTATGAGGGTATATGCAACGGGGTGCCCATGGTCATGCTGCCACTGTTTGGTGACCAAGCTGACAATGTTCAACGCATGGTTGCACGTGGTGTTGCTGAGTCTTTGACCATTGCTGACGTGACCACAGCCAAACTTTTGGAAGCCCTCAACAAAGTCATTAATGACAAGAGGTATGGTGCATTTCATAATGGCCGTTCCAGAAACATCTTATTTCTCTGTTCGAAAGTGTGAATATGACACTCATGCAAAGTGCTGTTTCCTTCATTCTCCAGTTACAAGGCAAATATGATGAAGCTTTCAGCTGTGCACAACGATCGTCCGATTAAACCTCTTGACCTGGCCGTCTTCTGGACCGAGTTTGTCATGAGACACCAAGGAGCGGAGCACTTGCGCCCAGCTGCTCACGAGCTGAACTGGATCCAGTACCACAGCCTTGATGTGATCGCACTGCTGACAACCATTGTGCTCATTGTTGTTCTCGTGACATTTAAAAGTTGTATGTTCTGTTTGAAGAAGTGCACACGAAACAAGACTAAACAAAAGAAAAACAAGCGAGAGTAGTTGAGGAGTTTTGTTTGTGAGTGAAGGTGAATGGCACTGGCAGAGGGAAAAAACACAGCCTACCTCCTTATTATAGCCTAGTGTGTTTGGAGAAACTATTTGAAAGTAAAAATATACAGGGAATTTCTGTAGCTAGTTATTTGGCTGTAAAGGGCCTAAGGTTTCTTCTAATCAATGAATGCTGTTGACAACGGGTACCTTCATGTGTAGGCCTACTTCTGCTGTAAGTCAATCATTTCGACACAAATAGTCTATATGAAGAAAACTTGGTATGATGACAATAAAAAAACTGACTACATTACCCATGAGCCTGTTGTTAACTTGTCTGTATGGAAGCCCAAGTCATATCCTCTGTAACTGCAAAAACAGCAGAGAATAGAGGGTTAGAGCAGTGTTGGGTGTAACGCGTTACAAAAGTAATGTAATTACTGTAATATATTGCTGTTTGCGGTAATGTGGTAATGTAAGGCATTACAAAAAAAAATTGGGTAATATTTTACTCGGTACAAACTTCAGTAACGCGCGTTACAATGTATTTAACCCGAAATTAAGTGGTGTTTTGTTTTGATACATATTTGCAAACACCACGGGAGAACAACAGAGAAGAAAAAATCCGCGCAAAATAGTAGAACGTTATCTCCTGATACTGGTTAAAGATGACTGTGGCTGCAGCAGACTCGCAGGTGGACTCTATTTGCGGGATGGACATAAGCCTACGCTCATTATTTTCAGCTTGTCAGAGATAAGGCTATGAAGAACATAATAGTTAGTGCACTTTGTTTGCGAAACCGAAAGATCTTTCTATGCCTCGCGAAATAGCACAAGTAAATTAATGAAACATCTAAAAGTGCCACGCTAATCTTTTTGATTCTTGATAAAACACAAACTATGCTGTTGTGCATGTCAGCTTTGTGCTGTGAACTTGAATTAAAGAGAATAAAGAGAATTAAAGAGAAGGGATAGAAATGCAGAAAAAGATTGTGTAGCCTGGCAGTGCCACCGCTCCCACCGCACGCGCATCACGCACTTTGCGTTGGGCACCAAAGGACAGAGGGGGCACCCAAATGTAACCAATGAATAGTAGCTTTACTGCAAACTGTGTTTCACTCTTCATCAATAACGTTTACAATGCCAAAATGCACTAACACGATGTTACATGCAAGTTTGATACCTGGTATGAAGCAACATATCATTGCATACTTCCATTTCCAAAGCAATGAAGGCTGCTTAAAACAACTTAACATTGTGCATATTATTGTTAATATTGTGCTATCAATGTAACTCAAACAAATAAGGCTTGTAAACAAGAGCTGGCAAAAGGGCATTATGACAATGTAAAGATCACTGCTCTTAAAGTGACAGTGCACCATTTATAAGTAAAACAGCATTTCTTCAGAAATTAATGGTCTGTAAATAATAGGCCTTTTATTTTACTTTAGGTGTTTGAGTTATCATTTAAATGTCACTCACTCAAAGCACTCACTTAGGGCACCGAAATGGCCAGCAGGCCACCATCTTGACATGTCTTTATTAAAGGAACCGTATGTAAAAAATGTATTTCAATTAATCATAAAATTGCCCTGATATGTCACTAGACATTAAGAAATCATGTTCATTTCAAATACTTATATCACTGACAACAGTAGTCTGGCCAGGATATTGTCATTTAAAAAGTGAAGTTGCAGCCCTCAACTGATGATGATGTTGTCATTTTGTGTTTTGGCCTAATGCGCCACCCTCCACCTATTTACTAATCACAAAGTCAGTAGTGTTTCGTCATCCGGTTTCCAACACTGCCAGTCAGAGGGGAGGGGAAGTGGATACACCACTCTACTAGCCTGACGAGCCAGACCCACATTAAAATGTAGGGTCTGGGCACTCACCGTTCGCAGTGCTCAGTCCGAGGGGCGGGATAATCGGTTGTCTTTCAAATTCCCTCTGCACGCAATAGGACAGCACTAGAACGAGTCCCATGCGTTTTCCCACTAGCGGAGCTAGTTGGCTAATTCAAACTTTTGCCAACTTAAAACAAGCTTAACTCGTGTCAAGCTGTTCCCCAACAGCAAGATCCATCTTCTTTGTTTTCAAGTAGCAGGGAATTCAAGCCAAACCACTGCAACTCTGCCATCAATCATTATGTTAAGCCCGCCTAACGATTTGATTGGCCTGATAGAAGTTTAATTTTTCCAGCTCACAAGCCAACGGAGAGTTGCTAGACTAGCCACTAGGGTGCGTCTAGATTTCTAGGCTACCGCTCTACAGTAATTTGAAAGTGATTGTAGTACCAGTTTTAGCCACAATCTTACATATGGTTCCTTTAAGCTTTGATTTACAATATAGTAGGCTCTCTATTGATTTTAATGAGTAGGCCTAGGCCTTAAAGTTACAGTATTTCTATCACAATTTACCAGACTTTGACCTTTTGTAGGTTTTTAACAAAATTCTGACTATGGTTGTTCCTTGTATTGCATCATGAGCACTGCGCCTATTGCATTCTACTGTTGTTAGCCTTAAGCCTAGCTCAGTCATTATGCTATACCACATCTCCCTCCATTGGAAGAACAAGCTGCATTGAGCGTAATAAACTGCATTTAGAATGGCAAATCCATATTTCTAGATATTTTGGTGAAAGTAACTTCAAGTAATGCAATAGTAATGCCTTACAATTCAGAGACAGTAATATTATAATGTAACAAATTACTTTGAAATGACAGTAATAAGTAATACATAATACATTACGATTTTGAAGTAACTTGCCCAACACTTTAGTTGCCTGTCCACCATGTGCTCCTTTGTCTCTGTTTCCTGTCTCTTGACACCCCTCACCTCAAGTCTTGCTGAGTTGTCTGATTGTAGGTCTGTTGGACCTGGTTCTTGTGTTTATTGTGTTCGTCTGTACCTTGTTGCTCTTGCCATATCAAGCCCCTGTCTCCGTAGTCTTCCTTGCTTGGTCATTGTGTGTTGTCATGTTGGTGCTCTCTTCATGTTGGTTTCTCGAATAAGATCTTGTTGAGTTTAGGCCTAATCTGTATTTTTGTTGTGGCATTTGAATTCAACTTGGCCTACTGCTAACATCATGACAGTCATGCAATGGTCTTTAGATCTTTAGATTTTGTTTTCTAAACAATGAAAAACAGCTTTTCTACCGGTCATCATTAACTCTCAGTCTGCGGTCACACGTAGAGAAATAACTCAACTCGATCATATTCGATCATTGACTCATGTGGATCAAATGCGTGAATGTGTGTGCGGTTTTGTTCATTACGGCACAGCACTTGCTGCACATCTCCAAAGGAGTGTGAAGGATCTTAATCAAACTTTGAACAGTAGATCATCACAACAGCTAGACAGCAGAGCTGCCAACTCTCACGCATTGACCGTGAGATTCATTCGATTGGCTCCACACGCTCTCACGCCAATCCAATGCGGGTTGGCAGCTCTGAGGACTGATTAGGTAGTCAGGGTAGTGGGATTAATATCAAAGTCACATGGGGCCTTCCATGTAATACAGTGTTTATGCTATGTCTCCCTGGTGTAGTGAAACTAGTCAATGGTATGTTAAGCAAGATAAGAGACAAGGGCTGCTGTGACTCCACTAAGTATTTGCACACAGGCTCAACTGTACAGTAGCCCAGCCCAGACAATGTTATAGCCTTCTGTATTTGTAATTCTTATATTTCTTTATTGACTTGTCAGATCTGTCGTCCGCATGGCACCAGCAGGCCTCAAAGCGAATGACCTTTTGACCTGTATTGGCACAATGCAATTACACTGTCGATGCAAAAGTTGTTAGGCTGAGAAAACTAAAAAATGTCTATCTTCCATATGGGGGTCATCTGTTCATCAGAGGGAGGGGAACCACATTCTGAAAAAAAATTGGGGAATTGTCGTCCGTGTGGCAGCAGCAGGCCTCAAAGCGAATGACTTGCATTGATGACCTGCATTGATACAATGCAATTACACTGTCAATGCTATGGGCTTGCAGAAAATATATAGCAACCAGTATAACAACTGCTTTGCATAACCTCCACCATATCTGCCCTAGCAACTCCATAGCAACCTTGTCAGTTACCCTAGCAACCTTTTGATATTGTCAACAAACATAATAACCCTAGCAACCAGCATAGCAACTGCTTCATTTAGCATAATCCCCACCATATCTACCCTAGCAACACCATAGCAACCTTCTAAGTTATCCTTGCAACAACCTAGCAACCACTACCATAGCAACCACTATGTTTAGCATAGCAACCACCATATCAACCCTAGCAACCCTCTCAATTACCCTAGCAACAATCTAGCAACCACTTCGATATTGTCAACCAACATGACTATCCTAGCAACCATCTTAATTAC
This sequence comes from Alosa sapidissima, assembly GCF_018492685.1. Lineage (NCBI taxonomy): Eukaryota > Metazoa > Chordata > Actinopteri > Clupeiformes > Clupeidae > Alosa > Alosa sapidissima. The sequence goes on along the minus strand of NC_055958.1, from coordinate 24,012,426 downwards.
CCTACCAACAACCTAACAACTACTAGCATAATGTCAACCTAGCAACCACCATTGCAACCAACATGATTAACCTTGCAACCAGCATAGCAACTGTTTTGTTTAGCATAACCCCCACTATATCTACCCTAGCAACACCATAACAAATGTCTCAGTTACCCTAGCAACAACCTAGCCACCACTACCATAGCAACTGCTATGTTTAGCATAGCAACCACCATATCAACCCTAGCAACCATCTCAATTACCCTAGCAACAATCTAGCAACCACCACTACAATGCCAACCTAGCAACCACTTTGATATTGTCAACCAACATGACAATCATCTTAATTACCCTAGCAATCAGCATAACCACCATACAGGGCTCGAAATTAACGATGTCCCGACGTTCCGGGGACCATAACAAATGCTTCCGGGACACAATAGAATTATGTCTGGGACAACTCTGGGACATTAGAAAAAATGGCAAAACAAATTTCAAAATAGGTACTTTTTTCCTAAACTGTTCACATGGGAATCTAAACGTATCTTTCTCATCTGAATAAAATTATACAAAATTTGACATGGCGTAACGGGCAGCTGGCAAAAGCAGCGTTAGCCAGCTAATCTGTAAAGAAGGGGTTTTGTACACGCAGTCTTACAACACTGTTTACTGCTCTTCGAATCACTGTAGGCTTTTTTGGTACAAATATAGTATAAGATACCCAAACGGGATGGGTGCTTGCGTTTCCTTAGGAATCCGCCGTATTGGTTAAATGAATATTAAGTGACTCATAGGCCGACACAAAAATAGGGCGCGGACAGTAGGCCTAATGGGTCACTTTCCGATATTCCTAGGTTAACTTAACTAACTAGCAGGCAGGTAAATGGGATTTTGTTTTCATGACAATTGTGAACATTTTTGACTGGTAGTGTAGGCCTAAGGTTACACTGGTGTTCTAAAAAAACGAGATGACAGTCCTCTCTGACTAAAACGCTGCGTGTTTTCTTTCAGTGACAATATCATGCTGAGCTAAATAGCCTACTGCAACTGCGATTTGACAAAACGATAGTGTTGCAAAGTAGCCTATAACTATGAAAACAGTTATACAAATTAGCATTTTACATTTCGCTGTGACAGTTCTAAGCTATAGGCTATTCTTGAGTAAATAAAGGAATACCGGAGAGTAGCCTTTCTGACAGCTTTGTGATAATTTCCCATGCTACTTATTGTTTTCACTGAAATCTGTGACCATAACATCACACGAAACTGACATTGAAATTAAAGACACGTGAAAATAGATTATTGACGGAATGTTTTACAACCCTGTCTGTCAAAACGACGGACAATGAGAACGTCTAGTGCAACCTCAAAAAAGAGCCAAAAGTGCAATCTCTGAAAATGAATGTTGTGTGAAACAGCAGATGATTAATGTTAATAAAATGGTGTTTAATAAATAATAATAAAAGTCTTCAGAACTTACATGGTGGACCAGAATGAGTTAATTAAGTGATGCAAGTTACTGATTATTATGCTGTTGATTATGTAGAATGGGAAAAAACAAGAACTTGAATTTGGGACACTGATGGTTAAGTCCAGGACAGTGGCAAATAGAATTCGGGACAGCTGCGGGACACTGAGAAAAAAAAGTTAATTTAGAGCCCTGCCACCATATCTACCCTAGCAACACCCTAACAACCTTCTCAGTTACCCTATTAACAACCTAGCAACCACCACTAAAATGCCAATCTAGCAACCACCATAGCAACCAACATAATTACCCTAGAAACCTGCATAGCAACCACCATATATACCATAGGAACACCATAGCAACCTTCTCAGTTACCCTAGCAATAGCCTAGCAACCGCTATGTTAAGCAAAATACCTGTAGAAAGCCTCATATGTCTCTACTGGTGTAAAGGTCATTGATAATGAGTAGATTGCTGTCAATTGTTCTCTATACCGATATAACCACCAGCTGCAGTAGACCATAGGATGAGAGAATGCGCTCCACAACACAGCTGTAAATGGAAACAAGGACTGAGGTGTCAAGGCCAGCATGCTTCAGGAAGTGGACAAACAAGGCCTTGTTTACATGCTGGCTGTCTTGTTGTTTGTAGCAGGACACCACTTTAACAGCTCCTTTGTGTAGGTGTTCTGTTGGAGTCATATAATAAAATGCAACCCATACATCAGGATATCAGGAGCAAGGATCTATGAAAACATAAGTAGATGGGAGAAATTTAAGATATGTTTAGAAAAAATTGCAGGACCATCCCTAAAAAAAAATACCAGGACACCTTTACAGACAATATACAGATAATGTACATTGGTGAGACAAGGGTAAAACTGTTGTGGGTAAATATTCATACAATACTATAAAATACAACTCTACAACTTCAGGTCTCAACACTGTAGTTTTGGAGGAATATTTGTAGTTCATATTCAGGAAAATACTGTATTTTGGACATTAAAAGCTGCATTGCACTACGTAGTACACTGCAGAAATGCAATATTTTGGATTGAATGCAATATTTTGGAATGAATGCAATAGGCTATGTTGTATTGCTATATATTTCAGAAAACCGGTAGTAGGCTTAAGCTATAACGGCATGTTTGTTCCATGAATTACCCAGACTCAAAGAATAGCTGATAATGTGAGACCGACAAGACTAGACAATTTAATGTCAAACAACATATCACCTAATATGTTTAGCAGGATTATAGCACAATCGTACTCATTTTGATAATTTAACCATAACGTGTCAACAATGAATTATTTACCTAATCACGTATTTGTCCACGTCTTTTACTTACAAGACTTTCTATTGCACTGAGAAATTGCACTAAATTCTCGCGATTCTAGGCTTTGTACACTATGAAGGAGTGTTGGTCAGATAAGTAGGCCTATATTTTGTTAGAAACAACAAAAAACAACAAAATTATTATTTACAACATTGACGTCGCTAACTTTCTCCATGGCTCGCTCGCTCTATGCAACCGCTGTCTCGCTATCCGGAGAAATAATCTTTGGTCACCGCTATTTATCGATTGCCGGTTCCCATTGACTTACATGGGACACATGTAAACAAAACGTCAATCGTGTGCTCAAACTAACGCCGCTGACTTATGCCAACGACCATTTCACTTTGATAACAAACTACATTTTCGTACGACATATATAAAGCAAAAATAACAGAATTTGGATCAAGCAATGACGAGAAATCTTATGCAAAGTGTCAACCCCTAAAAAAGTACCCAAATTTATGGTCGTCTAATGTCGAATGTCAGAGTAATGACATTGAAAAAGGTACCTTAATGATACATTACAATTTATAAAGGAACGAAGCATAAAAAGAAAAACACATTTTATCAGATGGATTACCCAAATAATTTGTAACAAAGTAGGGCACATCTATTCCCAGAACTATAATGGGTGTACATATTCCACAACCACTAGATGGCAGCATGACACAGCACATAAAGTACGCCTATGTGTTGTTGCGACCTGTGTGATGGCGTGGTTGAAAATCTAGAGACTTCTTGTGCACTTCGGTCCTAATAGCGAGTGTATTGTATTGCCACCAGATGACGCCATTTCACTGCACCTCTGGCCTAATAGTTGCTGTTTGTCTGGGTCTGCGACAGTGAAATAGCTTCAATGATATGAATTGTGAAGTCGCCAATTAATAGCTTGAATGTCATCAGCCTATTTTCAAAAAATCATCTGAGAAAACCACTAGTAGTCTAGGCTACGTGGACATAGTCTTAAATGGAGTTGGATAAACTCAACCAGAATGTGTGGGCGCTCCAAGGTCACACTGTTGATTTCTTGTGATTTATCTTTTGTAGATTGTGGTTACATCAGGCAAAAATGTGGGGTTGGGCCTCATCTTCGACACACTAGTCAGCGAAATAACTTCTCACATAATTGCAGACGTGCTGAATAGGGACTATTTCTCTCTTAATTGTCTGACTAGCCTACTTCATATCAACGGAATTCAGCTAAATGCTATGACCTATAGCTTAAAGGTATGCCTTGTTTGTTCTTATGTGTATATGTAATAACATGATTTCAGCATTTTTATTATGCAATGGCGTATTGGTTTGTCGCTTTGGACAGATGATATCAATGATTTTCGTATGCTTACCACTAACTCCTGTTACACTCATTATAACTGATGGTTTTTGGAAGAACAAAAAACAATTGTGTGCAAAGTTGTCTGAAGTAAACGGTGAAGAATATGATGCATGATGCTAGCATGACAAAATACTTCTCAAAACAGCAATTATGGGTGCCATTGTATTGTTGTGGGATGTTGAACTCATGCAAGCATCATACACTGGTAGGCAAATGGAAAACATATGACCATGTAATAACATTTCATTCCAATGCCTGGGTGTAAGGATTCTGGAAACACAATAGGCTACCAGCTGTTCAGTAGGTTATGGTAAATGGAAGAACAGATAGGCGTACATCACTGATCTGGAGATCTTTAACAAGACTAATGCTACAATAGCTTTTGCCCACATTATAAGGCCTATTAAAATGTCACTATACAATAGGCCTTCTCAATGCTACGCAGTGTGTTAGGGTATAGGCCTAGTGTCTGTTCTGTTGTTATGGAAGTTCCACCTCCTTACATAAATAGCTCCAACAGATTGAAGCTGAGCTTTGCTACCAACGTTATCGAGTGGGTTAATGTCGCATAGACGCGCACACGCATTTAATCAACGCTCATACCACCACTTAATTATATGCCTCTATGTTTGATGACACCAAATTAGCAAGTACCTCCTGATTGCAGAAACGTTTGTGTTCTTTTCTAGTCAGTCTGCGGTCCCTTGATGAATTGCGCAGAAAATTATCAGACGAAGCACCGGGCATCATTTTACTCCACTTCAGGACTGGTGCCGGTCCGCAGCCCATAGTTCGAAAAACGCTGACCTAGTCTGTAGTTCACTGAATGTGTTTCGTGTATGCTAAACGTTAAAGACCGTTAAGTAGCCTATAAGGGTTATAACATATTTATAATCGAAAAATAGGGTCACATCATATCTTCCATAATATAATAGGCCTATCTTCCATTGTGTTAATTGAAGTGCCAATCCAATGCTGATGGTTAGGCTATCCATTATTGTTGCAGTAAATTGACTGAATTGAAGTACGCTTAGCCTACAAAAACGTAAGAGCCTTAAAACTGGCCCCTTACATTGATGACCACAAATAATGTTGACTCTTTAAGTTGGGGGGAAAGAGCTGAACATATTACACTGAACTAACTGTTCATTGTTGTAAATGTCCATGTAGCTGTATCATCACTTGCTATATGTTAAAACAAACCCCTTTTCGATTGCAGAGTGACCCTCCGTTGGATCCTTCTCATCATTCTCACAGCAGTCCCATCTGCTGAGAGATCTTTGGTGACACCTGGACCTCCCTATGGCATTGTGCTTGAAGATGCTCAAGGAATCCAAGGACAAACCATTTCTGCACTACATCCCTAACTTAAACATGTGTACCTCCGTGAAAGACGTAAACTGGATCTGCCCTACTAGTCCGTTCTTAAGAAACCCACACAAAGTCTTTTGCGGTGTATTACCTAGCCTTAGTCAACAATGTACAGGTACTATGACCATCAAGGATAATAGATCAGAAACCAGAGTAGAAAGCATAGGTGATGAATAGCTTATCAGCACTCCAAACACTGAAATTCTGTTAAGTCATGAAGAGCAGCACATGACCATCCCAATAACAATCCCCAACCAAACAGTGTTTCTCAATATTCCAGAGGGAGCAGCCATTTACATTGACAACAACATTGTCTTCGACCACCTCAGTGTTGATGACACAGAAATTGAAATACTAAATGCATTCCAGTGTCATCATGACCTCAACATTACAGATGAGCTGCAGCAGCTTCTGGCTGAGGGGGCCTAAATGGTTGAGTTCTCCCTGGACAAGACAGGGTACAAAGTCCTTTATGTCCAGCCATGTTTGGATTATCACACAAACAATGGTGTGCTTGGTGGTGTACAATTCATTGTAATTCTATGTGTAATTCTGTTGGAAGTGCAATTGTTAGTGTGTATCATCATAGCAATCGTGCTGTGCTGTCGCAAATCCAAATTCAATTGGACCGATGCAGCCTGCCCACAGACTGCAAAGCACAATCACCTCCTAACAACCACATACACCTTTTCCCTCACAGAAATAATAGTTAGCCTAGACATATTTCATTCAACATAGACACTCCTGTATAACCTCGCTATGTTATTGTTATGTTTGGTAATTGATCACACAGACACCGGTGATATCGTTAACCCATGTATCGTTTACTTATCAAATCTGAACTTCCCGCTGACAGACCCAAGTATCAAACATTCATCAGTCAGGCATAACACAATGCTCTCAGCACAATCGAGCTGCATCACAATTCAATGCATAACTGAACGCTAACATAATGCCTTACACACGCGTGTGTGCAGACATAACATTTCCCCCCCTCCTACAGGATTTCAGACATGAAATTTGGATTGAAAGTCCTGTAAGTGCCCAGGGCGAGAACGAGTGTGAACAAATCGCGGAGAGCCATAAGGCTGATGCTGGGCAGTGTGTGATGAATAGGTACCAGTCCCGGAAGGCGGATCAAGAGGCGTGTCGGGGACCTGTGTGGGAGCTCTCTGAGGTACCGGCTGAGGCGTCGGGACGTCCTGCCATGCTGGAGGCACGATTTGGGGTGTCACCACCGTGGTATGTGGCGGAGGGGGCACCTTGAGTGCCACCGAGTGCCATCATTCAGTGAGAATGTGGCTGCACCCAACTAGCGGGTGACTTGGAGAGGGGAGGACCAAAATGAGGCCAGTTTGTTGCCTCTGTGGGGCCTGCGGACCCTGACCCAATCTGAGACACTGATGTCGGCAACCTTAACGCGTGCTGATAGGTCAAATCTTTGCTTCATCCGCCTCTGCCGACGGGCAACAGAGGCCTTGACCCCAGGGGGTGGCCCTTAAGCAACCTGGTCTCATTAGGGAAACGTTCCCCTGGGACCGTTTTGGCAAACCCAGCCAAGCGTTCCACCAGACACGTTTCTGAGGTGCAAACTAGCCAGCAACCCAGCGGGGGTGCTAAAGAGAGACTTTTAGACGTTGTTTACTACAGTTAGGTCTGGTCAAACTAAATTGTAGCTTACACAAGCTCAGCAGTATTCTTTGGTTACCAAACCAAAGTTTTGGATTAATAGTGCCTATCTCGCTACGTTTCACAAAATATAAGGGCACAAACCCTGAACTGCCGTCTATGAGTTAGCTGCCACATCTTGGTGGGTTTTTCTTTTTCGCGAGCAACCCGGGGGATTTTAGCTCAATTGTCAACACGCTCGACATCCGCTCCGAGGTGCAGCTGTTCGCAGGTTCGAATCCGGCTGTGTGCAGGGCCGAGCTGTGCAATTCAACCCAACGCACGAAGACCAGACTCAGCACACAGGCGGACCATGTGCGCTCTGAGGCTGTTCTTCACTGGTGGAACCGTTCAACACCACCATTGGCTTGGGGGTGATAGTAAGCTGTACGGACATGACGGATGCCTTTGCTTTTGAGGTAAGACGTGAACTCTGCAGAGACGAGTTGAGGGCCGTTGTCAGTAGTTATGGTGTTTGGGATGCCCCAGCTGGAGAAAAGAGAGTCCAGTAAGTCGATTATGACCTGAGAGGTCACCGAGCCAGTGGTGATGAGCTCAGGCCATTTCGAGTGAAGGTCATATACAACCACAAGAAAGCGTTGATGGTGGGGAACCCCCTGTATCTCACTGCATATGTCCAGCTGTAGGTGGTCCCAGGGCTGAGAAGGCCAAGCAAGAGGTTGTAGAGGTGGAGGAGCCTGGTGACCGGTCTTACCACTCAAGAGGCAGGCAGGACAGTCTTTCACCAGGGCCTCGATATCCCTGTCTATCCCTGGCCACCATACCAGGTCCCTGCAGCGCTGCTTCAGCTTCACGATACCTAGGTGGCCCTCGTGAGCCATGGTCAAGACACGTGCGCGCAGAACGCTGGGCACCACTGTGCAAAGGCCACGTGCCACACAGGCGTTCCAGCAGGACAGCTCTTGCTTCACCCTGGAAAATGCCGCCAGCTCTTCTGGCACCTCGCGAGGCCACCCATTCTGGATGTAGGCACGGAGCTAAGAAAGGACAGGGTCCTGCTCAGATGCCTTCTTGAGCTCTTGTAGCGGTACAGTGGTCTGGAGGGGTGTGTGTAGCATCTGGACAATGTCGTGTTCCACACAGTCAGTGTCAGTGTGTGTGTGTATGGCAGGGTGGGGTGGAACGGAGCGGGACAGTAGGTCAGCTACAACATTATCTCTGCCCGGGGTGAACTTCAGGTCAAATTTATATGGCCTGTCCCAGATGTGGAGATCAGTGCAGTCAGGGCCTGGTGATCTGTTCTGAGGGTGAAGGAACGGCCATAAAAGGTACAGGTGCCACCTTTCGCAGGCCCAGATGCAGGCTAATGCTTCACGCTTGCCCACTGAGTAACGCTGCTCTGTCGGATTGAGGGCCCGGGAGGCGAAGGCGACGGGCTTCTCCACGCCCTGCTGAGTCTGTGATGGCTGCGGCAGATGCATCGCAGGTAACCAGGGTGGGGCTAGAGATGTCAAAGTTGCACCTTGAGGGAATGCACAGCATCAGAGCACGCTCGTGACCACACCCACGGCTCACCCTTACACAGCAGTTGGCGCAGTGGGGCGGTGGTAGTAGAGTAGTGAGGGAGGAACTTCAAATAGTAGCCGGTCATGCCCAAAAAAGAGGCGACTTGTGCAGCTGAGATGGGCTCGGGAATGGCCAGGATGGCGTCCACATTTGACTGAAGAGGTGTAATACCATCCGCCGACAACCGGAAACCTACATACTCAATGGCCGGTACAGAGAAAACACATTTTTCGGTGTTGAGGGTTAATTTGTGCTTGGTTAGAGCTGCAAAGACTTTATTGAGGCGTTCGTCGTGGCTCTCAGTGGTGGGTCCATGAATAACCACGTCATCCAGGTATATGGCCACGCCCGGTATGCCAGCCAACACAGACACCATGATCTTTTGGAAACAGCTGGGGGCGGAGCTAAGTCCAAAAGGCATACGTGTGTAGCGGAACACACCTGCATGAGTCACAAAGGCTGTGAGGTTTCTGCTGATGGGGTGAAGGGGCACCTGCAGGTAGCCCTGTCTGAGGTCCAGTTTGGAGAACACTGTTGAGACATGGAACTGAGCTGTAAGCTCTTCTGAGGTAGGTAGAGGGAACCTGTCAGGGATCACTGCCTTATTGACCGCACGCAGGTCGACACAGATGCGCAGAACCCCTGACTTCTTCTTAGCCACCACCAAGTTCGAGACCCAGGGTGACGCATCCACTGGTTCAGTGATGCCGGCATCCAGGAGCAGTCGGAGTTCCGCTGAAACGCCATCACGGAGAGCCAGAGGGATGCGGCGGAGAGGTTGGATGACAGGTTTAATGGAAGGGTTCAGGAGAGGTTGGTGGGCAAAAGCTGTAAGACAGCCTAAGCCGTCAAACAGAGATGGCCACTTTTGCTGCCAAGGTGTGGAGACAGTGAGAATTGCAGCCCCCTTTGTGTCCACCAGGGAGAATCCAAGGGCAGAAAACAGGTCCAGGCCCATCAGGTTGGCCCCGCGACGGGCGACGTGGAAGCCAAAACTGGGCACAATCTTGTTGCCATAGCCAACAGTCACTTGAAGAGAACCAATCAGGTCAATCTTTGAGTCGCCATAACCACAGAGTGAAGCAGAGGGCGCCGATAGTGGGAGTGAGCCGAAAAAAGAGCCCAGATAGGAGGGACGAATGAAACAAAACACACGACTTCGACTTCTCCTTCAATAACTCTTGAACGGTTTTGTTCAGAGCTATACATGCAACTGTATTTGACAAAGGACAGATGTATGTTGCTAGTGACAAAATATTAACTTTCAGTGTTTTACGATGTAAATTGTAAATTACGTTTAATTAAAAAGTGTTTCATTCGTCCTGGTTCTTCCCTATGTGTAACGGATGCCAGCTAGCTTAGCTGTGCTTGTGGAACGTTGGTAAACCTCACTCCCCGACGCCTCAAGAGTGCTGCTGGCATGCGAGCCAGTAGCCAGCACGCTCACCTCCCCCTCCGAGGTGCTGCTGTTGGTGGGTTCGAGTCCGGGTGTGTGCAGGGCTGAGTCGCACAGGTTCAACACAACGCAGGTACATTGGTGCCGTTCAATTTAATTGTAAATTCTGTGCAACATATGCATACTTTGCTATTGTTTCAACCAGCCTGTTGTCCATAGCCTGTCAAGAGAGTGGCGCCGGAACGATTTTAAGGCTATTTCGCATAGGCTACTCAATGGTGCTATTTCACACGCATTATAGCGACCCCCACTCACCGGGGTTAGGTGGAAGGTGTTAATAGACGATTGGCGTAGCCTACAGTGGACTAGGGCTGTCAAAATTGCTCAAAAATGACGTTAGAATTTTCCCTCTAAAATAATTGAATATTTATTTGAATATATTGGAATATCTAGGCTATATTATTTGCGCATTATATCAGTGATGCGCATCATGTCATTGAAACGAAAACGAAAAATTATCAAAAGTTGAAAACTATTTTGGCATAGCCTATAAGCAGTTTAATTAAATGTAATGTTAGTTGTAAACAAACGGGCTACTTGGTGAGGCTTGGCCTCACAGATGCACCCTTGGCAAGAAAAATCTTCACGATAGGCCTATTAACTGACCGCCCCATTCACGTTGGCTGGGGGGCAGGGGGGCCATCAGACATTTGTGTCCAGGGGTCTATGAATTGTTCATCCGGCCCTGCCCCCAATGAATCACAACATTCCACAAATCCTATGCGGCTACAGGACGTTATTGTGAATTAAATGTAAATGTTCTCCTCTTTGCAAACGTAGGCATAGGCATAGTGACAGATTAATTTAATAATGTTACAAAGATAAGACTAGTGGTAAGATAAAAGGCTTTGTGAATGTGGCCCCTGATGCATAGCCCATTTACACAAAATAATATATGTATATATACTCTTTTGATCCCGTGAGGGAAATTTGGTCTCTGCATTTATCCCAATCCATGAATTAGTGAAACACACACAGCACACAGTGTACACACAGTGAGGTGAAGCACACACTAATCCCGGCGCAGTGAGTTGCCTGCATCAACAGCGGCGCTCGGGGAGCAGTGAGGGGTTAGGTGCCTCGCTCAAGGGCACTTCAGCCGTGCCTACTGGTCGGGATTCGAACCGGCAACCCTCCAGTTACAGGTCCGAAGTGCTAACCAGTAGGCCACGGCTGCCCCCAAATGTTTTTTTATTTTTTTTTTATTTTTTTTATAAGTAATAATAATGAAATAATGGTCGAATATTACTGATGATCATTGTTATTTAAGAACATGCAGTGCGCGTAGGGCACCAAAAACATCTTGCTCGTAAAAAATCATCATACCGCATATTGTGGCGGGTCTGTTATTTAGCCTACTTACTGTAGGCTGCGTAAACCACAGGCCTAATTATTTTGGGCAAGCCTGCATTCGAGGCAGGCCTTCTGTTGAAGAATTTTATTTAAAGCCTGCGCTAACAGTAATCCTCCTACCCCCGCTACCACAGTTGTGGATAGTGTGGCATGCTCACGCGTTATGTCTCCTTCTTGCAAACTTGACTAGGCCTATAGCGCAACCATTTACGTCTTCATAAAATAACAACTTGCCAGATATGCCTTCATATCTTTGGGCTTCATTCAGCATTTTGTTCTTCCACTGGAAATGACTCTTCTACATTTGCTGCATGCTGCATCCTTTTTAAGAAAACGTTTGACGTAATGCATTAAACATTGTTTTCTCGTAACCCGCCACAAATAGCCTACAGATTCTTGTGTGCGTACATTCTCTATTCTCTCCAAAATGTGCGCGTTCTATAGGCTGGCCAAGTGCCTAATTCTGCTGTTTATTGTACAGAAAAATAAAAATAACCTGTCAAGCAGTCAATTGACTACATTGCAGTCAAGAAGTAGGGCAAATTAATTTACGAAACCAAAACGTGGGTCATAGTTGTCTAAGCCTCTATTGCGTAGCCTGTTAAAAACGTCGCTAGTATTAAATGGCCAACAACATTGTTTTCTGCAGAAGCCTACCCTAGGCTACAGATTAATTCTGAACAGTTATTCTACCAATTTAAGTCCACAGACAAACATAACATTCAAGTAAACAATAAAAAAGTAAATAAGAAGGCACATACAATGAAGAAATAAGAGCAGCAAAATTGGGTTGAAATTGTGCAATTGTGCATAGACAGTCAATATAATAGTGCAAAGTCAGGCCAATAAATAGCTGAGGTAGTTCTGTTTGACCTAACTAAGCAAGTGGCATAGTGGTGCAAGTTATGTAAGAGCAGCAGAAGTGTGTTGTGTTTTCAGGACAACAACAACAAGTTACAAAGTGTGCATGTGTACAAGTGGAGTAGTGCAAGTGGAGTAGTGCAAGACAGCCATTGTGGGTCCAAAGTCCAGGATGTTATGTAGCTGAGGGTGGAGTGGGGAGAGAGTTCAGCATTCTAACAGCCTGGTGTATGAAGCTGTTGGTGAGTCTGGTGGTGCGGGAGCGCAGGAACAATTCTCAGTCAATACTCTGTTACCATACTGCTCTCTACAGGTCAAACACGAGTAATTTACGTATATGCAGGATTAAATGCACATTGCTAGTCGTGCACTTAAGGTGCTAATGGGCAACATCATGCTTACAAACAGAGTGCGATTTGTAGGGGGGGATGGTGGGGATTTCCCCCCCTCTGGTTTTCCTATCCTTACCTCTGCTAAATTATTTTTATCCCGGGTGGGGACAACATTTATCCCTCTCTGCCCCTCATATTGATTAATGCTACTTCATAAGTAAAGCGCTGCAACGTGAGAACAGGCTAGCCAACATAATAATCTGACATCAGAAACGCACCGTCACACAGTGGCTGCGTGATAACTTAATTTGGCCTTGATCGTGCAGGACATTTCAGAATGTCGAGTGTGTAATCCATCATAAATGGCTAGTTTCAATGGAAAAGTTAGCTGGACAAATGAAAGAAAACGAGAAGGATTCAGTGAAGCATATTGTCATATTTTAGAACCTTCAAAATTAGAAAACTGATGCAACTGAGATGGAGGACAACTGCACGTAGAGTAGAACGTAGGCCTATTGTCCGAAGGAACAGGAGATATTTGCTGAATGTCACAAAAAGAAATTGCTTGGCATCGCTTATTCAATGGCTCTCTACCGACCTGTACAAACTACACCTGTAGTTTGCGGAGGACGAACGAGAAAGCACTCGTTTGATAAATCAGCCAGTAGGCTAGGCCTAGTAGACAAATAACTTTCAGAAATAATCTGTACTGCAAAAACTAATGTTGGTGGGTATTTAAACTATCTAGCGGGTGTTGTAACAGCTGCAAGAAATAGAAGCTTCATGGTCTTTATGTTCTGGTTCGTAAATTATTTTCATAAAACTTCAAGTTGCCCTTATATAACTTTACTCTCCAAACTCTTCACTGCACTGTAGCCAATTAACTGACAGTATGATAGTAGGCTATTTATTTTCTGTAGGCTACAATAATAAAATAAATTTATTTTTTCAACTTTTGCAATATTATACGGAGCCCCTAAGGGGACATGAGCAAAAAAAAAATCTAAACTTTAGTGTCTGGATGATCCATGTCCGCTGGTGTGTAACATCTCGGTAGCTGCACTTGAGGTAGGTGTTCAAGCTCATGTTCCCAACTTTGCCAGGCTGTCAGCAGGTCTTCAGGGAGATTCGGATCATCCCAATCCCTTTGCTGGTCCCACAGCCGCTTAATTAGTATCTTCGCCCGTGTAGTGTAGGGAAGTATGAACCCAAGAGGGTCATACTGACTGATTATGATTATGATTATGATTACTGATATTATGATTACTGACTCAACAGATTATGTTTTATACCAGTTTTTAGTCAACTTTAGCAGAGGTGCCAATAATTCTGGAGGGTACTGTACCCCCCCCCCCCCCCATCACATTTCCCCATTATATTTCAATGTGGGAAAAAATGTGTGCCTGAGGTGGGCAAATATGAGGGTGATCATGTCTTAAATGCTGTGGATTAATTGAAAAGAATTTTACTTTTGATGAACATTTTTGAAAACTGCATAGTGGAAAAGGCAATTGTTTCATAGAATGACCCAATTGTATTTTTGTTAAAATATGTTGGTGCTAGCAACTTTCTGGTAATCTAAGTCAGTGTTTTTCAACCACTGTGCCGGGGCACACTAGTGTGCCGTGAGAGATCAGGTGTGCCGCAGAAAATTACCCAAATGTCACTCACTGGTCCAGAAAAGCAACTGTTCAAAGAATTTATAACCACATGCTCATTTATTGTATGATTGCACTATTTGTGGTATGCAGGCATTGTACAACAGGGGCCCCATATCCAGTATTCACAGAAGTGTCACATATCCAGTTCATAACAACAATTCAATTAGTCACCTACAAATGAAACAGGGCCCTTGTTTTATTGAGCAGGTCTTGCATAGAAGCCATAATAAGGCTATATCTGTATTATTTGAAATGTTGGTACGTTGGCTATGGTACGTTTATTTTTTCTTCACACAGGATGTTAGTGTGCCGTGGGACATTTTAAGTGTCAAAAGTGTGCCGTGGCACAAAAAAGGTTGAAAAACACAGATTTAAGTAGCCAAAATCAGTGTTATGTGAGATGGTCTCCTGTAGTTTTAATCCCACAAAGCAAGTACTCAAATGGAAATATGGCTACAGCAGGAAGGTGTAAACTAAAAGGAATAATTAGTGCAAATAGCCAATATTTTCTCTAGTGCAATGATCAAATGTGGTAAATCTTGCATGCACATGCACTCACATTCAATATGGAAAGGTGTATTGCAATAACTTAAGACACATTCATTGCACTCAGGTGAACTCCATTTCACTAATTATTAGACTACTAGTGTCAGGGGTAGCACAACCAGTGCAATGAGACCCCACCCTTGCACACCTATTTTCCCCTTGGTTCGGATGCCAGGGACACAGAACAACCAGTCACTAATTTTAATAAATTACCTTTTATTTTTATAAAAATTTGCACAGATTAAGTTTAAAACTACAATAAAACATCATGTTAAACAGTCCATTAAAAGTCCAATCAGACCACGTTGTATAGTTCGTAGATGCAGTAGGGCACTGTGAACTGTATTCAATCGTTCCATCCAGACCTTGGCTCACTCGCGATCGGCCCCGAAGCGGAAGGAGGGAATCCAGCTGCAGAGAAGTAGGCAACGAGGCGATCAGAAGCACTACATCAGCTCGGGATAAGCACACACGTATACACACACATACAGGTATTCTCACGTTCCTTTAGAAGGAGGATAGCGAGCGTCGGATCTGATTCAGTCAGGCTGTACCCCGGCAGCTCGTTCGTCTCCGGATCGGCCAGTCAGCGTAAATTCCTCCTCCGTTCTGCAGACGTGGGACCCGGGGCTGCAAACGATGCTTCCACGCCGCCCTGCCCTACCCTCCTATCATCAGTCTTAAATAGTCTATTCAATTAGTCCAGGGAGGCAGGGTCTGAGACAGGCAATGCAGTTCAGCTGAGAATGAAGGGATTCTCACATAGGATAGGCTAGATCATTGTAGTGGGCGTCAGGGCAATAGGGCAATCAATTACTTGAAGTGCACATAGTAAGCACACAAGTGAATGGCATCAAGCACAAAATCCACTTCCACAAGCAAATACAGACTACTGGTGTCCTATCAAGCACACAATGGTCAACACAGCGATTGTGAAACACACCTTAAGCACCCCTTATGTCACTCCCAGCCCCCCTTTCAATAAACTACCCCGATCCCAATGACAATGGCCCGACACTAGCACCTATTGGCTGGACCTCTATTGAATTAGGTCAGTTACTTTAAGGGGTGTGAATATTTATGCAACCACTTATTTTACATTATATGTTTTGAATTATTTAACATTACTTTGTCGAAATCTATTTTCACTTGTCAATCAGGTGTAGCCCAGGGACTCCATTACCCTCTAATGAATGAAGTTAAAAGCGTGTGCGTGCACACACACATATTGAGATATACTCATTCTTGCTGAATTCAGTTATTGCATGTAGGGGCTGGTTGGCTGTTCTTGCATTCTCTGGGGGTTTCAGAGGTCACCCTCTCTGTGATTGTATATCTTTTGTCCATAGCTGCTTTGTTCGGCGAAAGGTTTGCCAGCTAAAACAGCACTAGTGTAGAGAAATGGTTTTGTGTGATGTAGTGTCACAAACAATGTGAGTATAGCCTGGCTTGCAGAACAACTAGAAGTACTGGACAAAGAAAAAAAAGCACCACTAATCACACACACAGTGTTCTGAAACAATGCTCAGTGAGTAGTAGTAGTAGTAGTAGTAGTAGTAGTAGTAGTAGTTGCATACCGTAAAGAGATTCCTTCTTTTCTGTTGGGATTGTTGGTTACATGACATGGCTTGTCATATTTTTGTTTAGACCATGATAGAAATCCTAACATTTCCAGAACTTTGTACAGAAATCCAAGAATCTTCCATAAAAACTTCTGTTTGGTAAATGTCTATGCATCAGCATCAAGAATGTACCTTTCACCAGGTATTGAATATTACTGTAAAAGCTTGACTTGAGAAGAGAGCCCAGCTCTCTGCTTTTGTCCAGCAGTCGCTAAATTAATAAATCATGAATTACGGATATGGGTAGCAACCTCACTACCCATCTACCCACTAGCTCACCTCATAAAGTTGGGGTTCAAAAATAATTCTGTGGAAATGCATGGATTCCAGTTGCTTCCAGTAGCAGCAACAGGAATCCATGCATTTCCACAGAATTATTTTTGGAATCTGATCCCTTATCATACCTGTTCATTCCTACTCGTCGCTCGACTTATCGTGACTAAATTCAAGATTCAGACAACCACTATTAAAGTTTGGTCTTATTATAGCCCGCATGATTAACTAAACCCATGTAGAATGACTATAGCCTAAAGGCATAACATTTCGATAATGTGCACACGCGTGTCAGTCAATCGTGACAGTCTGCATACTTATTGCAGCCCACCTTACAGTGTATCTCTGTTAACATTATTGCAATGCCTCGTCATATATGCCTCGTTTTAACAGTTAAGACAATGCAGAAGAGAAAGTCATCGTTCTCAAAATAACTTATGGCTGTGAGTTTTGTTTTCAAATGTTTTCGTGCATGTCTGAATAACAGATGAGGAATGTTTAGGAGACAGACTATCGTAAATCCTCAAATTATTTTATTTACTTAGGCTGCGCAAAGCACAGCACCTTTATTTGGGGCAGGCTGGCAGGCTGGCAGGCCTTTATTTCTTGCGTGGTGCGTTTTATTGTGAGACATACGTTTTGTTTGGAGCGGCATACCGGTAGGCCATCAAAAGCAGAAGATGTTCGGTTTGGTTTGGAATTTAATTTACGTTTGGACTGTTTGATTATATTGCTAAATGATATTTGATGGTTCACTATCAAGTGTCATGTAGTTGAAAGAGTGTCGGGATTTCCATCCGCTTATTGAGAGACAAGGCATCTGCTTTATTCATTCATGGAACTTATTGTGTATAGCCAAATAGGTCTACGATAGCCTAAATGTTTAAATGTAGGCTACTGCTTGAATTTCCCCTTGGGGATCAATAAAGTACCGGTATCTATCTATCTATCTATCTATCTATCTGCTTCAGCCTCTGGCAAGCTCAGAAGGGCAAGTGACTGGTAGCTTGAGAGTGACGTGTTGGAGACCCATGGTGTAGGACGACTTTTCATTGGCAACAATATTAAACCAACCAACAATATAAAATAGTAAGAAGAGCTCTTTTATGAGTTAAACAGTGTAGGCAATTATTACCGGTCTTAATTTGTCCAAATCTGAGGCCCGGCTATAAATAGAATCCCGGCCATAATTTGAGAATTTAGGTATGCACTGCCTCAAGTCGAACAAGCCTATTGAGGGTGTACACCAAGTTTGCTTTATACTCCGGCTTCTGTCTGGCGTGGAACCGAGGCGTTCAAAAGTCAGTCATACGTCAGTGACACGCCCCTGTGCAGGCGGGGACTGAACCAGAGCCCGTCTCTGACTGAACTCCACTTTGCCCTCATAGACATGAACTAGGACGACCCATCTTGCTACGCATTAATTATCTTTGTTTATTTCATAAATGCGAGCTTGTCTCGCGAGTCCTTCCAAATAACAATGACCTCGCATGTGATTTGAGGAGCCCGACGAGCCTCCTACTCCTCGTCCAATCACGTGTGAGGTCATCAGGCATGACCCATACAGCAGTACTTGCAACAATCTTTGCTTGCAAGACGAGCACAGGTTTGTATTCCTGTACTCAGACCTTTATCCCCAGTTACTGTGTTTTGCTGCTTCGTGATCTACAATGGCTGGATGGCGTCTCGCGTTCAACTCCCCTTCAACTCCTCTGCATGGACGCGATCAACAACTTTCAGCCAGCCTGCAGGCCGATGAGAAGAAACTGCTGATTGCTATCAGTGGACTGTCTCGTCAGCTTAATTGGGTTGCTGCCGATATGAATGAGCAGTTCACTCAACTGCGGAATTCAAGCAATTCAGTAAACTCCAGGTTGTAAGACTTACTACGAGAAAGTACGCAGAAGCTTCCAGCTCGGAGTCGATCGAGAAAAAAGAGGGTAAGACTTTTTTGGTAACTATTTTTCAGGTGCATTGATAGATGTGTTGTGTCCATATGCAGTGCATCGCACAGTACTGATTGTCTTTATTGATTGTTTTTACAGCTGCTGGAAGCGAGGCCGAGTGTGCTAGCAGAGGACGAAGTCCGCTACCATGGACCTGATGTCTGATGAGGGAGACGGCATTGGATGGATTGTAGCCTACGATCTCCGTCCTTTCGCAGCCAGGACCTCTCCGAACTCTGTGCCACACTGCAGTCCCGGTTAGAGGACTCCGAAGTACAGACCAATGCACCATATAGCTGCAAAACGGGCCTACCTCAGACAGAACCGCCTGTTACTTGCAGCCCCGAGGCGGCAAACAGCCAGTTCACAGAGCTGTAGCTAGGATTTTGGGCTTCTCGTGAGCTACCCATATGCCCCCATTCAAGCTTTACTCAAAAGACTATCTTTCAAGAATCTTTCCCAAATCTTCAAAGTCTTCTGTTGTTAGGATGGCTTAACACTACCCTTCACAAACTAAAGATCCATTTAGGCCTACTAACATTCACGTTAGCCTGCATGGTTATTAGCAGCCACTTTAAATGTAAGTTAGCTGCTATAACTAGGTTAGCTAACTTACTCACACCTGATATTTAATTCAAACTAAAACTTATATTCATAACGACATCTCAGACAGACTTGTTGTTGGATATGATGTTAACTACCATTCTAGATATTCCACATAATGGTAAAGTTAGTTAATGGAAAAGTTAACATTAACAGCTAACATCGCTAACGTTAGCAATATTAGCTCGTTAACGTTATCGATAGCTAATTGATAACATTAACGTTAGCTAATTCTAACATGATGGTTAGACTGTTAACAAACGGATTTGGTTAACATTACATTATAAAAACAATATTTTTCTAACTAATTCCCGTTTACTAAAGGCTTTCTCACCTTGGATATGATGACAGCAGAGTTTGTACAGCTTACACAGTCGGATGCATGACAGGACAGAAAAGTGACGGTTGAAGTCACCGTGGTTGGAGTTCAAATGTCAGTCCAGGGTGGGGGATGGGTATTGCTGTGTGCGCATGCGCATATCAAGATGCGATAAGCATCCGTTATATTTAAAGTAGCTTTGGCCTCACACATTTTTCATGCACATAGTGCAACCCAAAGCGCTCCACCAGACCTCTCAAGTCTCACGCATTGAGCGTGAGACACACGCATTTCAATGACTTCACACGCTCACACGCCACACATGGCATTTCTCACTCCGAAAAATTATTAACTTGCCCGCACAGAAATTTCTATAAAAAGGGCTATATTTTACAAACGTGTCACACAACTTTACTGTCTGTGGGTGCGCTCATTCAGTTCAGAGAGCTGCTGTTCAGTTACTAACCTATCGGACAATCAGAAAATAGGATTTCTCAACCAATCAGGAAATAGTTTTGTTTTGATGTGGGTCTGCAACGTGGAGACTGCTGGTCCGCGGAGTCGTGGAATGAAATTAGGCCCGGTGCTTCGTCTGATAATGTGCTGCGCAGTTAATCAAGATACCGCGGACCGACAAAAAAAGAAAACAAACGTTTCTGCTATGGATGTCATTAAACATGGAACCATACAATTAAGTGGTGGTAGGCTATGAGCGTTCATTCAATGCAGGCGTCTGCGCGAGAGAAACTGAAACTAATCGATAAAGTTGGTATCAAAGCTCCGTTTCAACCTGTTGAATGCTATTTAATTGTTTAACGACACTTAATAGAACAACGTTGATTTTTGGAACTTCCATAGAAACAGAGCAGAGACTGTATAATAGGCCTACACTGTATAGCACTGAGTATTGTATAGTCAAATTTGAATATAACGTGGCCAAAAGCTAGCCTTCTCTGTTAAAGATCAACAGATCAGTGATTTACGCCTATCTGCTCGCCAAAAAAGCTGGTATTGTGTTTCCTGAATCCTTACATTCAGGCATTCAAATTAAACTTCATTAAAAAACATGTATTTTTTTTCTCCATTTCCTACCAAATATATGATGCTTGCATGAGGGAAACATCCCAAAACAATAGCACCCATATAATTCTTGCTGTTTTGAGAAGTATTTATTTTCTTATGCAAGCATCATGCAACCATGCAAAAGCAATGAAACTAATTATATCTTACATTAGTAAAGCAGTCCTCTGATGTGCATGTCACAAAACATTTAAGTGAAAGTGCATGTATAACAATATAGGCATAATAATGATTGTGATAATGATAATGACAATTTGATTTGGAGGGAGTGGGGTTGGGTACGTGTAGATGAGCCCTATGACCCCAAAGTCTGCCATGACTGGGCCTCAGGTCAAAGAAGTTTGAGAAAGGTTGGTCTACATAACCTGCATCAGATTGAGTGATGCGTCTGAAGGCATGGGTTGAGGACCCAGTCAGTTACGTCACAATATGCACATTTGTTTAAATTCATACCTACATAATCACCATGACCAAAACCTACCCATTGACCTACCTACCGACCCATTTTTAAAAAACTTTTGGCTGTTACTGCAAACAAGAATATTTTTAAGGATGGCCTCATGACTGTGAAAATGGCTGACATTGAACCACAGTGCTTTAAATGGGAGCCCCCAGTATCAGTCATCAAGGCATCAAATTCTGCCACAAACACTTACAACACACAACATCACTCATAAACACACACACACGGACAGAACCACCACTGTTCAAGGGACCATTTTGGGGGGTAAATGTGCTTTTTCTCATTTGGTTGTTTTCTGTTTGTTTATAGAGCAGAATGAGCCACTGCTGTTCAAAGGGCCCATTTGGGTGAAATTATTTTTATAATTTATGTTATTAGTATTTACTATTGGGTTCTAGAATAAATAAAACAGTGTGTTTGAAATAATGGAATTTGTGCTCTCTCATGAAGCTGGGTCTATGGGACATGGGGAGGGTGGGTCTCTGTTGATCGGGGGGAGGGGCCGTGGCGCCACGAGTAGTTCAAGCAGATGTAGGACTTTCATGTACTTCGATCAGGGGGGAGGGGGCGTGGCACTGTGTGAATGCCACGCCCCCTCCCCCCTGAGAAACAAAGTCTCACTCCTTGCAAACTTCAAAACTTGAGAGCCCTGCGCTCCACACAAAACATTGACACATAAGGCAGCATAGTCGACACCATACCTGTGACGCCAAGACATAAACAAATATATTCACACTGTTCTCCATTTGGAAAATAAGTAATGTAATCTAGTGTATGGATATGTATGCCACCATATATGAAGACTACAAATATGTCTGCCACATATTCACACATAAAGTTCTCCATATATTTAGAAAATAAGTAGTGGAATCTAGTGTGTGGATTTGTATGCCACCATACATACAGACTACATATAAGTCTGTCACATATTCAGACATAAACTTCTCCATATAGGTAACACTTTATTTTAATGTGTCGCTGTTACAGTGTACTTACCTAATTAGGTACAGTGGTACAACCTGTGTAACAACATGTACTGTCAGGTACTATCATTGTACTTGCATAATGTATTTGTGAGTACCTACATATAGTTGTTACATTGTAATACTGAGTGCTTTTACAAAACTTTGTCAATTTGCCTACATTTTCATCAGAGGCAAAGAGCTGACCTGAGACCTGCTGGATGGGGTAAATCGGATCATGATAGATTTGATATACAAAGCATGCTTAGCTCCAGTCAAGGCCTCATTGTCTTCAGTATACATGTAACAGCTGTGCTGCTACAACCTTGTACTCTTTGATACAGTGGAATAAACTGGAACAGGTCTTGTCTTGGAACAGGTCTACTAATTCACATGTACTGTGTGGTGTAACAGCAGACACGTTTCAACACATCAATTACAGGATGCATAACATCATTGACAGGATGTATATATGTAGATGTAAGTACTTAACTGGTATACTTTATTTTAATGGGTTTATTCCACTGTATCAAAAGAGTAATAAATGTGTACCAACACAGTTGATACATGTACTACAGTATGTAGGGTAATGGCAGACATGTTCCAAGACACCAATGACACAACATACATGTAATATGTCATTGTAAGTACTTAACTGGTACACTTCATTTTAATGGGTTTATGCCACTGTATCAAAGAGCAATAAGTGTGTACCAACACAGTTGATATATGTACTATGTAGTGAATTAGTAGACCTGTTCCAAGACATCGAAGACATAACATACATGTCATATGTACATGTAAGTAATTAACTGGTACACTTAATAGGTTTATTCCACTGTATCAAAGAGTAACAAGGTTGTAGCAGCACAGCTGTTACATGTACTGAAGACAATGAGGCCTTGACTGGAGCTAAGAATGCTTTGTATATCAAATCTATCATGACCAGATTTACCCCATCCAGCAGGTCTCAGGTCAGCTCTTTGCCTCTGATGAAAATTTAGGCAAATTGGCAAAGTTTTGTAAAAGCACTCAGTATTATAATGTAACAACTATATGTAGGTACCCACAAATACATAATGCAAGTACAATGATAGTACCTGATAGTACATGTTGTTACACAGGTTGTACCACTGTACCTAATTAGGTAGGTACACTGTAACAGCGACACATTAAAATAAAGTGTTACCGTAACTTCTATCACTGCACTGTCGATATCACTGCACAATGACTGACAGGAAAGCCCTACAGAGAGTGGTGAAAACTGCTCAAAAAAGCATTGGCACATCACTCCCGGCCATCACTGACCTTCATCACTCTCGGTGTCTGCGACGTGCACACAATATCATCAAGGACCACACACACCCGTCATGGACTGTTACAGGAGCCTTAGGAGTCATACCAGCAGGCTCAGAAACAGCTTTTTTCACAACACCATAGCGCTGCTCAACACCAAGACCCAACACTAGCCCCTGTGCCACCCTTATCCGCCCCCTCTCCCTTTGCACATGGACTATGGACTGTCTGACTACCTCTGATCACTATGCACTGTATTAATGCACATCAACAATGCTCTATATACAATCGTACTGCATTTGGTCTCTACGGTTATATAGACTATGGATTGTCTGGTTTCTCAGAACTCTATGCACTTTATTTGCTAATGCCCTTTAATAATCGACTAACATGATCATACTGTATTCTGTGTTCTGTCCTTTTTAAGCACAATGATAAAGAAACACTACAGCTGAAGTTAGATTTGAAGAAGAATCTGTCTGTTCACCTGTTCCATTTTTTAACAGCCATTCCATTATTGATTAAAATTCAGTTGAAATGTTCTATTAAAGCAAAGATAGAAAATAAATATTTGTGTGTGCTGTAAAGTGGTTAGAAGAAATGAAATTGGCAGGTCAAAAATCGGAATCCAACCAGAAAATTGCAATCGGTGAATCTCTACTTTCAGATTGTTAGAACGTCATGAGAAAAACAGGTTGAAACATTCTTTTGATAAAAAACCCTGCAGACTTTACATCTTTACAAAAGCATCTCTGGGAGTGTTATAAGTGAGTTGAAAAGTGTATGGCATTGCTCCTTTAAAATGGTCATCATTTGTAGATCAAAAGAATTATAGAGCTGGAATGTCTAGAATGACAAGGTGCTGATATTTAGATGACCGCTCAACACTAAAATGCTATTACATCAGTCCATTCTATCTGGGTATGTACACATTTGATATATAACCCCATGCAAATGACATTCACTAGTCAAAGTTCCAATCAAGTTATTTAAGTATAAGTATATATACACTGTTTTGATCCCGTGATGGAAATTTGGTCTCTGCATTTATCCCAATCCGTGAATTAGTGAAACACACTCAGCACACAGTGAACCACACACTAATCCCGGTGCAGTGAGCTGCCTGCCACAACAGCGGTGCTCGGGGAGGTGCCTTGCTCAGGAGCACTTCAGCCGTGCCTACTGGTCGGGGTTCGAACCGGCAACTCTCCGGTTACAAGTCCGAAGCACTAACCAGCAGGCCACGGCCTATGGAAGGTTTACCTTGAAAACTCTGCATACAGTAAAAGCAAACATGGACACCATTGGTTATCAAAAATCTTTTTTTCTGTAACATTTTATTCAAAGTTGAGAAGTGCAACTGAGTTGTTACAACTTATCTGGTTTGAGGAACATGCACAGAACATAAGCATATGTGTAATGCAAAAGTCATATCCATATTCTGTAATGATATTCATCGCAAATGCAAGTTAAGAGTTATCAGCCAGAGTGTTTCACTGTCAAAATAAAAATGAAATCTGTGGATGCAATCAGGGTAGGAATTTCACTGTGGCCACGGCCGTCGTTGCACCTTGCTTTGGCTGTGATGCCCCTTTGAAAATCAGAGGTGGCCTTGGTGGCCCCTTATTTCAATATTCTACTTTGCGTCCGACTAATAGTGATTTTTATTTAGCCTATGGCCTGTCAAAATAAGCTTAGCATTCACAGCGCAAATTAATTTAGTGTTTTACGCAGTGGAGAAAGTAACAGCGCACGCCCAGAAAGAAAGTGCGTCCAAATTCACCCATTCTTCTCAGTTGAACTACTCCCGAAGTAGCCTACTCATCACACAGACAAAGTATCACATCACATAAAAGAGCTTTTTCTCATCTTTTAAATGATGTTAGCCGCTAATTGCTGTGGTGAACGGTTCGTGAGAAAAGTAAATAATATGATTCAATTTAATCATAAATTCTACATAAGGTTCTGCGCCCATCTCCCTACCCATTCATCTCGGTGGAATACTTCACCAACCCTTCGTTCAACACGACAAACCATATATCAGAATACATAGCAGACCTTACCGAACACAAAGATGTAAAGCAGTCCCCTGTACAGTTAACCGTTCCATAGTATTCCGGTTTTGAATTTGCAGCAAATTTCGACATGCATGTCTCCAAATGTGGGCTTTCACAATGTGTTTAAATTGTTCAAAACATGATTTCATAACAGGCCAAATATAAAATAAATGTTAAATATAGCCTAGATACAGTGATGCAGGTCTACTGCTGTGAATAGGCTAAGTACAACTGTGATCATTTTTATAGCCTACTACTGTATAGTTTACTTTGGCCTTGGTGCCCTGACATGTGGCCTTTGTGCCCCCCACCCACCAAATATGCCCAGCTGAAGGCCAAGTGGCCTTGCCCCTAAAATGGTGAAATTCCAAGCCTGGATGCAACACTTCATAAGAAATTCAAGTGACCAATGGTTACAAGTAGGAGTGAATACAGACAGTGTATGGAACCGGGTGTTCGGTCAGGTAAACATCCTTACAACTGTTGGTGTGCTCCACTCCTAGAATAACAGCATTCAAAAGACTGCCCAAAATGCTCAGGTCACTTAATAATCAGCTTGTTTCCATTTTTTGTAGAGGCTTAATAGCATTATTTAATAGCATCTCTCCACTCTTTCCATGGTATTGTTATTTTACAAAGCACTTACACTAGATGTACAGAAATATACATACTGTTTTCCTTTTCTTTAGTATTTAAGCTCAACCCAACACAAGATTTCACCCAGGCTCTTAAAAAAATGAATAAGGGTTTAACAAGGGCAATGATGAGCTCAATCTTAAAGGAAACAGCCTATCCTGAAGAAAGTGTTTTCCCTTCAAACAATTATAAATAATAATTATGACAATAACAAAATGAACACTTCCCACCGACCCCAGCCCCATGCCAGATGGGGCTCTGACTTTTGACCATCCATCACCATGAAACCATGAAAAGTGCTTTCCTCCAATCAAGAGCACAGACCTAAGGACTGCTGTGGTTACATACACAGACAAATCTTGAGGGAGCATAATGACAAACATTTACAATCCCTTAGTCACTAATGGAAATGAACAACATTTGAAATCTATTAGACTTAGGCACAGTGATTCATAATGTCATGTCCAGCTTGTTTGTCTTTTTTGGCAACATTCCATCATCAGCTTCCGGAGCATGACCGGATTGTCAGTTGTGTCTCAGTTGTAACACTGCATCAAGTTTTGAAAGTCAAATATGTGCAAAAAGAAACAATAGCCTTTAACAGAATTCTCCTGTAAATGAGGCATCGATCTTCAGGTTTAATGATCATTAGCTTGAGCATGTTTGCATTCAGTCGTTTTGCACAGTCTTTATGCCACTGTGTTAAAAGGCGGCTATGCAGAAGGCCCAGAGGTCTGAGAGGCAAGCTGGACCGATGGGGCAGGCTGCTGGCTACCTTGAATGGAAGCCGGCGGTGAGCCACTCTGCACTTGTGCTTGAAACTGTGCCAGCTGTTCTGGACTGGCCAAGTTCTTGAGCAGGTTGTTTTCCTGCTCCAGCTGAGAGTTCCTCTCTACCAATTCTTTGATCTGCTCTTTCAAAACTTCCACCTCCTCCCGTACGGCATACATCAGGTGACTCTTCACCAAATCCTGAAGGCAAGAAAGAAAATATCTGTGTGTCCCTTAAAATGTAGATTTATGGCAATGAAATACAAACACAAAATGAACAAAAAAGTACTGTCTAGACCAGTGTTTCTCAAACTGTGGTCCGCGAGCAAACGTGGTAATTGCAATAGTTGCAATATTGAACCAACTTGTATATAAATCCTGCAACACTGCCTATGTAAACTACGCCAGTTGAAATCATATGAATCCTCTGACACAATAAGCAAGGTGGTTCAGTGAGTAGACCTATTGTGTAATATACTGTTGAACTAGGTCTACTGTTTTTTGTTTTAGCTAGGTGGTCAGTGATTCTTTTTTTTTTTTTATTGGTTAAGTGTTCCTTGGTCTAAAAAAGTTTGAGAAACACTGGTCTAGACCAGCGGTTCCCAACCTGGTGTCCACAGACCCCACTAGGGGTCGCCAGAGATTACAGGGGGTCCGCACAATGTTGCCAGGGTTGAGGTTGTAAGGTTACCAAAATTATATTTGCGCACATTAAATGTATAAAATCCCAATAACACACCCAATTGGATAATCAAACTTCTGTATAATCCAAATTAAAACATATTTTTGTTCCACATTTAAATTCATGTAGCTATTTTTTACCTTTGACCTCTGAACTTATAAGTTTGTAATTAATCACTTTATTTTTTTTTGTGTGTGTATGCGGGTAGGACTTCGGGTAGGGATCCCTGGCTTGTCTTAGGCAAGGGGGCCTTCAAGGAAAAAAGGTTGGGAAACACTGGTCTAGACAATGGTTTTATCAAGAAAACTGCAAATTAATTAAATACATTTCAAAGTCCTAAGAGGGAAAGGCTAACTACGTTGGATATGTGTTTGCTACATCATTCTATAGATCCTCCTCCTTTGCTTTGCACAAAACGTCATAAAATCAGCACAATGGCCTGCCCACATACCCAGCAGCCAATCAGAGAGGGAGATATTTTTAACACAGTGTCAAAGATTTAGGGTTTGCCTAGCAACAGTGGGCAAGGCTTTGAAGTGCACAACAGAATCCAATATGACATAGCTGTTGGTCATAGTATGAGCCAAGACTGACCCCCTAAAGATCTTACACCATGACCACACTGAACCCCTGCAATGCAAAGTTGTGATCGAACACTTCAAGCACCACATTTAATACCTTATGTAACTCCACCAGGGATGCAATTTGGTTATTGGTTTAAATGTCATTAAGTAGACTACGTTAAGCCTAAGTCTATCAATGCATTGACCTTTGTAGCCTATATTGTACAGAAAATGAACAACAAGTAGAAAGGAATAGTGGACTTACCATTGCTTGTTCAATTTTATTGTCTATGGCAACAACACTGGCACCCGAGGAACTGCAGAGACAAAACAACAGTGATCACTTAATTTTCCTTTCACCTAGGCTACAATTGCACAGGGTAAACTACAATGACAAACATAGGCCTCTAAATAACAAACATTTGTCAA
This sequence comes from Alosa sapidissima, assembly GCF_018492685.1. Taxonomy (NCBI): domain Eukaryota; kingdom Metazoa; phylum Chordata; class Actinopteri; order Clupeiformes; family Clupeidae; genus Alosa; species Alosa sapidissima. Next base: position 23,983,829 of record NC_055958.1, on the reverse strand, counting down.
GACCTAACAACTTTACCAGGAAATTAAAGTGACATATGCATGATTCAAGCAAATATCCTTTAACATAACCCATTCAATCACGTTAACGAACGTTGACTCAGCGGCACATCTCAAGATATTCCACGCACTAATAGGTGCAGCATCCGAACCCTGGTGAAGGCGAGTCTACAACTTGCAACAACATATTTCGACCGTAACAAAATGGCAGCACGCAGAATTGTTTTGTATTAGGCTACTCGGCACAATAAGAGAGAGAGAAAACAGAAACGTAAAAAACATAGGCGGCTTTCCATTACGAACTCCTGATGCTCAACCTGGATGATGAATGTGCAGACAACCAAAATATCGCTCTAATATCTTCTCCCCTCAAAATAGTTCACTGAAATTATGTACCTATTATCCAATCGAACGGGCGAGCTGTCCGTTTCCAGCAATGACGACAGGAAAGATATCGAAAAATGTCTCAACTGACAAACACCAAGATCCATCGCCACGCTGTGGCATGCACAATTCATGCTTCTTTATCCATAGGATGTAGCTGTAGCCTACAGCACAACCTCCGTCTCTTGATTAAATATCACATTTTCAAGGTTGATCAAGCAAGGTAGCTTATAGCCTCGAAGGGAAGGGTTCTATCCTGAGACCGTTCTTCTAGGACTGCGGCACAAAAAACCGCCAAGGTCAGCTCATCTGCGCTTTCATGAAAATCTGCAGCCTCTACAATTTGCATAATTTATGCGAGAAAAACAGCACATCGCTGACTCCTATTGGCGAAGAGACACATTAATATTAATAACTATATGTAGATACGCCCCCAATAGCATCTCATCCGACTGTATCATCATAATATATTCCAAACGAAAACCGGTTGGAACAAGATATGAATTTCCAAACTCGTTACTAGGGCATCTTCTCTGTATCCATGTTGTTTACTGAGAAAGTCGATGGAATCACATTAATTAAATGTTTTTTTTTTTTTTTTACAAAACTGTTAATGAAGAGATAAATTAAAATCAAAGTGTCAGTTCAGAAGAAGCAAACCCTATTGCACAGCAGACTACATTTTAGTTCTTAGAATAAATATTTTCTGATGTGAAAGGCCTGTTCGATTATCTTGTTCCACACGTAAATGCACTGCCACTTGCTGGCTAAAGTAAGAACAGCTCTAAATAAACTGAACATCAACATAGAGCTTGAGTCAAACACAGGGTTCCCACACTAAAGTCAAATGTAAAATTCCATGACTTTTCCCTGACAAATATATATAAAATCATAATCTGCTAATGAATGATTATAATATACTTGAAATTACTTCACCACCAAAGATTTTAGAGCAGCTGTGTAACGAGTGGAAAATGCAATGGGCATTAAAAAAAAAATCAAAATAAGGCTAACCACAACCACTCAAGCAGTAATGGAAAAAGCTAAAAACCTGAATGCTGTGTGGAAATGTATATTTTGACAAGTACAATTCAAACAGCTACAAACTTCCTGATAAAATGTCCTGACTTGCCATGTCTGGAATAGACTTTATACAAATTCCATATTCCAGAAATTCCGTGACCCCATGGGAACCCTGCAAATATTTTCTACATTGTCAACAGCCCTACTTTTATAGATATCTAAAATGTATAGGTAATGTATACATAATTAGTCAACTTGTTCATAATGAGGAAAAAATAGAATGATTTATAGTGATGCCATTTGTTGTGCAATAAAAATAAAATTATGTGAACAATTCATTACCCTACACTGTTACCTGTGGGCCATTCCATCACAATGAAAAGACATTCTTAACAAAGCCAAATAAAAAGGAAATTAAAATCCACAAGCAAATTTAATACATTTGAATGTTATAAGGGGAAACGTCTTGCCAGTGTCACGACAATTGTTACCTTCGGCTATAATGTGAAAGTAGATAATAACAGGAAAGCTTTTACCACAAGCAAGGGCATGGTTGTTGAGGATGGAAGTTCAATTCAAAACTGAACATCCCTAGATTTTAATCCCTATTAAGGATTGTCACAAGACCTATCAAATGTAGCCATCCTTAACCATGTCCAATTAAGACAATAAGACAATTGACGAGGGTTGTTTGTGGAGTGCATGAGAAAAACATACTATGTGGAAATGCACAAAAACACGTTAGATAGGAGAGTGTTTACAAGGCAAGCTTGTGTTGATGCCAAATCACAACTTCACTGCAAAATTGAAATGACCAGTAGACTTCACTATAAAATTGAAATGACCAGTAGCCCAGAGGGTGCTAACATGACCCAAGTTTCTACTTGATAACCATAAATTAATTTTAGCCATTTCCAGTCCAGACTGCTGATACCTACTGGCAAATAAGTCATAAACAGCTATTGTTGCCACATTTGGTAATTTATGGAAAGACAATAGATCAATATGATGAAGATGTGGGATATAAGTAAGTAAGTATAGTATATATACTCTTTTGATCCCGTTAGGGAAATTTGGTCTCTGCATTTATCCCAATTCGTGAGCACACAGTGAACACACAGTGAGGTGAAGCACACACTAATCCCGGCGCAGTGAGCTGCCTGCTACAACAGTGGCGCTCGGGAGCAGTGAGGGGGTTAGGTGCCTTGCTCAAGACACATCAGCCGTTCCTACTGGTCAGGGTTCGAACCGGCAACCCTCCGGTTACAAGTCCGAAGCGCTAACCAGTATATACTGGATATACTGTAGCTACATGTTTCAGGCAGACTTATCTGTGTGTCTGAATAGCAAATATAGATCGCTTATCCTCATTAAATGTAACGGAACACCAAGTGTAGCCAAAACCTAAGCAGCTCAAAGTAAGCTCTTCCGGTGTTCTTTGATGGAAGGTGGAATTACAGAGCCCAAATATACCTTCAGTGTCCATGATGACCTGACCTCAGAACAAAATATGTCAGACAACTGTGATCCATGGCCTTACTTCTCAGAGCACCTATTGAACTCAAACCATCACCTCATGGCCTAGATACAGTTCAAAATCGAAGTCCAGTACAATAGCAAGACCAAACTGGCCTTGTTTAAGCCAAACAACCAAATCATTCTCAACCACCACTAAACAAAGGCTGCTGCACAGTGTACAGTGATGAATTCCAGCAGTCAACCAAACTTTTGTGGGAGATGAGGAAGTACCATGTTACAATGACATCAGGTTGGATGCAATAGCATGTGGGCGAAGTGTAAACAAAGCTTGCAGAACAGTCCCCGATCTGAACATGAATCAGTCTTGTTAAAGTCCCAGCACTCAGAGTCATTAGATGGTGATGACCTATTTGATCCAGATCTTGACCATAACAGGACCCAGACTACAACATTGAGTGTAGCTCCTGATACTTTAATTCATCCTCAACATGCTACACTAACACCAAAGGAGCCCTGCACCGCACACATTTAGGGCATACATTTGAGAAATACAGTTTGTTTATCTATGAAGGATCGTAACCAACCTAACTCAAATACTATCAATGAAACATTCAAGTAATCTCGTATAGTTTCTTACAAAATTTGAGTGAAAACTTTGTAGAGTAGCCTAGTTCATTGATAAAGGTTTTAGGAAGCTTTCATTCATGAGGAGAACGGGCACTTGAAACAGGTCACACACAACATGCCTACCTATCAACCAACCCATCTCTCTACATTTTGACAAATTAGTTTCTTTTTCTAAGATTGGCATAACTATACAGTTTGCTTAATTTCCAGCTTACTTCAGCCACTTTACCTTTTCAAATGCTGTTCCAGTTCCCAGAACAATAGCTTCATGGCCATTTCGTCTCGGCCCTGCACTTGGAAAAATGTTTCTCTCATTGATGTGTCAATCAACCCCACTTCGGATACAGAATTTATTCCTCTTTTTCTCCACAAGGCTTACTCAAACACTCATGTAGACACACACAAACGACTGTTTTATCCCTGTAGTGTGACATGGAGAAGAGATCAGCGAGAGAATGGGTGTAAAAGCAAACAAGGCTGTCTGTGCCTTTGTGCGTCTTACAGGCAGATTCGCCTCAGATTGACTGAAAACAAGAGCAAGGCAAGCTGTGATGTCATACAGCTCCTGAGGTCATGTGACCTGCTAGTTACATAAACCATCAACAGAGATTAAAATCTTCCCACTGATCTTTCTCCTTCTCTTTGACGAGAGGCTGAAACAAAGCTGTTGCCGACTCCATTTCTGTGCCCCTCCAAAACTGCCCCTTGTCCCTTCCCTTGACCCTCTCCTTCCCCTTTATCCACTCCTCTCCCTGAGGCATAGCAATGCAATTCTTTCCCACTTTGTTCCCTGCATTGGGGTGGTGTCGGAGTGTGGAGCAATGAGCCTCTGCACTTGAGCCTGGACTTATCTTGTCACTTCTCATCAGTCCTGTGGGCCAGTGTGGGGCTTAGCAAGGCTGCAACCAACGAAGCACGCCTATGTTTCTCTCAGATTTGGGTGGCCTGCTGAGGAGGGTGTTCCACCTCTTCAAATACACTGAACAACAAGGGATTTTATCCAGTCTTTTTCAGATGGGGTCTCAGTAAGCGCTTTCAGATATAACCTCCGGAGTATATGCGGAGGTTTGTCAAACGGAGGTCCTACCCTTCGGATGATTCAGATATGATGCTAACCTGCGGACCTTATACTGACCTATGTGTGAACACTGAGAGATTATGTTTTTTTTTTCAGGTGCTGCCAAGTAGAATGGTGCCTAGTCATAACATATCTGGAGAGACTGTTCAATTTGTTTACAGTACAGACAGGCACCCAGAAACCTTCCTTTAACTGTAATCTTACCAGATTGCTACAGAATCCTACAGAGTGGAAATTGAATTTGATGAGGAATCATGTGAAAATACTAAATACTTGCTAGTATACTAGTACAAATGCACCCACTACCATAATCAGTGGCATTAACTGGTAGACATTCTCAATCATCACATTCATTCACATTGTCAGTCACCACATTCATTCTCAGAACTACTTGTTCAAAGTACAACTAAGCATCAGTGGGATTTTGACATAGACAAATAATACCCATATTGCCTCGCTGCATGAGAGCATGCCTTTTGGCCAATTGGGCTGACAGCAGCAAGTTGCACAACAGAAGCCCATCCTGCATTCTCCAGCTCACACTCACATGCGGCACACAACCAACAGAATGGAGAGGACAGTTTCTGCACACATAGCACTGGGAGAAAGAGTCCACAAGTCTGCAAATTTGGGCCCATTGGCAGAAAAAGACATAACTGAGTGAGTTTTCTGCTTGCAACAGTTCAAAGAAGTCATCAAAACATAAGCAAAGCATAAGCAGATCTTGCTACTAATGCTACAATTGAACTGTGTCTACAAAGATATACTGGGCTAATTTTCCCCACCGATACAGGGAACCTTCAAAGAATTGTAAAGTATATTGCCACGGTAACTAAATTGTGTGATTTGATACCATGCAATACTTGGACTGAGATAAACATTTGACACAGCATACTGCAAGTGATCAAAACCACACTAATATAGAGAGCTTTGTTTTGCACTCTGTAAATGCATTGGTAATGTTCCATAAAATGGTGTTACATAAGTGTGCAGAGATTGAGCACACAAGGGCATCAGGTATGAGTAATGTGCAGTGAAACCTGGCTTTAGTGGGATTAGCCCCCCCAAAAGAAAGCCAGTCAGAAGTGAGACACACACACTCACACACAAGCATACCTTCCCCCATTACATACACACACAAAAAGGGTCAAAAAAACCAGTGCCAAGCCAACCAGAGAGTGCTCCTCGCAAGAATGGCAGGGGGGGACGATCTATGCAAGGAGCTAGAGGAAATCTTGATTTACCAATGAAAGCAAATCTTTCCATCCACCATATGAAAATGATAGCCTGGAGGACCAAACCCAATCTGAAAGATTAAGGGTCTGGCCACGAATAACGTAATGGCCCAACTCGAGGGGCGGCACCAGTTTGAATGCGCCCTTACAAGGAATGTGCATAAGCCTATGTTATATTATCTCATAAACATGCACAGTCAAAAGCAGCAACAAAAAACAATCAACATAAATTTAAATTTTCCAATAAAATAAAAATCTATTTCATTTCAAAAATACTCTTCACTAAAAACTAAACTGCAAACATCACAACAGAGTTCATATTACTCATGAACCTTTTATAAAACATTACACAAACTGAAAAAAACAACCCTCTGGCCATTATGTATATTTGTTGAACCATCTGCAATTAGAAACAGAGCTGTTTTTCATTATTTGTTTATCCCTATCTTCCTCTTACACACAGCTCTGTCTCTCTCTGTCACACGAGCTAATGACATGCACCTGCACCCATTCCTCTTTACAGAATGGACTTCTTTAGAGTCAATGCATATGTTGCCTCACATTGGGGGTCTGGAGGCAGCAAACTGTTGGTCCTAATGGACAGTCATGTAAAATTCAGGACTTTCTCAGTCTTATTAAACAACTTCATCATTCTATAACGTGACTATATATGTTTTACACAGTATGAATCACATGCAACAACATACCCATCAACATGGTCAAACGAGTACGTCTATAAATGTAATCAGGGTTCCCACTCTAAGTCAAATGTGATATTCTCTGACTTTCACAGAATAATAAGCTAAATTTCCTGACCTTTAATAGACCAGAAAGATATACAGACCTGAACCAGAACCAGAATATATCAGAACCTGATTTTGTATTAATTCTGTTAGTGTTTTTGTATTGATCAGGACATATAGTTGGATCATTGACCTGCTTGATGCAGTGTTTCCCATACATTGACTATATTTGTGGCGGCCAGCACAATATCAACATTGACCACCACACATAATTTTCCAGGTTGTACTAAATTGTGCTTAAATCTGGTTAGCATCACAACCACGCTGTGCTAATTTGTTAAAAACTGTTGCATTCAAGTTAATTCTGCAAACCAACCACCACAAATGGAATTCAATTATCTGGGAAACACTGTGATGATCTAATCATTCTATATAATAGTATACCAGTTTCTTTTTGAGTACTCTGGCCATCATAACCGGATTCCTCAAAAAACGGAATATAGGACTTATCTGGGGCTCTGAAATGGGGATTTGATGTTTACATGCACAAACACAAAATCTGAAAACTAAATAACCCGATAATAAGTAGGATACTACATGTCCATGTAAACGCATTCATTAAGGTGGAGCACTAACCGGAACTCTCCAAACAAAGAGAGAGGAAACGGGAACCACTGGAAGATGCATAATATTGAATTTGATGATGCTGACAATTCTATGTGACATGAAGGAAAGTATGTGATAGACCCCACGTTTCCTGTTCTGTGCTGAACTTCGCACTTCATTCTGCTTTTGTGCTTAGAATTTTTTCTGCATATCCTGGAGGTGGTTGATTGATAAAAGTGCATACTCAAACCACAGGACAGGTTATACAGTATAACAGCTGAACCTTTTTGCAGATGCGCTCTCTACAACCCTGAACCCTCCATGAGTGTCTTAGAGCAGTGAACAGCCATTCCCCCCTTCCATACCATGCTCTTTTGTGCCCCTCTATAAGGGAAGGAAGGGGGCACTCACAGTAATTGAATGGGCACACAGAGTCCCTTTCTGTTTCATTGACAGTGGAACAGAGCAAGACAGTGTGTGGAGGAGAGGACTATGTGTACCCAGAGTGGGAGGTTGGACTGGGGATCCAGGACTTGAGAGGGTTTCAGAGCCTTTCCTTGCACTGCTCTTTTGGAACCCCTAGGTTCATTTAAGGGATCAGTGTTGACTTGATAAATTATATTTCTGACATTAGTTCTGGATAGTGGAATAGGTTAGATACTACTTCCACTTTAGAGACATGAAACCTTCAAGTAGTTGCAACTTTTTATCACAGGATCTAATCACACAACAATGGATTACAGTCTACTGATGGGAGTTTTATGATGACCGTGTCCTTAATGGTGAACTGCGGTACTTTATATGTGACAAAAACTAATAAACCTACCGCAACCTACAGCAACAATCACATAGTGAAATTTGCTGACGACACAACTCTGGTGGGTCTCATCACCAAGGGCGACGAGACTCAATACAGGTTGGAGGTCGACCATCTGACCACGTGGTGCAGGGACAACAACCTCCTGCTGAATGTCAGCAAGACCAAAGAGATTGTTGTTGACTTCCGGAGAGGTCACACCCAACACCTGCCACTGACCATCGACGGTGCTGTGGTGGAGAGAGCGAGCAGCACCAAATTCCTGGGGGTGCACATCAGTGAAGACCTCTCCTGGACCACCAACACTGCATCACTGGCGAAGAGAGCTCAGCGCCGCCTGTACTTCCTGCGGAAACTCAGGCGAGCAAGTGCTCCACCAGCCATCATGACCACATTCTACCGAGGCACCATCGAGAGCATCCTCTCCAGCTGTATCGCTGTGTGGGGCGGAAGCTGCACTGAATACAACAGGAAAGCCCTGCAGCGCATAGTGAACACAGCTGGAAGGATTATTGGTGCTTCACTCCCCTCCCTGAAGGACATTTACACCACCCACCTCACCCGCAAGGCGACCAAAATTGTGAGTGATGCAAGTCACCCCGCTCACAATCTGTTTGATCTACTCTGGGAAGAGGTACAGAAGCCTGCGCTCCCGCACTACCAGACTCACCAACAGCTTCATACACCAAGCCGTAAGGATGCTGAACTCTCTCCCTCCTCTCCCCCCTCCACCCTCAGCTACATAACATCCTGGACATTGGAGCCAAAATGGCCGCCTGCACTACTCCACTTGCACACTTGCACACTTGCACACTTGTACACTTTACAACTGGTGTTGTTGTCCTGAAAACACAACACTTCTGCTGCTCTTACATAACTGCACCACTATGCCACTTTCTTCTTACTTAGGTCAAACAGAACTACCCAAGCCTTTTATTGGCCTGAATTTGCACTAGTATTTTTATTGACTGTCTATGCACAATTTCAACCACATTTTGCTGCTCTTATTTTTTCATTATTATATGTGCCCTCTTATTTACTTACTTTTTGTTTACTTGAATGTCATGTTTGTCTGTGGACCTAAATTGGTAAAATATGTCTTGTCTTCACCGTGGGATAGTGAGAAACGTAATTTCGATCTCTTTGTATGTCTGGAACATGTGAAGAAATTGACAATAAAGCTGACTTTGACTTTGACTTTGAAACGTGCTAAAGTGTGCCATGGACGAATAAACGAAAAACGTGCTAAAGTGTGACATGGATCAAACATATTTTTAATCTTACATGGACAATGGTGCCCTGGAAATATATTTAAGAATACTGAGATTAATTGGGAGAGAAAAACTGGATGGACAGTGGAATCAGGGGACCACAAGAACATAGACTAGCAGGTAAATGGTATGCAGTCGTCAATTTTGTAAAATCTCTATTTCCCGTCTCAGGCTACATCCACACTAAGGTAGCTTCAATCTCTGCATCAGGGTGTCTCAGTGGGTGCTGTGACACCAGTTAAAGGCAGCCACAGAATATAACCTAATATTTGGAATTTACAAATATCACTTATAAAAAATATGTTATAAGATTAAACATCATACAAAATGTAAAATGACTATATACAGATTACATTATAGATCACATTGAAACAGATATTAGCTAGTTTCCATTCAATTATTTTGAATTATGGACAAAATTAACATATTTGCTCTGGACAAAAGTGCCAAATACCATAAACATAAATATTATAAACATTAAAGGAGAAATCCGGCCTATTTTTGCCTACTTTGAATTTAGATGGTTTCTTCACAGCTAATGAGTAGAAAATGCATCGTTTTGTCATGTAAGGAGTCTGTTTATATAGTACAGACCTTTTAATGACATTTTGAGTCTGTTAAGAGGCAAAAAGGCACGTTTAGATGATGCCCCCAGACCTAGCATTGTAGCTCAATGGGAGTACTAGCCATTAGCTGCAGCTACTCCAGTTCGGAAGCACCGACTGTGGTCGTTTTTTCCCTATCGACAGTACTCGGCGACGTCTAGCGATCAAGATCCGTGTAAAAATTTGCCAGATTTCTCCTTTAAGCAAATTAAAATTTGGCAAAAGAAATGGCGAGTCTGTCCATGCTTTCATCTGCTGTGCTATGCGAATTAAAAATGGACACTCCAAATCCAGGGAGGAGTTGTGAACAGCTGTGGGATACCCACATAAGGTTGTGAGTACAGAAATGTCTACTAAAACTGCAACAACTACTCCATTTGCCCCATTTCCTCATGCGATATCTGTCAAATGTGAACTTATGAAATCACTGCTCTCTCACTTTGAATGAATGAAATGTTCTCATCGATAATTCAATCCAAAATGTGGGGTGATTACTAGCGCTTAAGAGTCTGAGTGGGGATGCCCTGGGATATTTCCACTCATGGAATGTCTTGTCTAATCAGATATTTATAAATATCAACCGGACCTAACTGTTACAGTATATAAAATAGCATAACACCACATTTAGAATGTAATTTGAGTGGTACAGTAGATGAAAATATGTAAGGGGATGCCCTGAGCCTGGAAAATACTTGACAGTGCTCTGATGAGACTAACTGCAAAGAGATACTATGGACAAAATGGGCAATGACAGTCAATGTGCATTTTATTGTATTTCCCATATAATTGTATGATACTAAAGGCTATAAATGTTACTCATGCTATGTACTAACTAGCTAATGCTAATTTGGACTAAGTGTTAATAGTGATTAAGTCAACACATCAGAAGAATGCACTGTATTGGTACTATACATCATGTAGGTCCAGAAAAATGTCATAATGACTATGATAATCATTCAAGATTCAGCTTCACCCCAATCATAAGGCAGTAATGTTCCGGACAACCATATCCCTCATCTGTGAAGCAAAAACGCATTTTTCATATGTAGTGCCTGCCTCTGTTTTGTTTGTTGATTACTCAAGAGCACATCTTAGAGAGCAAACCTATAAATCATTCTATGTTACATTATCCAACCATAATTTACACAAATCACTTTGCATAGTCTTGTATCTGTGAATCATTTATCCACCATAACCAACCTTTATTAAAGTAACTCTCATTACATTATGTAAGATAGAATGTGTGAGAGAATGTGAATTGTTCATGCATGCGTGCTCACTGCTGCACTCTTGTGGTCATACAGGTCTCTCTGTGTCTCTCTCTCAACTCAACACCTTTATAATTTATAATACACTTCATCTTTAAGCTCAATCAAATTACATCTGTTGCTTCTGAAGCAATGTATTGATTGGCTAGAATTGTTCCATTGTTCCATTCTACGATGTTTTTTTTTTTTACCCAGAACTGTCTACGAACATCAGTGATTTGTCTGACAACTGTCATGTGTACTGTTGCTTGAACAATTTTTAGAAGGGTCTCTGTGATGAGCCAAACATAAAATCGAGACCTTCATCAGATGAGCCATCACATGAGCCATATAAAGGTACAGTCCAGGAAAAACTTTTGTTTCATGGGGAATGGTTCTACATGGCCCGAGAGCAGCATTTTGGGAAAACATAAAAAATCCTGTACACTGTACAGCCAATCAAAATATTATGTCAGGGACCATAGAGGTGTAATTTGCCTAGCTGTTAAAATCAAATATAAATAGGCCTAACATTTTTCCAGAATTACCCAGTCTCCCCTCCAAACAATGTCAATTTATCGTGTGGCATGTCATGAAGTAGCATACCATAACCAGTAGATGGCAGCTGAGTAATAAACCAATGACAATAACATGCAGGCTCCAGGTGACTGCTACCCTCTACTGCTACTAATCTACTAATTCCTCGAGTTAGTTTTTTTAGCTTAGATCCTTGCACGTCACATTTTTGACCTGCACTTTAACCTAATAAAACATCTTATTAACTTTAAACCCCATTAATCTTGGTCGCCTTGTACCCAATGAAAACACAATCTAGTGTTCTCTATAAGTGGCACAAATATAGACACCAATAATGATAGTCATTACATTATAAATAAATAAATAGTAACAAAAACATAAATAATAAACAGCAATAAATCTACCAAAAGACTCCATGCACATCTATTACGAAATGTTTAAATGGTGAAGTAGAGATGATTCTTACAAAAAGCTATGAGTTTGCTCCCTTGTGTTGTATACTGGGGGATGATAAAAGGGCCAGGGGAACATTCATCAGTAGCTTACTCTACGAGTGTCATCAAATGACACAGAGGGCAAGAGGGCACAAAGAAAGAGGAGCAATGACAGCTTGAAGAAATAGGACTACTTTTGCTTTCCCGTAGATTTTATAAGCAGATCTAGATGGATGATTTCAGACTAATAAGATCAGGCTCCTATCGGAATGAATAGGGTAATATCCGTAACTCCAGATAAGGTCACACAGACCCTAAAAGTACATTACATAAAAATCCACGGTTAAAATCTTACTTAAACAATGTAAAAACCTAAAATCACTTAAATAATGCTAAAAAACTTCATTCTTTTCTTTGCGTTGGCTTGCATGCATGCACCAATGTTTGCGTTATGACATGGCTATTACCATGGTGATGGTGGAAGTAAACAAAAGACCAAATGTCTATCATGTCATATTCAGCAATATGATTGGCTCTTTATACTACAGGGCAGTACTTCCAGTTAACAACTCCGCCATGTTTTGTGTTACGAATTCCCCTCATAGATCCCCATTCGTTTTCCCATTAGTGATTTACCTGTTTCCTTATAAAGTCTCGGCTTCAACTTATGTGTGATCCACTGCAGGATCCACTGCAATTTATGTACCTCAGAATTGGCTAATATGAGTTGGTACAGTCATCCACAAAGTTCAAGCAACAATGAAAAATGTTATGCATTTAATTTCTCTTGCTTGAATAACTGACACTACATGCATGACATACTTAAGTGCATCAGACTGGAAGTTGTTGTAGCATAACAGGTCTCAGATACTCATCTACAGTATATGGGTGACCCACAATTTGATTAGAAGAGCCTAATTTGACTGCCAATCTTGAATAGTGACAAAATACATTGTGACTATATTTTGCTTATTGTCTGATTTTATTTATCTATGCATTTAGCTGACACCTTTATCCATAGCAACTTACAGATACCAACTGCAGGGGCAAGTCTCCCTGGAGCAACTCATGGTTAAGTGCCTTGTTCAAGGGCTTAACAGTGGCATGCATGCTAGCCGAGACGAGCCAGAGCCACTACACAGTTATTGATCATTGGACCCATGTCCCTTACCACATACAGGTCCAATGCTCACCAGGATCCAAGTTTGTCTAGGCTGAGGTCATTTCTCAATCCCACTCCCCATCTGTATCCCACTCATTTCCTGTCTCCTCACCACTGTGCTATCATCAAAGGCTAGAAAAGCCTTTTTTTAATGTGTGTTACCACAGTAGGTTACATGTACAATGTGATATCAATCTACACAAGGTCAAAAGAGTAAGAAGAAGCAGACTGCAGACACAAGCACTAATGCAAGGCAGTGGTCCATCTCCACTAGAACCCTAATTTTCCCCTGTCCACTGTTGATGTGGCTAAATACTTACTGTAGGTTAAACAGAGCATAAAGTATTGACATCCTGGAAAAGGCTATGAGAGAAAAAGAAAAGCTGACTTTAGAACAGTGGTATTATGGGGGTTTAGTCAAAGGTATGTACGTATGTGTGTGTGTGTGTGTGTGTGTGTGTGTGTGTGTGTGTGTGGTAGGGGTAAAGCTGGTGCATGTCTACTCGGCCGTAACAGCAAATTCGAAACAATGACTCAGTGCTGATGGCACTCACTGACAATGACTAAATGTTGAGTACAAGCCGCAGAAAAAGAGAATGACATTGAAGTGGTGGGGGGAATTATCCTGGGTGAACCCAGACTAACCTGTTAGCAAATTTGAATCTGCTCTGCAGGTCAGTCTAGAAAGGATCCCATTGATGCCTGTTTCCAAACTTTTTATGACTTGCAGGGACCAGCAATGAAATTAATCTTAAATTGGTGCCTTAAACTGTGACCAAATCCTCTCAGAAGTAGAACAAATACATCTTTCTAGTAAACAAAGGTTTTAGATGCAGTTGTTTATTCAATTCTAAAGAAATTACATGGTCCTTGTTTTTGGTGATTCAGAAACGGACATCAATGGGCTCCTTTCCAGACTGACCTGCAGAGCGAATTCAAACTTGCCAACAGGTTCGTCTGAGTTCACCCAGGTTAGGAGGGATTAGCAGCCAAAGTAAAAAAAACAAACATGTAGGCTATACAAAGTAACAGTGCTGCCAAAGAATGCCCACAGTACATAATGACATGGTGTAGTGAGTTTCAGTGCAGATAAGCAGATTTTGAGTGGAAAAGATGCTAAAACGATGATATGGATATGGATAGACAGAAAGACAGATACATAGATTACACTGACTGAGTGAGAGAGAGAGAGAAAGAGAAAAAGAAAAAGAAAGAGAGTGAGCGACAAGAGAGAGAGGGAGAAAGAGATAAACTGAGAGAGAGAAATAAAAAAGAGAGAGAGAGAGAAAATATAATTTTGTGCAGTTACTATTGTTTATGTCCTGACCTCATTTCACATTAGCCAGGCTGATGACACAAGGAGGGGAAATCTCATTGTGCCCGGCTAATAGAGTACAAGGGCTACATGGACACAAACTCAAGGTTACATTCAAGGTTGGGTACAGATCTACACTGGTCTACACCATACCATCCAATCACCATATGATTGAGAGGCAAAACTCTTGTGTTATAAAATAAGAATTTCTTAAGTGCATGCAGGTCGGTCAGCAAAAGTGTTTCAGTTTGGCTGACCTTACCTTGTTGGTTTCGTATCAAGCATAATAAATAATTAGGACAATAACATGCCCATACCCTACATGTCACTGTATCATTAGTACATTTACTTGCTGTAAAATGAAATGTTTGTCCTGGACACAAACACATTATACTGAACAGTTTTGACCAAAAAATAAAAAAAATCAATATGGCGTGTAATAATAGTTGACAAGGAATTTCTAGGGTCTTCTTAGGGACCTCAAACTCAGGAGCAGCCAACTCCTTAGCCCTGTGCTCCAAGAACCACAAGTATAATAAGGCAACAAGTGGGTTTAGAATCCATCTGTACTAGTCTACCTCATACATGACATAATTAAAGGTTATGGGTAGTGGAATTCAGCAATAAAACTGATGGTTTAAGAAATACATATTGACAGTGGCAACTATGCCCATGGCCATTTTCTAGCTAAAGCTATAAAACAACAACTTGTAAGCTAAATTACCTGACCAACAGGAAATGGGCAACTTCAAAATCCTTCAGAAACCATTTGGAAAGGCTTACAACTAGGGAAGGCCACACCAATGTTTTCCCTTGTTTTCCGCTTCATTACTAACAATGTTTCGGATTCTGCAATTTCTAAAACCCTAACCCTTCACTAACACTAAAAGTAGCCCCAGCAACCAATGATTCTTTTCCCTCTTTGTCTTCCAACTGGCATCACCAAATCACTTCTACTAAAAAATGCAAAGGGTCCCTCTAGACTAGTCCTTTGGCTACTTGGCTAATGTGGGAATGGTGGTGCAATGGGCTAAATGGGAAAGGACCCTTCTCTCTTCCTAGGAAGGTCATTTTAAACTAATGAAAACAATTCATACTGGTGACACATAATTATACTAAATTCAGTTAATAGATCCCCTTAAATCCTACACATAGCACTTTGAAAACAAATGCAAGGACAAAACAGCCTCACTACTGCGCTCACTCTGCGCTCAAGTCCAGATTAAGACTGTGGGTTCACAGACACAAACTGAGGGGTATTTCAGAAAGGCAGAATTAAGACATCCAAGATAAGTGATAAAGCGAGGTTTGACATAGCATTGTCTGGTCATCCCAGCTCAACTCGTTTCACTAATGTCAATCCAGGATGAGTAGGAGCGACTATGTCAAGCCAGGTGTAATCAATTCAGGATGTGTGCGCATGTGAACAACCGCTTTTGATATAGACTAACACTGAAGTAAAGTTGTCCTTTTTGGAATGGGGATTCATGGCTATTTCTGTAAAACAGCAGGAGTAGGCGTGGTAGACCAACTGAATGCAAATTTACGCATGCACCCACGTGTGAGTAACCTGACTCTCGCCAGATGAGTTTCGTTCCGCCTAGCTCTACTCATCCATCTGGGATCAATCCATTGGAGTGTTGCTTCAGAAGGCTGGGCCTAATAAAAAAATGCTTGCATATGATTGAATAAGCCACTTGTCCGTCATCAATTGACATGCTACTTCAACCACTCACATCGAAGCCAACCTGTGACGTTGATAACAGTCTCACAGTCGCTTCTACGCTATGTCACATCTATGAAACTCCCGCCCTGCGTCCTGATTGGCTGTACCATAACATCGGGTGCAGAACACTCTCAATGGAAGAGGTCCCAGATGGATGTGAGTGAAGCTAGGCGGAGCTAAGCGGAACGAAATTCATCTGGCGAGAGTCAGGTTGACGTGTGAGTGCTTCCTTGTCTCGGCACGCAATGTCATTAAGAAAGCGCTTGCCACTGCAAAGATGCACATATATTATATACCTTATTATATTATTTTATAGTTGAAAATACCTTTGAAAACTTGTCCCCTCCACCTCTAATCAACTACAGTAGGCTATTCATCAAACGTCTATCAATAAAATAAGCAAACAATGAGTACCTAGGCCTATGTTAATAATTATAAGGCTATCACAATTAAAATAATAACCATATGGTAGTAGGCAGACAATCTGTTTTGTTTTGCGAGCAAATACATTTAGCAAATAGTTTATAAATGGAATAAAGCTCCTTAAAAATTAGCACGGAGGTCTGATGTGAATGACAGCTAGCTGAACCAATAAGACAACATAATTACCATTACCAAATTAACTTAGCTTGGCTGTTAGCCTGGTCGGGACCAGGCTAGGTGCAGAGAATAAATCCCCATGGTAACTTATGCGCCATCTCTTTTGTGAAACCAAGTCAAGGCTAAATTCATCCAGGATACCCTAAAAATCTCAGCGTAATCCCTTATTTAGGTTTTGTGAAATACCCCTCTGGACATCCTGTCTAATATAAACAGTTCTCATGTCAACACTGATCCTTGCCGAGAGTAAACAATATTCCTAAGTAATTATGTGATAACATACAGGGTAAAAGAAGAAAAGTACAAGGTAGTAAGGGGGAATCATAGCAAAGTGAAAAAAAATAAGGCAAAATAAGGCAATAGTCTCGAAAATTAGGTTAAAAGAGATCTTAAAATCACATGTGCAAAAGGTCTTGTGACGGCTGCACAGTAACATGCCATCCTCGCTCATAGAATTGTTACCAATTCTAGTCTGAATCGACTGAGCTGGAAGGTCATTCCATGTCAATTCAACTAGGGGCTACACACACTTAGGTTCAAAAATACTGAAAAGAATTACCAGGTGTACCTATGTTACTCAGGAGACACACTGTAAAATTACTTTTATGTAAGATCAACACTTTCCAAGATAAAGCCAGTTTTACAGAGGGAGGGGAGTGTCGATTTTGTTCGGCCTCTTTTTTTTTGTCAAAGTTCACAAGCTCATAGCACAAGAACTAAACCATGTAGGAGGCTCAAATTGTACATGCTGGTACATAAATAGGTAGCCCGGTTGGCACCAGACACTTCTCAGTAACTGAGAGTGGGTCTGGGGAAAATTAATTCACAGCCCATTTCCAAAGGGCATTCCCAAACGGACGGCGGTCAAAATGCCTCCGGACACAATAGGAGAGGCCAAAAACCAATCAGAGCAACGAAAGAGACAGAGTGACGGGAACACACAATTTGCAACAGTTTACTGTCTGGTTGTAGGGAGAACCAGAAGTACTCTCAGGGTACTCTCAGGTGATCCCGTCAGAACAAAATTTGCCTTTGGTTATTTACTCTTTACATTAATGCTATACAAAACATATTTATCTCAATGGTGCATTTTGTGTTGTTTTGAATAGCATTGATGTAAATAACCAAATTTTGCCCTGACGTGATCACCTGAGAGTACCTGAGCAGGGGTGGGGTTATCCTTTTCAATTTCAGTGATTCAGTGATTTCAGTGCCACCTGTGGTTATTCTATACAAAACATATTGATCTCAATGGTGCATTTTGCCCATGTTCAGGGTGGAAAATAAAAAAAGAAAGATTTGCAGAAGACAGGTCAAATTGGTGTTTTTAAAAAGAAGGGATCATGGAGAATAAAGAAAGATAATACATATTAAAGATAATACATATTAAAAACATCTTCGTACATTCCCACAAGGTGTTGCATCAACCACCTTGTAACCATTGAAAGGAGTTGGACTAGCATCTCAGTGAAATGAAAATGAGTGGAGATACTAGGCGGGCAGCGCCAGGCTTCTGCATCAATGACGCGTAAAAATAACTGGCCCAAACAGAGCACCCTATGCTCCATCCCATCACATGACAACAACAGAAACATGGAACCTAGCTATAGAGATAAAAGGGTTTGGAATAGCATCCCGCCACAAGTGCCTAAAACTTAAGTGGTCTGCTCTGCAAGTCAGATGCAAACACCATCAAATCTCTGATGAATATTCATATGACTAATATCTTGAAAATGGCTTGATTCTGATTTGATGCAGGTGTCCACCCATGGCCTCTTAATGATTAAACTCTTAACGATAGTTACAATTGCTGGACATGTTTTATCAGATATTTCAAGAATAAGTGTGTTACTTTTTGTATCATTACAATTTTAGGTAGGTTATTGCTTGTTATCAATTTGCAACATGCAAAAAGATAGTAACCTTATATAATTACATATTGACCAAGGGCTGACCTGCGCTTATTACATATCAGCTTCAGCAACTGAAAAACTCCTATCAATTTACCACTTACCTTAAAAACAAAGCAAGGCAAGGTTCTTCGCAGTACAGTGACTACATCACGGGACCTCAATGGAGGTCAAGAACTAGACTAATACAGAAAGTAACAGTGGCATTGAGGGTAGCAAAGTCAACAATTTTCCTTTCACCTCATGTAAACAGTCAGTCACTGTTCTATTCATTACAACATAGGCTATAAAAGTTGGGCAAGAAAACAAGGCTTGAAATTATGGGTTGTTTGTCCCAAAACAACCGGTTAGCATTCAGCTTCTAGGCTATAGTAATGGTTAGTAATGACTAGTCTATACAGAATATGCTGTGTTTGCAGAATGGATGGCAGGGGTCAATTGGGGCAGACAGGTAGGTGAACCACAAAGAGAGGTTCAAAAGGAAAATGCTACTGCCTTGGCCACAAAAAAAGATGCTGATGATGTGAAATTAGGCTAAAACATTTCTTCAACAGAATTTTTAACTTGATTATTTTTATTACTGGGGTTACTTTGTTAATCACCGAAGGAACTAGCCTGGGAACACCCATACAAACTGGATTTGCTCTGCAGGTCCGTCTGGCCAAGAGGCCATTGAAGCCCCGCATGGATGTGTATTTCTTTAGAAAAAAGCTTAATCACAGTTCCATATCAATGCTTGTGAACGGTAACAACGATGGTTGAGCCTAGAAACAGGCTTCGCAACAGTAGAATCAACTGTAAACAAGCTAACTGTCCATGCTATCGCTGTTAGGGCAAAAGAAAGTTGTACAACAAACTGAACAAGTCGGCTTCTTTTTAAACGGAACCGCTTGTTTCCTTTGCGTGCTATAAAGGCATGACTATTGCCTATAGTGGCAACCTGGTGATAAGCGGCCTTCGAGGTGTCCTGTTATACGGAAGTAATGGACTCGGGCAGAGAAAACTCTTTGCCTCGCCCTCGTCCATTAATTTCGTATACAGGACACCTCAGCGGCCGTTATCCCTTACATAACAATATTTTCAAAGATTTAACTCAATAAATACATGGACTTCATTTAAAAATAGATCATGCCTTTGAACAATATAACGTTTTAATGATCTGCTTGGAGATCAAAAATCAATATTATTATGGAATATGTAAGATCATCTATTTAATTTAGCCCTGGTATGCCTATTTTTATTCATAACAAAGTACAAAGCATAGCAAATCACAGAAATGTCCATGTGTCTCTAATAATCAGAGGCTCTTACTGGTCACAATATTGCCACATTTTTCATTTTACAGTTCCATGCTTTTTAAGGTTATGAAATAACTAAAGTTGTTTGACAATACAACATTTATGTTGTTTGTGTACGTCTATATAAGAATACAGGCCTAAACATCCCCTTATTTATCAGTAAGAGCATAACAAGACTGTTCCAATAGCACACCATAAAAAAATGCTAGACTTAATGTAGGCGCTTTTATATCAATAGACTAAACTCACAGGGAATGTAATCCAGTCATGGACAAGACACAGCCTATTGGAAATATTTGAAAAGACAATCACGTAACAGAAGGCTTGTTATAGGCCTGGGGCCGTATTCACAAAGCCTTTTATCTTACCACTAGGAGTACTCCTAAATTGCACTAAAAGATTTTAGCTAGGAGTTTTCTCTTAAAAGTTATTCACAAAGCCTTTCAGACCTACTCTTAGTAAGGAAAAATGACAACTCCTAAACTAAGAGTGAGTCTTCGTTGCTATTAGGGGTGTAACGGTTCATGTATTCGTATTGAACCGAAACAGTACGGGCGTCACGGTTCGGTGCATGAATTTACACGGAGAATACACGGTATAAAAAATAAAAAAAAACTCGTGTGCGTATTAATTAATGTCATGCGCAATTACTGGTAAGTAGCGAGAGTTACGGGAGTTCTTTAGCGACACCTAACGCTAATCTGTAGCCTCGCCTTAGCTCTGAAGCTCTGATTGGCGCCTATGTTTTTTTTGTCAGGTCGTTGGTCGAGTCAGTCAGTCAGAGATAGTAGCACTAAGGTGGCGACACACATTAGAGGATCCGCTGGTCTCTTCGCAAGTTTGAGAACTTCAGTTACAGCAGTACAGGCGAGAGAGTGGTGGATAAGAAACTGTGTGTCGGCGTTGTTCAGCAGTTGTTGGGTATGTGAGTGGAAATATATGCTACACATGTTCGAAGCAATCACCCAGATGATGTAGGCTACCAATCACCGAAATGAGAAAAAAAAAAAAAAAAAAAAACTTCCCCTGCGCTTCACCAGCCTTTGGATACACATACACATAGAGCCAAAACCTATGGCTTAAATTAAATTATTTCGTAATGACAGAAAGCCATGTAAATCGCGTGGTAATTACCTTTATGTTGGGGTAACTTGTAACTTCTCACATGAGGAGCTGGTAGTGTTAAGTGCATAGACAGTAAGTGTCAACGCTAACCAGGCTAATAAACAAACCATGCTACGATGCATGCGAGTTAACGTCGAAGGGCAAAGTCATGTGACTTCTAGTTGTAGTCTGTTTATGAAATGAAAGGAGCAATTTCGTTTTTTAA
Source organism: Alosa sapidissima (assembly GCF_018492685.1). Lineage (NCBI taxonomy): Eukaryota > Metazoa > Chordata > Actinopteri > Clupeiformes > Clupeidae > Alosa > Alosa sapidissima. The sequence goes on along the minus strand of NC_055958.1, from coordinate 23,962,405 downwards.
AAGAAGGCAAAATAGTGTGATATTTTCACGGTTAGTAGGCTAGATTATTACTGTACAAACACTGAAAAATATTGAGGCAAATTGTAGACCCTTCCATATACAACTAAACAGATGTTGAAGGTCTTAAGTGGATTTTTAAAAATCATTATTCTATGTAATTTGCACTTTCAGAAATAAGAGATGCTGCAGGCCTATTTTAAGTTTTATAGCTGATTGTCTTATTTTGTTTACAACTTACAGATGGAGTCTGGGTACTTATTGTACTGTTTAGCCTACATCTTACACACTTCAGGCTGTTGCAGATAGCTCAGGGAAGAGACTGTATGACACTAGGTGGTACAGCCTGATACATGCACAATAAAAAAAAATTGCTTTCTGCATTTTTGGTTTTCCCTCCATTGTACCGAACTCGTACCGAACCGTGATGTCCGAACCGAGGTATGAACCGAACCGTGACTTCTGTGTACCGTTACACCCCTAGTTGCTATGGATGACGTCATTACTCATGCACGAGATTGACTGAAGTGACCACCTTGATTGGCTGATGATTGTAACGCGGGAATCCTTACAATGATGAGTGACATGTTCACAGGTCTGAGAATGCGTGCGCTACACAAGTAGTGCGAAGGACTAGCCTAGAAATCTAGACGCACCCTAGCAGCGGCAAATTAATTTGCTCAGCCTGTACGTCTAGTATCAAACCATAGGGATTTCTATTGGCTGACGCCGTGGACGTCATCCAATCACAGCGCTCTATTTTGTTAGAGAGTCTTAAGGCGGGCTTAACAGGATAACGACAGTCCTGCGACGGTGAACAACAAGGAAGGTGGCTATGGCGAACGAAGAGCGGTTGTTTGAATCAGCGTTGGCGTCAACTTTGGAGGAGTTGGACTTGTGCTTTTCTTTGAAAGTTGAGCAACACAATGCACTTAAGTCATTCCTTTCGAAGAAGGATGTATTTGCCGTTTTGCCGACCGGATACGGATATGGTCGTAGCGCTGGCCTATTGCATGCCTAGGCAGTTTGAAAGACAATTCTCTGCCTGCCCCTTAGATTAAGCTAGGTGAATGGTTCGATTCCAGACCATACATTTCAATGATATAGGATGGCCCGCCAGGCTAGCGAAGGACGGAAGATGATGAATAAACTGAACTGAATAAAAAGGCCTAGGTGAATAAAGAGTAAGGCAAAACAAATAGCCTATAGCCTAATGAAACATACGGATTGATGCAGTATCTTTGCAACATTAATAAATTAATCTGTCACCATATGTCTATGCCTGTTTGCAAAAAGGAGAACATTTTAATTTGATTCACAATGAGACATTACATTTAATTATGTATGACAATGTTGACAATGAGCAGTTTTGGTTGTTGGTGGTGTTATTGCATCCCTTAGTTATGCCTACAATGCAAAAAAAGCGGTTTGTGAATAGGTCTTAGTGAGTTAGGAGTAGGGTTGGGCACCGAAACACGGTTCTAATATGGCACCGGTGCCGACGCAAACGGTAGTAACTGCATCGAATAACAAAGTGGATTTCGGTGCCTCATTTCGGTGCTTAAATAGCGTTTTTTTTTTTTTTTTTTTTTTTAACAGGCATCGCTGCATGTCATGCGCCATCTCTAACGTCTTGCTCTGATAGCAACACATCCAGATACAGTTACCCAACACAAACACTGGATGTATAAACCAGAGGGGTGCACTAGGAGAGTGGATGGACAGTGTTTGACAGCTTGTGTGAGCCCAAGTAGCTTACTTTAAAGCGATATCACGAGCTCCTGTCAAAATCTAGCAGTGGGCCTAACTACACACAAGCAAAAGGCTATGAAACAACATCAACAGTAGGCCTATGTTACACAATATCCTTGCTAATGCGCTAACTGGCATTTATTTAAAATGTTATCAGCAAAGTTATAAGGTGAAAACTTTATTTCAAAGTGTGTTCTAAACAACATAATGGCATGATATTAATCTTTCATGTGCATGAGGCCCATATAGCAATGAATATGAAGATTATGTTAAAAGTTAGCTGGCAAAAACATAAATATGTAGGTTACATACCTGATGTCACTGTCACTGAGCTGTCAAAGAGGCTACGAAACCATCTCCGTACGTTATCGCTAATTAAACTCAGCTGACTGGTGTTAGCGCATATCCCATAGTTGCTGTTAAAATGGCTACCAGGCTAGCGTTGGGAATCTAAACACTTCAACACCGACATGTAGCCTAACATGTTCAAAACTATTGCGTGTTATGGGGGAAGACATGAAACTTCTTGAAGCATTTGGGAACACACTGAATTAACTGGAAAGTAGAGTCCCTGTAGATTAGCTTGCTTGCAAATGCCGTTGTCCATGACCTGGCAGTTTTATGGCAAGCGGTTTTAACATACCTTATGGCAAAACGCCCACACTGGGTAAACTTGAAAGCAGAGCTTTAGCCTACCATTGTGTGTGCATGCATGGCAAGCTGTTTTAACATTTAAATGTATTATTCGTAGGAGCAATGAGATATTGTAAATTGAATATGCCAGTTCAATTTCATGTTCAAATTTGTCTTATCAACAATAAAAAAAAGCAATTCATGCTTTAGACCATTTTAATTTAAAACATTTTAAAAACAAAGTACCGGTTCAGGCACCGTTTCGGCACCGGCACCGTTTTAAAAGTATCGATTTAGCACCGGTATCGGATAAAACCCAAATGATACCCAACCCTAGTTAGGAGTCCTCTCGACTTCTTTTAAGCTGTCCCAGACTTAGGTGCTACTTTTAGGTCTAAAATGCTTCGTGAATTACTTTTAGTGAAAAAAATTAGGAGTCCTAAAGTTAGGAGTGACACGCCCATTATTTTTAGGAGTTGCTCCTAAATTCGCTAGTTAGGAGCTACTTTTAGCCTTAAAATTATTTGTGAATACGGCACCTGTTCTACAATTTAGAGCCTATTATTTGTTGAGTTCTTAGCAGTTAATTAGCCCACTTAATAAATCTGCTTTCTGAATATCATAACCAACTCTCAACAGTTACATATCTATGAAATGCCTAATCACTATATGATTTTAGACTGAAATCTCTTCCTCCAATAAGGTCTGCTCCCCTGCACAAACTAAAACAACAAATACGACAAAGGCTGCCACAACAACCAACAAAAACCAACTCAATTAGTTCCATCAGATCTGCAGTCATAGCAACCAACCATGCAGTGTAGTCTTGTGGGTGAATCATCATTTCTTGGTCAAAATCCATACTACTGCTGAATAAGTATAATGCATTAAGCCTAGTCATTCTTCCTTTAAGTCAAGTATGCATAGATAATGTATACAGGGCTGTACAGTGCTACATAGACTAATACACATGCTACAAAAAAAAAAAAATCAGTCTGTTTTCAAAAGTGTACCCTTCAGATGAAGTTTTGTATACCGATGCTAGAAATGTTGTGGATTGTGCTATCAAACTATCAACTTCTGTAGCACCATTGTCATGAGCGAAAAAGTTAACAGGTAGAGATAGGCTGGCATTAGTGATATTGATACTGTTACAAGATTAGGCCTAACCATCCACCCCTCTTCCTATACATATTCCAAAATGGTCTAATTATTAGTAGAAGTATTATTTGGTAGTTAAGATGGCCTACAATAGAATTGCAGATAAATTTCAAGAAATGCAGTGTCTCACCCATCATCCTCTCCATCCACAGGCAGGTTTTTCAGCAGACTTGCTGAAGATTTTAAGGCATTAACTCCAACACTTCCCTCTGTGGCTAAGGAGGTTCCAGTCTGAGAGGCACATTCACCAGCAGCCAGCATGGGCAGTGATAGCAGGGACTGGTGCTGGAGGAGAAGACGTTGGGCACCCTCAAGCTGTGTGGCTGTCAGAGTAGGCAGGGTTGCACACAGAGTGCTGGCACTAGAATGGACACCATTGTCTTTAGTACCATTCTGGACCACGCCAGACAGGGCAATGTTTGCAGGATTGGGAGGCACATTTGACAGCAGATTTGTTATTACAGAGGAGTGTGGGGTCATGCCTTGTGTGCTGACTGGTTGCTGCTCTATAGGGAGCTGGTGGCCTTTAGGCTTTTGCAAAAGTCCAGGAAGCATAGCCGGCACCGTCTGAGGCATGACCCCAACAGGAGCCTGGACCATCTGGGGTGATGATGTCTGCTGAGGCTGGGATTGTAAAAGACCTAAGGGGAGGGGCTGCGTGACAGAAGTGGGTGCTTTGCCTACCGGTTGCTGTGCTGCGATCATAAACTGACTATTCCCTGACACAGAGGCAGGTGGCATGCAGCCAGTCTGGAGGGTTGTTGACTGTGATGACCCAGGGCAAGATGTCTGGAGCTGGGTTTGGCTATAATCAGATGATTGGGTGCAAGCCTGGTTTAAAGGAATGTGTCCCAGTGCCACCTGGGCTGGTAAGGCCGATTGCTGCGCATGTGAGTAGCCCATCAGCTGCTGACTGACACACTGAGCTGGGTGGGTCTGGACATATGACAACTGCTGCTGCTGGGACACTGCTGAGGAGGGGGGCATGGTTGAGGTCAGGGTTCCTAAATTGGTTGATGTCTGCTGCTGTTGCATGCTGACAGGAGGAGAGGGAGCCGTGCTGTTCTTCACATTGTGCGCACTCAGAGGAGCCACTGGGGTGTAGTCTTGTGACTGCTGGAAAGTCTGCTGTAAGATAGAGGGACCTCCCATCTCTCCGCTGCCCACACTCTCTGAGTAGTGGCTAAGAGTACTCACAGAACTGCTGACAGAGCTGCTGCTCAAGCTCAAACAATCACGCTCCGAACCTGCCACAGTGTTCTCAGTCCGCTGCCGCACAGTCTCCACTACTTGGTTGACGGGAATCTCTGATGGGACCGTGGAGGTTGAAGCAGAGGCAAAAGTGGATGAAGCTGTCTCTTTATCATAATACTCAGTGCATGTCCACCTCCCCTTCTTGAACGGCTCGGAATTAGAGTCTAGTTTGACTACTCTGAAACGTGAACTTGTTGTGACAGGGTGTTGCTGCTGCTGGGTGTGAGAGACAGGGACAGTGTTTCCTGTAGTCATGGGTTGCCCTGCTCCAGGCACTCCTGTAAGGCCACTGTTGTTAATCCCCAAAACACCAGACACACTTGCTCCAGTTGTTCCACTTTGTTGATGTTGCTGTACCATGTTCATATTTTGGCTGCTGCTACTATTCATCAAACCAGTGAAAGGTACTACATTACTAATGCTGGTGCTGATACCCCCCACAACAGGCACACAGGCTGAATTCAAAGTACTGATATTATTAACATTGCTTGAACTTACATTACAAATTGTGGCACCTGAGACAGCAGAGAATACTTCAGCAGTGGCTCCTGGGACAGATGCAGGTGAAGGCTGACCCATCAAACCAGTTGTGCTGGCAAAGGAATTTTCAAGTAGGCCTCCAACATTCAAAGGCATTTTCTGGACAGAAGTGGACACGGTGGTCAGAGCAGGGAAGACTGACTGGGCACTGATGGAGGCTGATGAGGCCAGGTTGGCATGAATATGGTGGTGATCATGAGGATCCTGTTGGTGGAGGTGATGGGCAGAGCCATTCGTGACTATGCCTTGTGGATGAGTCAAGGAGTGATGAAGGGGGGGTTGGTTGGGAGACATTGCTCCTGGGGTTTCTGCCTCTGGAAAGTTGTTGAGCGTTTCCTCTGAGTAACTCCTCTGTGGACCTCCCTTATCAGTTCGAGAAAGAGGTATATCCATAATCTCAGAGGAAGACAAATCCTCAGTGTGTGACTCATCCAAGTCGTCACAGCTTTCGGTGTCCTCAGTTATGCTGTTGTTGGTGCTGACAGTAATTTGAGCAGGTGTCACACTGGTGATCTGAAAGCCACTTTTCTTCTTCATCTGTGCTCCAGATAATGGCAGAATCTGAGGTTGCATTGTAGACTGGGTGTGAATGTTCAGACTGTTGGGAGGTTGCTGAGATCCAGCAGTAGAAGAGACAGATATAGCGTGAGCCTGTGTCAGTGAGTGATATTCATCAGCCAGCAGAGGGTTGTTACTAAGTGTGGAGCAAGTCACACTTGACAATGCAGACATGGTTTCACTGCTTTGATTACAAACGTTACCCCTTCTAGGAATAATTGCTGGGTACGCCATTTTCCTTGGGCTTGGTGAGTCCCCTGCAGAATCCGGGTTATGCATTTCGAAATATCCAGAGGGGGTAAACAGTTGTAAACACCGGTATGAAGTACTGCCGTTTTCACAGTGGTTTGATAAACACACGTCCCACCGTGCCAGACTAAATTCCACAAACGCTGGAACCCTTTTAGTTTCAGTCAAGTCAAGGGAATCTAACGGGGAGTATTTAAATACCAACCAGTACAGAGATAGTGCTAGCATAAACCAAGCAGTCTTGAGCTGACTAGCTAGCTAGCTACTAAGATAACACTGGCTTTCCTGGTGGCGTGCGCGTTAACACTCTGCTCTGAAGTTTAAGCCAACATAGATGTGTCCCTTTTACGGGTATCTATGCCCCGTTCAATTAGTAATACATATAAATCTGCTAGTCAACGTTAACTACAAGTCCACAGCAACAGTAACGTTAATGTTAAGTTAACGTTACCTTCAGCATTGTCTGGCTCTGTTGAGTCATATTATTTGACATACTGCGTAGAAGACATTAAAATAATTAAACAGTCCTTGCCGGAGTGGATAAGAAGAGATTCCCCGTTTTGGTTTAGAAATCACTGTTTATTCCATTTCGTCCCCTCTTTGTTATAGTCCACCGTTTGCTGTCTCACTCTCTCACAGGTTCTGACCACTGGCCACCTTGTAATGTTGCCTGCTGAGTGTGGCTGTGACGAGACCAAAGGGGGAGGAGTGCTTGCCAACATGGCGAAAGCGCATGCGTGTTCACGATTCGGAACAGCCAGACATAATAGCAGTCTGGGGGAGAGGGGTGACAATAATGGAAAGTAAGCCAGAGAAGCGAACAAAAACGAGCTTCGGCACACATTCCGGAAAGTGCCGATTAATGAAAACAAAACATTCCTCGTAACATTGGTATTCTCATTTGAGGATAAGGTATGATGCAGACAGCAACGTCCAGGTGAATATCTGTGCAAGCCACTTCCAGATCGATAGGCTATTGAACACTGAAACATGAGAGGAGCTGCTACTAGCTACTTTGTATGCTCGTCTACAGGGAGCACTGGAGTTGCTGAGGTGATTAGGCCTACAGCGTAAAACGCAATGGGCGTTGTCCTTTTCAGTGCCGTCGGCGTCATCGTTAGTGCGATTTGCTAGATTGATTTAATTATAACGTACTGCATGATTATCATGAGTCTCCTTCACATATAGTTTATAGCCATATCTTACTTAAATGCAAGACTAATATCCAACTTGTTTGGTATTTCGTTGTGCTACAGTAGCCTAGCAGTAAACAAATCCAAAAGTTTCTGTTAAACAAAACAGTCACATTCAAAGAGGGACCAGAGTTTTCTACAGACGGACAGAATAGAACATAACATGTTGACTGTCAAACAAGCCACATTCAGACGTCATCCACATTGCCCCTATAGCCTAGGCTATATGCTACTTTGGGCCAGCTTTAGGTAACAGGCAATTAATTAGGCCTAGGATAGCATTTCAGGCGCAAATGTAATTTTTTTGTTTGCCCAGTCTAGCTTGGAAGACGCCCAGTTGTGAGTTGCTCAATGTAGGCCTAGGCTATATATAATGTCACACATTAACATCGAAAAATAAACATAAGCTTGAATGGTAGCCTCACTCCATAATTAATAGGCTAAACAGTCAATTAGACCCCTATCTCACAACATTTATCTACAATAAGGGAAGGAGTATGGCTGTGGTCTAACAAAGAACAATCAGATAGATAGATAGATAGATACTTTATTGATCCCAAGGGAAAATTTAATCAAATGACATTCCAATTTCATAATGGACATTTCATGTTCACATTTGGTAGCCTAGGCTATTAAGAATCTGTATGTGGCGGTGCAGGTTAATTAATATCATCCTTAGTTTCCATTAGACTTTGAAATGTAGATTATGGCCCTATAAGTGGAGATCTAGGACTATCTGGCTATCATGGCACATTTTTATTTTACTAGAAGCATTTGTGTGTGTGTGTCAACATACTTTCATGCTGTATTTAAAACTCTTTAGTAATGTGCAGCTCGACCAAGTTGGTTTCAGGGCCTGGACCACAAGTTAATGTCAAAAGGTTGACCCTACATTGACATGTCAGAGACATTTGTAACATACTTTTGCTCTCATAGCAAAGGTGCATCTGGTGATAGGAAGTGAGGTTTTCCTGCTACATCACTGTATGTACTGGCCTCTGTTATGTCCACTGCCATTGAAAGGCCATTCAAAACTCACAGGGTTCACATTTTGAGTTTGGCTCCTCCTGGCTGCAAAGGCTTTGTTCTCATTGCAGGAAAAATGTGGCCTAGTTTTAATTCGGTGACATGTATAATTGTATTGAGTCTGAATGGACATACAAAGATATTTTTTAACTAGATGTACCACATAGCGGTACAAAATATGACCGCCGCTCAGTCCTGTACATCCATTCCGCGAAAATAAATCACACTTCAATTTGTCTCCATATTTTACTCCATCTCCCACTCTTGAAACTTTTGTGTATGCTTGTTTGGCATGCCTGAGTGTGTGTGTGCGGCTGCACAGAAAGTAGCCTACTGGTGCTGAAAAGGTGAATAGATTGTAGAATAGCCAAAGAAGATGTAGCATTGTTATAAAACCTTTAAAATCTCTAAACAATCACAAGTAGGGCAGTTCATCACAGTTCATCCATTGCAACTGGATTGATGAAAGGTCACTTACACCTGTAGGCTACATTGTATTTGGGAAAAGCAAAAGGTATCAGCATAATGTTATTTATTTATTTATTTATTATGTATTTATAAACAAAAACATCTCTGTCAGTTCCATGCCGTTTTCAACAGCTATCAAAAACAAAGGTCATTTTTGGATGGATGGATTTTTTGTGAATGTTTCTTCTTCTACATAAGATTTTAGTCATCTTTAGTTCATGTAATACTTTATTGTCAATGCACAAATTAAGTAACAGTAGTCTGAAACGTTATTGTTAATGCACAAATTAAGTAACAGTAGTCTGAAACGAAATGCTGTTTTACATCTAACCAGTGGTGCAAATAACTGACATAGACTGTTCATACACATTTTAACGGGCCAAAGTTGAAGAGCTTTTGTCCGTTATTGTTCGTGCAAATATAGGCTGATTCATGTTCCCTTGCATTGTGTAACTGAGGTCCATGGCTAGTCTGGCTTTCATCAGACCAAGCTCAATCTTTTAAGAAATCAAAAAATAAATAGCGGGCAGATCAGGCTGGGTTCACCCAGCCTAGTCCATAGGCACCCGATATTGTTTAATTTTCAGACTGAGATATACACGCTCTGGCTATTCTAAATGCAAAAATGCATTAGGGAGTTATGACAAAACTGTAACTAACAAACTAGATCCTAATAGAAAGCTGTTAGCTTCCCTAAGCTACAGGTAGGATTATAAGGTAGGCCTATTTACAACATAAATTGTCAATAGGCTATGCTGGCGACACAAATAAAATCTCCTTTGGAAACCAATGGCTTACGACTTACAGTATCAAGCGGACTTAAACTGCCATATCGTGGCGAAAAGTTGTAATAACATTCACGCAGCTCCATGAGTCAAGGAAAGCGCGAATGAAGTAGCCACTTCTAAATGGGACCCACTACACAGTAGCTAGTAGGTGTGTTGCTAAAAGCAGCCATAATGAAATGAAGGTGTCATTGTTTGGATACTTCACACACACGTGCTTTTTAATTTCACAGACTACAACTACCAAGCTAGAATCAAAGCACATCGATTCCCCTCTCACACCCTGCACGCACTTAAAACAAAATAAACAGGCGTCTCAGTCTCACGCATGTATAGGCAAAACTGTATCAGACCGGTGTAACGTTGGTAAATCTTCCATTGCACAGAATGATTTTGTAGCACGTGCAATAAATGACAGTCGAAAGATACAAACAGTGCTGCTATCAATTTGCTTGGTATAACCGCATTTATAGTTTTCTACAAATGCAATCAATCAAATGGGTCTCCATCACTCAACCAACGCTAACGGTAACATTACCTAGGTCCTTATTGATATTACAAGATTAATGTACCTGCAGTAAAAACCAAGCATGTCCGATAAACATCCTCAGATTTATTTCGGCTTCAAGAAGAAATGGGAATTACACTTCATGTGAACATCGTCCTGTCCTTATTAGATGTTCGCTGCGGTAAATTACAGTCCTTGTAGGAAGTGTCCATTGTTTTTCCCCAACCCACTTTTAACTTCCAACAAAATTACGTCTCACTGCAACGATGCGCCATCTAGTGGACAAACGACTACTTATCGCCAATATTGAAAATGCAGCCATGATGATGATGATGAATATTTATTTTGGCTTTCTTTTGATCCTACTGAATTTGTAATTATGTATCAGCCGTTCTAATACCGATAGTATGTGGGTGCCTGTGTGTGTGCATGTTTATATGTGTGCACTGCCATTTACAGGCCAATGAGTGTACAGTCACTAAATGTACACATAACCTAATTTTTTTAGACCCCCCCATGGATGAAATTCTACGAAACTTGGCATACCCCCAGAGAATGCCAGGTCAATCATACACATAAAATCTGGTGCAGTTCTGAACATCTTAACTGAAGATAGGGGCGATTAAAGCAGAATAATATTGCATTTTCATTTTTTACCGGGGGGGGGGGGGGGGGGTGCAAATCACAAATGAGTGATTATGAGCCAGGTTGATGTGGGCCCTTGAGACCAACATACCATAAAAGAGAACTGTGTCTGCCCACAGAGAACTGTGTCTGCCCTACCCTCCTTTCGGGGGGTCCAGTCCAGCGGGGGAGCTGCAGATCAAAACGAAAAACGATGGTTCCATGCTATCCATGTGGGGTTACATGTCCACCAAGTTTCGTGTACCCCGGTCTTTCAGTGTCCCGGGAATCATTGACGGAAATTTGGGCATGCGAAAAAGAAAAAAAAAAAAAAAAAAAATCTGACTAAACCTATATGACCGCCGCTTCGCTGCGCGGCGGTCATAATTAGATCAGATTCCAAACAAGGGTTAGATATAACAACAGTTTGATGATAGAAATCATTATCAAACTACTGATGATCATGACTGGTCATGATGAGGGAATATTGAAACATATACAAGGATACAAGCATAATGATATATGTATTACTTATATCATGTTAGTATTTCTAATATGAGAAAGGCTTGGGAAACTGAAGAGAGAAAAGAGTTAAGGTAAAATATTTAGGAAGTGAATAAAAATATCCCCTACAGGAGTACATGCTCTTTGTGACTGCCAAGCAGAGTCCAGTACAGGCAGACAGGCGGTACCCATCCCATACAAATTGTTGAGAGAGAGAGCCAGCGAGGACTGATTGCAATGTAAGCGTCTGGTGCTGTCAGCAGCTTTAAATCACTCTGGCACTCTGCAACAAAAAACCCAGAGAGCTATTGTGCTGCCTGAAGAGTATTGGTTAATTTATACTCCAGTGTATGCTTTCATATGAACATTTATTGAAATTACATGAACCCTTAATTGCGTTTCCAACATCATGCATTGTTTGGAAAGGAATTTAAAGGGAATTTGAGTAGGGGAATTTTAAAGTGGACTTTATGTTAGTGCACATTTTATGTTGCTGTACTGTGCATAGAAACTCTTATCCAGACAAAGGCGTATTGGTTGACTAGACCCATTAGTTACGGACATGAATTGATTTGTGATGAAAGCTGGAGCTACAGTTTCTGCAGCATAACCCTGACTGAACTGAGATGGAATTTCTGAAACAACAAAGGCTTATGGACAGGGGAGATGACAAGTCTCGGTTAGTCAGGCAAGCTATACACTGTGGTCTGGATTCTGGGGCTTATGTCCACTTGGCCTTATTATACGGGACTAGGAGCCAATCAGAATGAGTGTTTCTCAGCCAGGATGCACAGTTTATTTTTGTTGGACAGGCTGCCTAGCAGAAAATTGAGGGGTCTGTTGTGCTAGGTCTCTGCATACTGTGATCTCCCTCACTTTCATTCATAAGCTTTTCTTCCCACGTTAGCTTGTTTGGCTATAGCTGGATACGGTCACACCATGCATCTAACTATATAAAACAACCCAAACTATATAGTGGAGGCAGTATGTAAATGTTACACATTTTAATTGATTAGTTATAAACAGATCTGACGGTAATTTTGATACCACAGATTAATGAAGACCCAGTCAGGCAATGGTAGGAAAAAATAGTTCTGAATAGTGTACTCTTAAAATCTATGTCTTTATTTCTTGCTTAATTGTACTGTAACTAGATGTACCGCATAGCGGTACAAAATATGACCGCCGCTCAGTCCTGTACATCCGTTCCGCGAAAATAAATCACACTTCAATTTGTCTCCATATTTTACTCCATCCCCCACTCTTGAAACTTTTGTGTATGCTTGTTTGGCATGCCTGAGTGTGTGTGTGCGGCTGCACAGAAAGTACCCTACTGGTGCTGAAAAGGTGAATAGATTGTAGAATAGCCAAAGAAGATGTAGAATTGTTATGAAACCTTTAAAATCTCTAAACAATCACAAGTAGGGCAGTTCATCACAGTTCATCCATTGCAACTGGATTGATGAAAGGTCACTTACCTGTAGGCTACATTGTATTTGGGAAAAGCAAAAGGTATCAGCATAATGTTATTTATTTATTTATTTATTTTTTTTTAATGTATTTTAAAACAAAAACATCTCTGTCAGTTCCATGCCGTTTTCAACAGCTATCAAAAACAAAGGTCATTTTTGGATGGATGGATTTTTTGTGAATGTTTCTTCTTCTACATAAGATTTTAGTCATCTTTAGTTCATGTAATACTTTATTGTCAATGCACAAATTAAGTAACAGTAGTCTGAAACGTTATTGTTAATGCACAAATTAAGTAACAGTAGCCTAGTCTGAAACGAAATGCTGTTTTACATCTAACCAGTGGTGCAAATAACTGACATGTCCAAATGGGCCTTGATGAAATGCGTCGCTAGACTGTTCATACACATTTTAACGGGCCAAAGTTGAAGAGCTTTTGTCCGTTATTGTTCGTGCAAATATAGGCTGATTCATGTTCCCTTGCATTGTTTAACTGAGGTCCATGGCTAGTCTGGCTTTCATCAGACCAAGCTCAATCTTTTAAGAAATCAAAAAATAAATAGCGGGCAGATCAGGCTCCTAGTCCATAGGCACCCGATATTGTTTAATTTTCCGATTGAGATATACACGCTCTGGCTATTCTAAATGCAAAAATGCATCAGGGAGTTATGACAAAACGGTAACTAACAAACTAGATCCTAATAGAAAGCTGTTAGCTTCCCTAAGCTACAGGTAGGATTATAAGGTAGGCCTATTTACAACATAAATTGTCAATAGGCTATGCTGGCGACACAAATAAAATCTCCTTTGGAAACCAATGGCTTACGCCTTACAGTATCAAGCGGACTTAAACTGTCATATCGTGGCGAAAAGTTGTAATAACATTCACGCAGCTCCATGAGTCAAGGAAAGCGCGAATGAAGTAGCCACTTCTAAATGGGACCCACTACACAGTAGCTTAAGGTGTTTTGCTACAGCAGCCATAATGAAATGAAGGTGTCATTGTTTGGATACTTCACACACACGTGCTTTTTAATTTCACAGACTACAACTACCAAGCTGGAATCAAAGCACATCGATTCCCCTACCCTGCACGCACTTAAAACAAAATAAACAGGCGTCTCAGTCTCACACATGTATAGGCAAAACTGTATCAGACCGGTGTAACGTTGGTAAATCTTCCATTGCACAGAATGATTTTGTAGCACGTGCAATAAATGACAGTCGAAAGATACAAACAGTGCTGCTATACATTTGCTTGGTATAACCGCATTTATAGTTTTCTACAAATGCAATAAATCAAATGCCTCCATCACTCAACCAACGCTAACGGTAACATTACCTAGGTCCTTATTGATATTACAAGATTAACGTACCTGCAGTAAAAACCAAGCATGTCCGATAAACATCCTCAGATTTATTTCGGCTTCAAGAAGAAATGGGAATTACACTTCATGTGAACATCGTCCTATCCTTATTAGATGTTCGCTGCGGTAAATTACAGTCCTTGTATGAAGCGTCCATTGTTTTTTCCAACCCACTTTTAACTTCCAACAAAATTACGTCTCACTGCAACGATGCGCCATCTAGTGGACAAACGACTACTTCTCGCCTATACTGAAAATGCAGCCATGATGATGATGATGATGAATATTTATTTTGGCTTTCTTTTAATCCTTCTGATTTTCATTTTTTACCGGGGGGGCAAATCACAAATGAGTGATTATGAGCCAGGTTGATGTGGGCCCTTGAGACCAACATACCATAAAAGATTCACAGAGAACTGTGTCTGCCCTACCCTCCTTTCGGGGGTCCAGTCCAGCGGGGGGGCTGCAGATGAAAACGAAAAATGACGGTTCCATGCTATCCATGTGGGGGTACATGCCCACCAAGTTTTGTGTACCCCGGTCTTTCAGTGTCCCGGGAATCCTTGTTGGTGTACGTCACTAAATGTACACATAAATTATTTTATTGTAAGGCCCCCCATGAACGAAAGTACACAAAACTTGGCATGCATTCAGAGGGTGTCATAATGATCCTACACTTTTAATTTCGTGCAGTTTTGACCTTGTCAGCCAGAGATATTGAGATGAAAACACCTAATTTTTTGCTTTTTAATTTTTAACTAGGTGGCGCTATACATGAAATAAGTGGTAATGGGATGGGTTGACATGCCCCCTTAAGACCAACATACAAAAAAAAAGGTGGACCTCCTAAGCCCTACGGTTCTCGAGATATTCACAGAAAACTGTCTCCGGCCACCTACAGGCCAGTTGGTGTATAGTAACATAAATTAATTTATTGTGTGGCCCCCCATGAACGGAATTCCACAAAACTTGGCGTGCATACAGAGGGTGTCATAATGATCCTACACTTCCAATTTCGTGCAGTTTTGACTATGTTAGGTCACAGATACCTTCAATTACAACACCTCATTTTTACTTTTTTGTGTTTAACTAGGTGGCGCTATACATGAAATGAGTGGTTATGGAATGGGTTGACATGGCCCCTTGAGATCAACATACAAAAAAAAAAATGGTCCTCCTAAACCCTACGGTTTTCGAGATATTCACAGAAAACTGTGTCTGCCCTACCCTCCTTTCGGGGGGTCCAATTCAGCGGGGGGGCTACAGATCAAAACGAAAAACGATGGTTCCATGCTATCCATGTGGGGTTACATGTCCACCAAGTTTCGTGTACCCCGGTCTTTCAGTGTCCCGGGAATCATAGACGGAAATTTGGGCATGCGAAAAATAAATAAATAAATAAATAAATAAATAAAATCTGACTAAACCTATATGACCGCCGCTTCGCTGCGCGGCGGTCATAATTAGGAAACAGAAGTTGCCAATGAACAGCAAACACCATTTTCCTACAGCTATGATGTGATGTGACTCTTCCGTCTTCTAGTTACACGTAGAGGAGGGAACACTTTGATTTTCTGGCACATGCTGTCGCATATGAAAATATACATATATGTCACACATATGCTCAATCTATATATTTAATTTGTTAACACACTTAATTATGTCCCCTTTCATATACATCAGCAGTAAATGAATGACCAAATGTATGTTCATAAACAATGGACTCAAATCCATAGTCTTTGTATGGCTAGCACCTTGCTCTACCAGTTAAGCCTGAAAGACAGATGAGCTGCAGGCACATTAATTGTAAAGTAAACATATTAGAAAGCTGTACAATGATAACTCTAACATTGAAGTAAAAGTAATGAATATTATGAATAAGTTAATTAGGCAATTTCTCTTTGTCCTTGAATGAGACACTCAGATTCATCCATGATTAAGTTCTCTTTATTAGGGCAGATTAATTGTGACTTTTCTGACTTATATTCAGATTGTGATTTGATTTGCGATATAATTCAAGCTATCAATGTCAGCCGAGCTTCAATACAGTACATATAATATTTTTTTTTTCTTACCATGCAGCCTGTGGTGCTTCTTCAAATGAATATTCAAGCAGGTAACCTTTGTTTTGTTTAACAAAGGGCAATTACAATATGTGCCTTTATTGACCTGATGTCTTTTGTGACAGTGGACTTCTCTGTGGAGTGTGAGGGAGACTTTGTGACTGTAAGCTGGCCGATGGGACTGCAGCATGAACCAGATCTTGATCCCTCTTCAGTTCGGCTGGGTTACTGCTCTCCAACCAGCATCTCTGTAATCCCGGGTTGGTGCACAGGTTGTTTTCCCGTTTTTGGAGTGGCGATGTGGGGCAGAGATGATGGTAAGTTGCCTACTGCTTTATGCTCATGGAGATGCTATAGGGAGTGACTCTCTAGCCATAAACACTAAAGGCTTAGATGCCAAAAGCCTAAATTCTCTTGAGTTTGCCAAACCATGTGATCAAAACTCAATGTATTATGGGGCTAATGGGCAGCTATACAACCAAAATATTCAATGCGTATAGCTTTGTGTTTTTGCCATATTTACCCACAATACTTGCGATGAATCACGGTGATTACGTCACATTAGCGACCTCAACTGGAGAGCATGGATGGTAAACCTATATGGTGTACTGAAGTGAATTAGCGTGGAATGGATGCCAGTTTATATATTTGTGTTAATTCTCCCCTCTCCTCTTAAGGCATTGAAGGATAATATTGTTTGGTCTACTAAGCTGACTTATAATTCTGAGTCGGGAGCTGTTTCCCTCCTTCAGGCTGTTTGTATGTACCAAAGGCAAGTGGGGCTATCCAAATTTTAAGCTTGGAGACACTGCTCATGATCTATGCACTGCACATCTTGAATACACTGCATGATCTTATTTCTTTAAACAGACTATCTACATCACCTACATGTTCATCTTCTGTATTGTTCTCAATAGGCCTGATGGTTGGCTTCCCCATATTTTCAGACCTGTCATTGAAACCTTTGGCACTAGTGAACTGGTGTTCAGTATGAGTTTGATGAATGGTAGGTGTCTTGAATTGTGTCAGTAATCCATGACCCTTCCCACACACACCAGTTTAGAACTTTTACAGTTGCTTGTACAGACCAGAGGACACCCCCCACCCCCTCCCTCCCTCCTACTTTTGGAAGTAAAGCAGTTCTTAAGCAGTTACTGTGTCCACAGATGATTTCAGTGGTCCAGCGGTGACTAGCCAATACAATCTAGGCAACCTCATCCCCATTTCTGCCTCGGTGAATCAGCAGGCCCACCAGCCCTTGCTGCTGTTGCTGGAGGAATGTCTAGCTTCCACGGAGGACCAGCTGGGGCCTGAGACCTACCCTATTATCACCAACAAAGGGTTAATGTCCACTTTAACATACCAATTTAAAGGGACACCAGGCAAGCCTGGTGCTTTTTCTCTACGAAACTCCCCCCTCGCTCGGTCTGAAGCTCTTTTCCTTTTCTTTGCGTCTTCCGTCAAGGGTTTTCGCTGCTTCTTCGCCGGCTCTGCCATTATACACACGTTTGCAACAATCTCTAGCGTTTCGTTAGCCTGCCTCTGTGCTGTAAACTGATCCTGCTTCAGTCGGCGGGTAGGATGCACCGAACTTGCTAGGGGTATATTCTACCTACAGGCAGTAGTGCCGGGCGAAAGCCTTCATTCGCCCCGTAATGAGTCATTTAACCATATACCGACTTAGGAAGATGATTGAATAACACAAACATTGCCTGGTGTCCCTTTAAAAGTGTTTGCTCAATTGCTGGATCCTTGAAATGGATTTCTCCTTTCCAGGTGTTTCACCGATAGCCGCAAAACCATGTCCAGGTTCCAACCTCGTCAAAGAAGCTCAGAAATCCAGCTCTATTTGCAAGCTTTTGCATTTGCTCTTAACCAGCCGGTACTGTTTCACTTAACAAGTATAACAAAGATATTTTGGTGTGCTTGAACTCTGATCTGACGTTGCGTCTCATCAGGTCTACATCCACTGTAAGCTTGTGGCATGGGAGGAAAATGGCTTTAACGAAGGGAAGAAGGCCTGCCATGACAAGAATGGAAGGTAATATATGCAGTTTTTATTTATTTTACTTCCGCCGCCCCCCCCCCTCCCCCCTCAAGCATCTACCTTTTTAAATACGAAAATTGCAATGGCCAACAGTTGGGAGCTCCTTGACAACCCGGCCCAGAGTTCTCTCTGCAGCTGCTGTGACTATGGTGGTGATTACGGCTGTCAGTCCAGAAAGAGGAGTGCAATAGGTATGTTCAAATTTCCCGATGACCCTTTGTGTTGTGTCCTGTGTTCCTTTTTTTTCTGACTGGCTTAGATTTTTGTGTTTTTCCTTTTTTAGGTGGAAAAGGGATGACCAGGGATGCTGTGGTTGGACCGCTGGTTATTGTCAATGGGAAAGCCAGTTCAGAACTAGAGAAGAGAAAATGATTACCCAATAAACATTTTTATTTTGAAGACCTTCTCTGACTTCATTTGTAGGTGCATTCAAGCAAGCAAAACAATGATTTGAAAACATCTGTTTCACTGGAAGGGCAAGGGGTAACAACAGGACAACAGAGACAGGCCAGAATGCAGGACTAATGTTATGAGAGTATTACAGTAATGTGGGATATTCTACGGGAAAATATTAAAACGGCAAGACGGCGGGGAAAAGTTAAAATGATAAACCTGGAAAAAGTTGGCATGTTAGGTATTTTTCGGTCCCTGTGATTATTTGTGAAATTGTGCAAACGGCCTTTTCAAGTCATTTGAGAAGGAAGGAGTGTAGAAAGCTCCCAAATTGATGCTCGTCTGAGAAATGGAGTTTTGGATAATGTTCAGCTTCGGCAGCTTTACAATGACTGAGGACGCCTAGAGACGAGTCCATAGCAACAAGTTCATGTGTTGAATTTGTTATTACCCAGTGTGCTTTGTTGAATTGTCTCAATGTTTTATTTCATGTGAATACTTACTAGAGGAGTAACTTATTTCAAGTAGGCTAATGCAGTTGCAGGAAGTGTGCATTTAGTTTCCATGCTTATTGTGTTTCCACAACAATGTTAGTGAGTAAATCTACTGAAATGGCCACCATCTTGGTGAAGTGTGATGTGTAAGATCAGAAAGCAGAGGTTGATTTTAGAACGGTAGCTTAAGTCAATGTGATTAGCGCTTAAGAGCGTGGGTGGAAGGTGTCTATTGACCGGGGAGGGTCATATCATCTTTGAAAAAACTGCTGGAGGGTCGTTGACAATTTTCTTGCAGGCAGGGGAGGGTCATTCAACTTATGATTGAAGCACTCAAAATCCCTCTGGTGGCCCCATTTATAAATAACGAACAGTCCCTTAGCAGAGTTTTTCACCTCTGAACTGCAAGGTGGTTCACATTCAAAGTGTTTACCTCTGGAATGTTTTACAATTCCTTCATAAGCTAGATGTGTAACCTAGATGCTGGATTTGTTTTTTGTTTTTAAAGATTCTTTTAATCAGATTTGAAGATGTCCTGAATAGTTTGGAAATATACAAGAATTGAGATCTTTCTGGATCATGTGCATTTTGTGCACATTAGATTAGATTCAACTTTATTGTCATTGTACAAAGTACAAGCGCAAAGACATTGAAATGAGTCGAAAACGTTAGTCAAAGTTTAATAATCTTCTGCACCTTTTAGTAAAGAATAAAGAAAATTAAGAAGACATCTGAGCTGCACCGGCATCTCTCCCTTCTCTCTATCTGTCCTGGCCTGGTTGCACCGGATTGTCGCCAAACGACAGAAGCGCGGAGAACCCTCCTTTGTCTACAATGAAATTAAGTTTGTATCTAGCCAGAAGTGCAAAAAAGCAGAAAAGTCTAATGTGAAAGTATACAGTAGGTGGTGCAGTTATTATGTGCAGTGTATTAGCAGTAACCTTGTAAGAGCAGAAATAATATGGCTATGTAGTATGAACAACATGCACAGATATGTGCAGTGTACTGTAGTAGCAGTAACATAAGTAGTAAGATTTCCAGTGTATTAACAGAATAAATTATAAGACAAAACTGAATAAATATGAATATTCAGGATGAACCATATAGACAGATATGTACAGTATTACATTTTCTAGTTATTATTATGACACAAGAACAATTTACTAGAAATGGCAGGTTGGTAACACAACACATGCCAATGTTGTTTTGCATTGAATGCAATGTTTAGCCAAGGACTTTGTGTCTGCCTAAATACAATAAATTATAATGCAGTGCTTGAACGTTACTCTGAAAGCCGAGAGTTGACCTATGTATGCATAGAGATGAAATATAGTTGTAAAGATTGCACGTATTAACTAGAAAATGTAATTTCGAGGAAATTAACATAAACTGCAAAACAAACTTTTATTTGGATACAGTTGGCAGGAGCCATAGTTGACAACTGACAGTTGAAATGTCTGAACAGTTAAATAGTTGAGTAGTTTAAATAGTTAAATTATTTAACAGTGAATTATTGTAGTGAGGACATTTATTTTGAAACAGTTGTGGGCAGAGGAAATAGTTGAACAGAATCTGTAGTCTTAAAGGTGCCATGTGTAATATTCATACCCCACATTCCATAAAAGATGGAGGCAGTATACCTCCAGAAAGTGAGTTGGTCTACCCTAGAGTAACAACCGAGAAACGTGTATTGCAGTTTGGCTGGCGGTTATGTTGCCCGCATACCAGCTCCCATGGCCGAAGCTGGTATTATGACACCTGTCGGGCTGTAGCTAGTAATTTAGCATGCTAATGCTGGTTGATATCTCTGCAGCACTATACCTTGCCATTTTTTAATGACATCATCGCCCTTATTTCTTCTCATTCTTTTGATGCGTGTAGCTCATTTTTTGGATATTTTTACCTCAATTCTTACACATGGCACCTTTAAGAGAGCCAGATTGTATGCTTAAAGCCTGAGACAGAGTATATAGTTTAAAAGTTGAATTTAGATAGTGTAATGGATGTTGATAGACAGAAAGTTGAATGGATGTTGATAGGCAGATTGTTTAATGGATGTTGGTGGATAGTTTAATGGGTGGATGAGTGAATGGTTTGAAGAGGATGAATGGATGGAATGTGCCTTATATCTTTGTAGAATGGAGAGACACAGAGAGTTGGCCTACAGTAGTAGTCCTTTTCAAGACCTACGTTACAAAGTTTAAACGAAGTTTCTACGTTAAACGGTTAAAGCTGAATTAGACGCAGAAATTTGGAATTTAGAAGAATAACTAGAAATGCAATTCCAAGGAATTACCAGTGCATGAAAATGCAAAAGTTTTGATGTAAAATATCATGTCTAGTTAAAATAGATAATACAGAGATGGTTACTACGGTGATGCTAGGATAGACATGGTGGTTGCATAGCTTAATAAAAGTTGAGAGTTTAAAAGTAGACCATTGAATGTAGATAGTTTAAAAGTTGTTGATAGACAGCTAGTTTAATAGATAGATGGTTTAATGGTAGTTTAAAAGTAGACCGTTTAAAAGTTGAATGTATAGTTTAAAAGTTGTTGATAAACAGCTAGTTTAATAGATAGATAGTTTAATGATAGTTTACAAGTAGACCGTTTAAAAGTATAATGTAAATAGTTTAAAAGTTCTTCATAGACAGCTAGTTTAATAGATAGATAGTTTAATGATTGTTTAAGAGTAGACTGTTTAAAAGTTGAATGTAAATAGTTTAAAAATTGTTGATAGACAGCTAGTTTAATAGATAGATAGTTTAATGATAGTTTAAGAGTAGACTGTTTAAAAGTTGAATGTAAATAGATTAAAAGTTGTTGACAGACTGAAAGTTTAATGAATGTTGATATTCAAATAGTTTAATGGCTGTGTATAGGTAGATATTTGACAATAACTAAAAGTTGGAATGGCTCTAATGTTTGCTAGCAGTTATGTTAACAATTTTAACTATGGTAACAATGTTAACCATGCTACTTAGCTAACTTAACTAATGTTTTCTAGCAGTTTTGCTAAAATGTTAACATGCTAACAATGTTAACCATGCTACTTAGCTAACTTAGCTAATGTTTTCTAGCAGTTTTGTTAAAAATGCTAACTATGTTAACAATGCTAACTATGCTAACCATGCTACTTAGCTCATGTTTTCTAGCAGTTTTGATAAAAATGCTAACTATGTTAGCAATGCTAACATGCTAACTATGTTAACCATGTTACTTAGCTAACTTAGCTAATGTTTTGTAGTAGCTTTGCTAAAAATGTTAACTATGCTAATATGCTAACCATGCTACTTAGCTAACTTAGCTAATGTTTTCTAGCAGTTTTGCTAAAAGTGCTAACTATGTTAACATGCTAACTAGCTACAGTGGGTAGGAGTCATAGTTGATGACAAGTGTTGACAGTTGATGACAAGTTAAAAGTTGTTGATAGACAGCTAGTTTAATAGATAGATAGTTTAATGATCGTTTAAAAGTAGACTGTTTAAAAGTTGAATGTATATAGTTTAAAAGTTGAATGTAGATAGTTTAAAAGTTGTTGATAGACAGCTAGTTTAATAGATAGATAGTTTAATGATAGTTTAAAAGTAGACAGTTTAAAAGTTGAATGTAAAAAGTTCAGTAGTTTAATGGGTTAAATTGTTTAACAGTGGATTATTGTAGTGAGGACTTTTATTTTGAAACAGCTTTGGGCAGAGGAAACAGTTGAATAGGATGGATCTTGGTTATTCTCTCACTTAACACTACATGTATAGATACAGTCTGCACAGTTTTTACACACTGCAAATAATGTCAACATTTCTCATCCACATAGTCCACACTGTTACACCAACATGTTTACAGTACAAATTGTACCATAATAGCCTACCATAAATGCCCCATGTAGCAATATACCATAAACTTTCAAAGTGACATAATTGTAACATTTCATTTTTATGACACAAGGGTTACTTAAAAAAATAATCATTTAAATTATGACTATTGTTATATTAAAATTATTTAAATTATTACTATTATATTATGATGTATTTAAAAAGAATCAGAATTCATATTTCTGAAGATCTGACTTGGATCAAACATGTTGATTCACTGGTGAGAAAGGCACACCAGCGCCTTTTTCACCTCAGGCGCCTGAAGTACTTTAGGCTACCTCAGCAATTACTTTAGAACTTTAACAGAGCCACCATTGGAAGTATTATTACTGGGAATATAACAGCTTGGTATGGAAACAGCACTCAGAAAGACCGTGAAGCCCTAAAGAGAGTATTGAGATCAGCTAAACGTACCAGGAGTGCACTACCCAATCGAGAGGAAATATATAGCCATGGAGACAGTGGAAAAAGCATTTCACTACAATTCGCATCCCCTTTGGTCGCTGATTGCCATCCATCCTGGTGATACTAGTATCTCAGTGAGATAGCTCTCTGACTCAGGTGGACAACCTGGTGAACCAGAACTGAACTTCTTGGGCAACAGGCCAGAATGCAGGGTGGAGTGGTGGGGCAGCTTAGGTGGGTGGCTATAGGGCCCCGGAAGAATCATCTAGGCAACTCTGGAGGGCGGCCCGGTCACCGGGTGGACCAGCAGAGCTTCTCTGGGAGGTGGGCAGTGGCACTGCCTGGGGGATACAGCATTGGAGAATCAGACCCCTGCGATGGAAAGCAGGTCACAGGAACGCGGGGCTGCCCACTGGAGAACGTGGAGGACTAGGCAGCACTAGAGAACGCAGAGACTTTGGACTGGGTGGCGCTTGAAAGTGCAGAGACTTGGGACTTGGCTGTGCAAGAGCGCAGATATTTTGGAATGGGTAGGGCTTGAGAGTGCAGAGACTTGGGACTGGGCAGCACTTTAGAACACCGGGGGTGGGAACTGGGAGCTGGAGAACAATGGGAAGCCGGAACTGGAGCCAGGACTGGTGGGCGCTAAGGGGCCGGAACTGGATCTGGGACCAGAGGGTGCCAAGGAGCTGAAACTGGAGCTGGGACCAGAAGGTGCCGAAGAGGTGCCAGAACCAAAGGGCACTGGAGAGCAGGACCGGTTACTGGAGGGTGCAGAAGAACCTGGATTGGAGTGGACAAGGCTTGAGGAAGCACTGGACTTGACTGGATGGAAACAGAGACTGGAAGCTCAGAGGTGGAAAATGCTACTGTGGCATCAACTGGTTGGTTGACACCCCCAGCGGAACAGCCAGCGTAGTCATCCTTGTTAAACCAACCGTTGTCCTCGTCGTGCCAGTCATACTTCTCATCCTTGGCAGTCCAGTCATAGTTGTCGTTGTAGTTGTCGTCCCCGCCATCGTCCCTGGCAGACCATCTGGGCAGTTGAGGACCATAATACTCCCCTCAGTGCACTCAGAATGACAAGTTCTTATTTTTTATGAACAAGATAGTCAAACTTAGCTTAGAAATCTAGACGCACCCTAGCGGCAGCAAATTACATTTGCTTCCAGGGCTAGTCTAGCAACTCTCCGTTGGCTTGTGAGCTCGAAAAATTAAACTTCTATCAGGCCAATCAAATCGTAGAGTCGTTAGGCGGGCTTAAAATAATGATTAATGGCAGAGTTGCAACGGTTTGGCTTGAATTCCCTGCTACTTGAAAACAAAGAAGATGGATGTTGCTGTTGGCCAACAGTGTGACACAAGTTAAGCTTGTTTTAAGTTGGCAAAAGTTTGAACTAGCCAACTAGCTCCGCTGGTGGGAAAACGCATGGGACTCAGCGCTGTCCTATTGCGTGCAGAGGGAATTTGAAAGACAACCGATTATCCCGCCCCTCGGACTGAGCACTGCGAACGGTTAGTGCCCAGACCCTACATTTTAATGTGGGTCTGGCTCGTCAGGCTACAAGTCAAACTGCTTTGTCATGTTGATGTCAATAGCCTATAACAGTGTACTCTGTAAGCATTTTCTAATGAAAAAAGGCAGCGCTATTTCCTGTGTGCTGTAGCTACAGAATTTCAAAACTACAAAGTTACACATTATTGCGTGTGGGGAGATTGATTGCAAGAGACTGGATATGTTTCAAAGTTTCTATTGTACTGGCATCCTGACATTCCTGTCTGTCAAGCCACATACAGCTTGACAAATTATGACAACTCATTATGACAACTGTTCAACACTTTGTAATGCAATGTAATGCATGTAATGACTATTTGTATGGGGTAGGACTATTCAGCATTGAACCAGTAAGTGCATTTTGACCAATATGAAATCAATTGAAAATGTAAAAATAAAAGACATAAAACATAGCGACTGACAACTGTAATTGAAGTAACATCATGTGGTAACATATACCACCAGTAGAGAGCAGTGTAGAACTAGAACCACAAAAAAGGTTTTATTGCATTATTTAGATAGATAGATAGATAGATAGATAGATAGATAGATAGATAGATATACTTTATTGATCCCTAGGGGAAATTCAAGGTCACAATAGCATACAGACAACACACACACACATTCAATAACAGCAGAAAAACTAATTAAAAGTATATAATATAAAAAACACAACTAAGCAATAAGGACTGTAGAATATAAAGAATATACTAAATATATAAAATACAAATTATACTAAATATCCAAAAGGTAGTGTGTAAGGCATTAATAAGGGGTGAAATGAAGGGGTTTGGTTTCATAGTGTACCAGTTGTGTATCTATCCATCTATAGTAATGGCGGGAACATCTGCCTGTCTGTGTGTGTGTGTGTGTGTGTTTGTGACTGATTTCAAATTCGGCAGGTGTGAACAGCCGAGTAAGTGCAGTGACAAGTTTGTTGGATAATAGGCTACATGCAAAATATATCGTTACGTATCCTTAAAAGCTGTAGCCACACCCCTCTCACACAGCACAGCAAAACACCGAATCAGTGCACATGGGTAGAAAGTCAAACAAATCCTATGCAGAACAGGCTAAGACAGGGCCGGTTCTCCGTATACGCACACGCAAGTTCCGTATGGCCCCGTCTCCCCTTCGATCAGTCAGTCAAGCTAGTGACCGACAGGTATACAGTTATAGCGATAGTGTCTCATAGGCTACATTAAGAAGATGAACATGACCATTACCATTCAGGGCATGAGAAACGGGAGAAGAAACTTCACAAAAATGAACAGCGGGAACTACAGTCGGGTAAAATTGTGTTCGTTCCATGGTTTGATGTCAGCATACAGTAGCCTATCTCTCCAGCGCGTGTTGCTGTCCTAGCTTAGGCCTATACAGGGCAGTGAATCCCCTGATCTGTCTGCGGCTTGCTTGCCAGTCTCTCAGTCACAGTACATCACAAAGTTGTGAAATATAATCGCATATTGGGGCGACTGGCTACATTTATAACCGCGTCTTTAAATGCGTTCATAATAACGTGCAACTGGGGATGAAACTAGCGGTTTTTCAGCAGAAACACAGGACCCGTCGAAACTAATCGGTGATTTCACTCTTCCAATACATTTTTAAAAGAAGTAAATGGTTTTACAATAATTTCAGTCAAGCTTTAGTTGGTTTAGATTTTTAGTTGGCCTACAACTGAACGCAGCCTATGCCAAATGGAAAGTAGCCTAATGTATTGATTTGGACATGTAATGGACATGTAATGGACATGTAATGTATTTGCATACTGGACAATAGATGCACAACGTAGGCTAAATTAGGCCTACATGAAGTATTAATTATTTAAAATAGTCTATGTTTGAAAAAATATTGAAGGGAATCGGGGGAGCCAGCTCAGTAGCCTATCCTATGTCTTTGGCAAGTAGCCTACTACAGACACAGGTGAAGAACAGTCAGCCTCAACCAGTAGGCTACAAGCAACCAGACCCTTTAAAAAAAAAAAATAACTACATTAGCTTACTTCAAGTGTCAAACTGCAGATTTCTGAGTATCAAAACTGCAGTTTTGGAGGAAATATTTGCATTTCTTATGCAGGAAATGTATTTTGGCCACAACAGAACTGCATTGTACTGCATATAGTTCTGTATTTTACTGCAGAAATGCAGTATTTTTGACATGAAAATACTAGGCTACTGCACTATAGCCTACTGGAGTATAACTGAACTGTACTTTGAAAAGAAACTGCAGTTATTTTTTGTAATGGGATATGTACAGCAAGCATCAAAAGCAAGCAGCCCAGAACCTAAAACTGGGCATTTATAGCTGTGAAGGTGATTCACACACAATTGTTTTTCTTTCTCCTTGTCCTTTAAGGGGAAAAATACTATATTTGGTAATTTCCGTAGAAATCCTAAATGAGGTGGGATGATTGTATTGGGAGCACTGAGGTGTCAGATGCGACTGTTAAAAAATTGGTTACAATTTGGCCCTCAGAGTTCAGGATGGAGGGCCCCTTAGCAGGATTTTGCTTAGGGCCCCATGGAGGTCTGAACCGGCACTGGGCTAAGATGTTTGGATGATTATCATGTCTGACTGCATAGAGACTGCCTCTGGTATGCATAAATGTATTCTGCGGATTTTAAAACAACAGGCCAACCCATGGTATGCAGTGGCTATTCAAAAGAATGTAGAAAATTATGTGTTCATAAAGTGACACTTCGAATAGCCTACTTTGGACTGTCTTTTGGATTTTGAATAAACAAATGACAATTTTGACTGCATGGTCCCGAATTGAAACAAGCTACAATTCCAATTGCTAGGTCCCGAATTTAAGGATGGTGTCAGAATGGCACACATGAAAAGCATTCTACTCTAGCCACTCCACATCACACACTGCTGCAAAATTTATATGACCACGCATCATTCCACAAAATGGTGTTAGTCTTCTCAATCATCAAGTTATTCAATTCAACTCAAAACAGCATGTCATGTCATTTTGATCTATAAAAAATGTTAAATGCAGCCATGCTTAAATTCTGCTTACTGCATGTTTAAATAATATAATAATATTTAATTTTCATTATTGAATGCTTAGCTGGATTGTTGATTTCCACTATCATCCTATTTTTAAAGCAGGCCTACCTGCGTGCATGTAATTGGACTAGAGGTTTTCTATAGGAATAGCATGTTTTGAATAGGGCACTGCAGTAATAATAATAATAATAACTAGAAAAGCATTTCCTGAAGGAAATACAGTGCATGCAAAGTTGTTGATGGGTTTGTTGCTAGGGTAATTATAGTGGTTGCTATGCTATAAAGTGGTTGCTAGGCTGTTGCTTGGGTAATTATTGTGGTGGATATGCTATAAAAGTGGTTGCTAGGTGGTTGCTAGGGTACTTAAGGTGGTTGCTAGGCAGTTGCTAAGGTAATTATAGTGGTTGCTATGCTACAAAAGTGGTTGCTAGGTTGTTGCTAGGGTAATTATAGTGGTTGCTATGCTATAAAAGTGGTTGTTAGGTGGTTGCTAGGTTGTTGCTAGGGTACTTAAGGTGGTTGTTAGGCTGTTGCTAGGGTAATTATAGTGGTTGCTATGCTATGAAAGTGGTTGCTAGGTTGTTGCTAGGGAAATTATAGTGGTTACTATGCTATTATAAAAAGTGGTTGCTAGGTTGTTGCTAGGGTACTAAAGGTGGTTGCTAGGCTGTTGCTAGGGTAATTATAGTGGTTGCTATGCTAAAATAGTGTAAATAGTAAAAAAAAGTAAAAAATAGTTAAAAGTCATTAAAATTTGGAGAAATAGAGAGAGGGATAGAGAAGAAAAAGAAGTGAAAAAAAGTTGGGATGAGAAGTGAGCTATTCAGTTGAATGGAGAAGGACACAGAGAAGAGGTTCCATTGAAGTTGCTGCAGGCAGTCAGTGAGAGAGCACAGGTGATTTGATTCCATTCTATTTCCTTAATGGCCTATTATGATGTCATAAAGCCAATGTTAAGTCTATGGAGAATTTTAAGTTTAGTTTTTATTTAATATCTCAAAAAGTAAAAGTCGTAGAAATATGAAAAGTCATAAGACCAAAATTTGGTTCAAAAGCTATGCATCAAAGTTTGAACCAAGTTTCTACGATAAGGGGTTTAAGTCAAATTAGGGCCTGGAAGAATAATAATAACTAGAAAAGCATTTCCTGAAGGAAATACAGTGCATGCAAAGTTGTTGCTGGGTTGGTTGCTAGGGCAATTATAGTGGTTGCTATGCAATAAAGTGGTTGCTAAGCTGATGCTAGGGTACTTAATGCGGTTGCTAGGTTGTTGCTAGGGTACTTAAGTGGTTGCTATGCTGTTGCTAGGGTTATTATAGTGGTTGCTATGCTATAAAAGTGGTTGCTAGGTTGTTGCTAAGGTACCTAAGGTGGTTGCTAGGCTGTTGCTAGGGTAATTTTAGTGGTTGCTATGCTATAAAAGTGGTTGCTAGGTTGTTGCTAGGGTATTTAAGGTGGTTGCTAGGCTGTTGCTAGGATAATGATAGTGGTTGCTATGCTATTAAAGTGGTTGCTAGGTTGTTGCTAGGGTCATTTTAGTGGTTACCATGCTATAAAATGTGTAAATAGTAAAAAAAGTAAGAATAGTTAAAAGTTATTGAAATTGGGAGAAATAGAGAAAGTGAGAGAAAGTGAAGAAAGTTGGGATGAGAAGTGAGCTATTTAGTTGAATGGAGAGGGACACAGAGAAGAGGTTCCATTCAAGTTGCTGCAGGCAGTCAGTGAGATAGCACAGGTGCAGTTGATTGCATTCTATTTCCTTAATAGCCTATTATGATGTCATAAAGCCATGTTAAGTCTACGGAGAATTTTAAAGTTGAGTTTTTATTTAATATCTCAAAAAGTAAAAGTCGTAAAAATATGAAAAGTCATAGAACGAATATTTGCAGCAAGAGCTACGTGTCGAAGTTTGAACCAAGTTTCTACGATAAACGGTTCAAGCCAAATTAGGGCCTGGAAGAATAATAATAACTAGAAATGCAATTCCAAGGAATTACCAGTGCATGAAAATGCTAAAGTTGTGATGTAAAATATCATGTATAGTTAAAACAGATAATACAGAGATGGTTACTACGGTGATGCTAGGATAGACATGGTGGTTGCATAGCTTAATAAAAGTTGATAGTTTAAAAGTAGACTGTTTAAAAGCTGAATGTAGATAGTTTAAAAGTTGTTGATAGACAGTAGATAGTTTAAAAGTTGTTGATAGACAGCTAGTTTAATAGATAGTTTAATGATAGTTTAAAAGTAGACCGTTTAAAAGTTGAAGGTAAATAGTTTAAAAGTTGTTGACAGACTGGAAGTTTAATGAATGTTGATTTTCAAATAGTTTAAGGGCTGTGTATAAGTAGATATTTGACGATAACTGAAAGTTGGAATGGCTCTAATGTTTGCCAGCAGTTATGCTAAGATTTTTAACTATGTTAACCATGCTACTTAGCTAACTTAGCTAACATGCAAACTATGCTAATTATGTGACTTAGCTAACCTAGCTAATAATTTTTAGCAGTTACTAACTAGCATGCTAACTATGCTAACCATGTTACTTAGCTAACTTAGCCAATCATTTTTAGCAATTTACTAAAAATGCTAACAATGCTAGCAATGCTAACATGCTAACTAACTACAGTGGGTAAGAGTTATAGTTGATGACAAGTAACAGATACAATTGCTGAACAGTTAAAAAGTTCAGTAGTTTAAAGAGTTAAATTGTTTAACAGTGAAATATTGTAGTGAGGACTTTTATTTTGAAACAGTTTTTGGCAGAGGAAGCAGTTTAACAGGGTAGTCTTAATAGAGCCAGTTTGTATGCTTAAAGCCTGAGACTGGCAGTTGATCCAGGTGGCCTGGCCACCTGGCAGAAGATTCTAATGTCTGTGATGTCATAAAGGGCAATGTTAAGTCAATGGGGACATTTTGATTAGTTTTTTATTAATAGTTTAAAAAGTATAAAAGTTACAAAGATGAAAAATACAAAGCGCACATGCCCTAAGTAAGACCTACGTAACATAGTTTGAATGAAGTTTCTATGTTAAACGGTTGAAGCTGCATTAGCTGCGTTAGAAGAAGAAGCCTAGGAAGAACAGTACAGTGCATTTTCATGCACTGTAAAAAGAAGTCTGGGAAGAACAGTATAGTGCATTTTCATGCACTATAACTAGAAAATTTCGAGGAAATTACCAGTGCATGAAAATATAAACATACTGTATATTAACATAAAATGCAAAACAAACTTTTATTTGATAACAGTTGGCAGAAGTCATAGTTGATAACAACTGGCAGTTGAAATGGCTGAACAGTTAAATAGTTAAGTAGTTTAAGTAGTTAAATTATTTAATAGTGAATTATTTTAGTGAGGACATTTATTTTGAAACAGTTGTGGGGAGAGGAAATAGTTGAACAGGATCTGTAGAGCCATATTGTATGTTTAAAGCCTGAGACAGAGTATATAGAAAAGAATTAGAGAATTACAAAAGAATATAGATAGTGTAATGGATGTTGATAGACAGAAAGTTGAAGTTGAATGGATGTTGATAGGCAGATTGTTTAATGGATGTTGATGGGATAGTTTAATGGGTAGATGAGTGAATGGTTTGAAGAGGATGAATGGATAGAAAGTTGGATGGAATGTGCCTTATATCCTAGTAGAATGGAGATACACAGAGAGAGTTGGCCTAATTGAGCAGAAAGCAGTTGATACAGGTGCAATCAGTTTAACTAGCTTTTTGATGGGACCTAGTTGAGCAGCTGGAAGTTGATACAGGTGCAAATCAAGTTAATTAGCCCATTATGATGTCATAGTCCCCATACAAAGTCTATGGGGAAAAATAAGCTTGTTTTTTATTTAAGTTTACAAAAGTGAAAAATACATTCCTCAAGTCTCCTTTTCAAGACCTACGTTACAAAGTTTGAACGAAGTTTCTACGTTAAACGGTTGAAGCTGAATTAGACGCAGAAATTTGGTGGGAAGAATAATAATAAGAAGAAGACTTCGGATAACAGAACAGTGCATTTTCATGCACTGTAATAAGAAGACTTGGAAGAACAGTATAGTGCATTTTCATGCACTATAATAATAAGTCAGAAGAAGTCTAAGGAATAACAATACAGTGCATTTGCAGGTACACGTCCATAAATTAGGAAATGCAATTGCGCCCACAAGGGTGGTTCATTGAAAAGAGGGGGCGTGTTCTGGCGCAAACGTTCCCTGTTTATATTTTGCAGTTTCAGAAAACAATTCCGCCACAGACCAGGAACATCCTGGTCTAAAGTTAGTGGCGCAAATTCAGAGGCTTTTTTAAGGGCCCACGCATGGCCACAGGCCAGGAATGAATGCTGATCTACAGACACCCCCGTGCACACACGGAAACATTCAAAGCCTTGATAATATTAGTCTGTTTCCTGGTTTTGTTCGTGCATTGCTCACCTAAAAAGTAGCCTATATAGTACAACATCTACATGCAATATCTTTACAACAACTGGACAACTTTATACAGCCCTATAAAGGCTAAAGTTACCTTTAGTTTTGGGGGCCACTTTTCAGCCTGGGAGTTTCAGGCCCAAGACCAGCTCACTTTTTCCATGATGGTGGAAATTGAATAAATTAAGCAACAGTTCAGTTCTTACTATCCTGTTTTTATTAGTACCATGGTTCAACAAATGTGTAAAGGTTATATAATAATTTACTTAAACTGCGAAGTTCAGGGACCGGCTGATCTACTGCTCAGAGACGACCATTTTTACTGCATAGCCACACAGATCAAGGTTGGGTTTTGTTATCGATATTTGCATAATATTTGCAAAGTCTATGAATCGCAATGTTGGATGATACAAAAAGGCTAATATTTTAATTAATTTAATAAGTTGCTTGAGAATAGGTTGACAACACTAACGTCCAATATTACCCAATAATTACGCTGCTAATCATTGCTATCTCTCTTACCAGTTGCCAGTGTCTGGAAAAAATCTGGAAGCTTGGCACATTTGGTAACATCCTCCTCCAATGCCTTCCTTTCTTTTTTTACCTGGCCTTTTCAGTCCCACCTGGCCTCTTTAAACCATCCATCCTTCCTGACGCTTATCATCGCTACGGTAGGGCCGGCCCGGCTATCGGTAGGCCTATCTGAGAAAACTTTTTGGAAAAGACGGGCTATATGGACCCAACCAACTCTTTTTGGGAGGGGAGAACTACCTCAAATGGTAGGCTACAACCCATGCAGAGGCTGTGGTGTCAGGCATAGATTGCGGAAGGTGAGTAGCCTAAGAAAAGATAGACTAACGTGACAGATGTCGATATGTTTTTCCTTAACCGGCCCAAAAGTGAAGCGGCCCACCGGGAATTCTCCCGATTACCCACCCTGGACCTGGTTCCAATTTACCGTTGTGTATGGCTTTAAACATTCTGTGCGCTTTAACATCAGCCTAAGCATTATTCCAGCTGCGCTAAGGTTTTGACAAGCACCATAATTTTGCCTACCTTGTTGTTGCCCATCTGAAATAACTCCAAGCTTTGGAGCAATCGACTATAGAACAAGCGCGCCTGTTGTTAAAGGGAACGTGAGGTGCCGCTCTGATTGGTTTATTGCACATTACGCCCAAACCACACCCATACTTAATGTAGCTACTTCAGACCACCCCATTTTAGATTTGCGTTGGGCGCAACAGTCATTTATCCCACCGGTAAAGTCCGAGTCGAGTCCACTACTCATCCGAGTCAAGTCCGAGTCGAGTCACTATTGATCCACGTCGAGTCCCTATTGATCAAGTCGAGTCCAAGTCCAGCACTAAAGTAAGCATAACCTACATGTCGTTCCATTTTTTTCCATTGCAGATGAAATCCTTAAAAGCAAAACGGACAATCTTCTGTCTCCAAGCAGGGGTGCCATCACTTGTGTGAAAGTAGTATTGCCAAATTTCTTGCCAAACCCCATGTGTTGTATTTATTATATCGGCGAGAATACCATACCATAGCCATACCATAGCCTATAGGCATGGTATGGCTACCCACATCCCAATCACACAGGCCATTAAGTCACATTATGCTGTTACTGACTGCTGACAATTGTATTGGCAGTGTTGTAGAAGTTTATACTTCACAAGAGCTAGATGGACGTTGGAGTAGGCCTATTTTGTAAGAGGTAGTGTGGATCATAAAAGGGCCTCCCCCGGGCATTTTTTTAAATTCTGGCTGTTAAATAGCCTACACAATTTCAGCGCAGTTTGGGAGTGACAGAAACAGAGCAGGGCCCGTCTTGGTAGCTTTTTTCTGACTCCCGTGACCTGTTCACACTGGCTACCGGCAACTGCATAATTATGTTATCACTTCACTGACACTATGGAGACATATTTCACGTCAACAATAGAGATGAAAACTAGCTTTCGGTTAACGGAGATGTAGATCATCTGCCTAATTAATTTCTTTGCGCAACAGGCCACATTCTACATTCATTTCAGCGAGATGAGTGAAATAAATGTTTTTTTAAGCTGCCATCGCCATAGGCTACCATTTGCTACGATATTCACCTGTTAGAAATAGAACACGTTGCTATTTCCTTTTTTCCGTGCAGTGGATTAGGCTATCAAATCGCTCGTTTGAACAGTAACAGTAATCCAGTTCATTCGTGGTTTTAAATATAGTTGTTTCTGGCCTACCCACGAGAGGTTCAGTTTGTCAGTTTCACTTGCGCAGACACGTAGGCCTACATTGACATTACATGGACACTCTATAGACAATGTTATGCTTCTATATTTTATGACACCAAAATTAAGAAGTATGCTACAGTATATCTTGATCGGGAAAACTTTTAGTTTATTTTTCTTTCATCCGATAATAGCCTGCTGCAAATTAACAGACAGACGCACGGCAGGGCACGCCCCGAATGAAAATGAATGAATGGAACCTCGCTTCTCGCGTCAGTCAGGAAAAACACTGTTCACCAAGTCACAATGATCAGTTATCAAGCAGCAGTGTGTGGTGTTTAGCCTAGGCTGAGTGTAATCTTAGGTAATGTTATGTCATGTATGAGAACTAATATTGCCTGGCAATAGCCTACTACATTGAAATAGCGGCGGCCATATCTCCAGGCATTTTGGTGTTAAAGTTAACGTTAGTTTGCTTTGCACGTGAACATGATGTGACTTCCGATGTACGACACGAAGCAGTACCCTAACATTCCCTTGAATTAAATTTAGTATTACGAATAATTTAGATATTAAAATCATATAGCAAATTATAGCCTAATGACATACTACAATTATAGCCTTATGATATATTACAAAAAAAAGTCGAGTCCCCGACGAGTCATCGCGAGTGCGAATGCACGAGTCCGAGTCCAAGTTCGAGTCATTCAGTGCTCAAGTCCAAGTCAAGTCACGAGTCTCTAAATTTAGCTAATGACTCGGACTCGAGTTCGAGTCTCGGACTCGAGTAGGCTACTACAACACTGCTTAGTATAAAAAGTGAAAAGGTGTTATTTGTTGTGTTTGTTTATTTTAAAATATCTTAATGCTAAAAGTATTATAATATTTCAATATTCAAACTTCATAAATTATAAATATATATAGTTATCATTTAAATTCGATTATATTTTACATCTGCAGAAATGATAAAAATGCAATAACCATTTATTTTGTACTAACAATCAGTTTTCAAATGTGCGTTAGAGTGCTTTTGAGTGTTCGTAGATTCTGTTCTTACCTAAGAACAAGGAAACAGTGGTGAATGTCAGAATCTTAGTAAAAAATGCCTAAGTGGGTTTTAAGAACAAATTTATTTGTAAAAACGGTTGGTGAATGAGGCCCAATGATTTCTGTATTAAGGATAACACAATATCCCTTAATTTAAATAATCATTTGTTGGAATGTGTGAAAACACCTGATGTATGTAGGAAAGTCTTAAATACCTGATGAAATACTGTCATAATGACAAAAAAATGAGCGCACTTGAATTCTATTGTTTCTCAGAAAATTACAAATAATCTTTCATCTAGATACGCGTCTAGATAATCTTTCATCAAGATACTTTTATAGAAGGCTTTTTTCCCCCCATCGTTTTTCATTTTCTGTGATATTTCAGCTTTGTGCCTTCCTTTTGCAAGCTGCAGGTATTGATTAAGTGGTTGCTAAGCAACAGGTTTGCCACTGATGTTGGCAATGAGTAGAGCTTTTTGCAACCATAGGCTTCTGTTAAAAGACCCCTCCCCCCTCTTTCTGTGACTGAAGTGGGGGAGGGGATAGGCTTTTCTCAGCAAGTTTTGAATTGGAATAGTCTATGATGAAAGGCACACAAGAGTTCACAGAAAATGTTCTGTCATTTAGAATGAAAAAGAATTATCAGAGTTTTAAGAGAAAATCATATTGACGATTTGAAACAAGCCCTCTACCTGACTCCATTTGTCACAAGGTCTGTCAGGTCTTCCCCTGAAGGGATGCCAGTCCCCTTGCACAAATAATAGAATAATGGGTTTAAATTAGCCTGACGTTGTCATACTCAATTCTAGTCAGAATTTGAGTCTGATACTACTCCATTGGGATGTGATTATAGTGTATGTTTCAACCAATACAGGGGTTCTTCTTCTCCACAAATGCTGCCTTCTTCTCCACAAATGCCTTAACATTGTTTTCTGGTTATTGCACTGTCAATATCTTGTACAACAGATGTGATGGCGAAATCTAAATGTCTACCTTTTAACAACAGCATTTTTGTTAGGAAGAACCGGGAAGAATGAAACACTTTTTATTTAAATGTCACTTACAAAGACATCGTACTGAAAGCTAATATTTTGTCACTAGCAACCTACATCGGTCCTCTGTCAAACACAGTTGGATTTTCAGCTCTGAACCAAACCGTTCAGGAGTTCTGTTCTGAACCGTGACTTCGAACAGCTCTGGTTTGGGCATAGTTGCTCCACAAACGGAACAAGTCCAGAGCGAACTTCCGACCTCAAATGTTGTGGGCAGGGCTGGCAGTTCAGCTGGCAACCAGGCTAAGCTTAAATAGTTTAAAGGAACACCAGGCAAGCCTGATGCTTTTTCTCTACGAAACTCCCCCTTGAACTGAACTTGCTAGCAGGATATTCTTCCTATAGGCAGTAGGGGCGGGCGAGAGAGTCTTCATTCGACCTGTAATGAGTCATTTAACCATATACCGGTGTCCCTTTAACAGTCTAAAAGTCTAAAAGTTAATCATGCATACATTATAATAAAGGTGGCAAATGTATAGGTTTGTAATTCTTCTTCTTCTTCTTCTTCTTCTTCTTCTTCTTCTTATTATTATAAATCAGTCCAGTGTCCAGAGTTATTTCCAAAAAATGGAAGAATATGGTAAAACAACATTGACTAATGGCTCTTTGGTCAATACGTTTCAATTTCAGTTGAAAACACCTGCTGATTCCAAACGTGAGAACATACTGTAAATGAAATGCAGTCATGTGGTATCAAAGATAACCATGTTCAGGATGAGCCAAACATCACAATTTAAAGGAACAGCTGAAAATCAGGTAGGTGTAGAATAACAAAGCCAGTTAATCCAAAATTCAGTGCTAGAATGTCTATTCTTTTACCTCATCTTACCCCCGCCCCCCCCCCCCCCCCCCCGCAAACACACACACAAACACACACACAAACACACATACACACACCTACATATTTGGAAATTACTTGTCCAGTAGGCCATTTGAATTGAGTCGGATGAGCTGGCAGCAACTGTCATGTAGGAGTTCTCCTGGAAACATGTCACCATCTGACTAAACCATGGATATTTCAGCCTAAGGATTTCAGTTGAATTGAATGTGATCTGGTTTCATCCTATAATATAACACTCTCCCACTCACAGAGGAGAGGAAATACATCAGTGAATGATAACCACTAATGGGCACCACAGTTTCTCATTAAAAATGGATAGACCTCATCTGCAATTAAAAAAGACCCTGGTTTGATGTCCGCACAACAAACCATAGGTAGGATTGGGATGGTCTCCATTATGCGACTCAGAAGTGTACTTACCTATGTACAATTCATTTAGTGGGAGATGGGAGCATGGCAGATTTTCATAGAACAGATGTATGTATGTTGAAGAATCTCACCAATAGTGAACCATATGTGCAATGTTACTTGTGAAAAGCACAGACATTGTTGTTTCTGTATTTAGCCATGCAGTATGCATCCCTAATTAATCATTGTATTTCATTTCTGTTTTAAGGTGTAAGTTGTTTGCATCATTACCTGAAACAAAAGCATGCCTTATCCACTTAGCAATTTAGGAGGAGAAGGCCCAGATTTCTCATAGGGTAGACTCAATTTTCTGCCCCATTTACAAAAATACTGAGTGCCAATTCTCAAGTGTCCTACTGAATAATAGTGCCATGTAGCAGGAAATATTGACTGGTGCTGATGAAGAGATTGATTTTTTTTTTTCAGATAGAGCTGTGAAAATATGCCCCATTTACCATTTAGATCAGAGTCTGAAAACATGGTTTTAGGTACTAGTACACAGTTTTATATAAGATTTTAGGTCAGTTGTTAACATACAGAATATATCAATATAGGGCAGAGATGCTGTAAATCTAAGCAGCTTGCATCACTGTTGCCAAGGAAAATGTTTGTCACTTTATATATAGCACATCCTGTAAACACAGTATTTGGTAATAAAATGTCACACCCATTTATAATTACACAAGTCAACTGTCACATCACTGATGACACACATAAGAGGACAAATATTGTGTGGAGTCATAAAACCCATTTTATGATTTTATTACTTAGAAAGTATTCACACATTCCAAATTAGCTCAGGTTCACTGGAATACATCACACAAGACCACTATCATTATAGACCTTTTTTTCATGCAGCACATGAATATAGAAACTTTAACATGGTGGCTGTAATCCTTAGAGATGACTGTAATGTATTAATATGACATTTAAAACAAAATTATAATTTGGTCTCTGAAACAAGTCATTGCTGCAAAATGTAAATTATATATTATCAGCATAACAACCCAAAACACAAGGTAAACACAACAGTAATAATAACCTAATACATATTCTTTCCAGGTTTATAAATAGGCTGTGTAAACTTTAGGTAAAGAAATGTTGCTTGCTTTTAATCCGGTGTGTATTTTTATGTCAAGGAATTTTAATATGAATACCAGAAACTTGACTAGCAGTTACTTGAGATGTTGGCTTCCCCTTTCTTGAGCCTCTCTCTTCAATTTCTCCTATTTTTCTCTCCCCCTGTGTTGTCACTTAACAAAATGTAGTGCCTCACACTGGACAACAGACCCCCGGCTGCTGTCTAGACTTGTGATGAGCCGGAAACCTGCCCTGAGGGCCAGCATGACAGTTTCCAGCTTCAGGCACTCTAGTGTGCACAGGAAGGTGCTGTCTTCCTTTAGGACCAGCCGGGACCCCATTTCTGACTTGATGAAGTGTCGGAATTGGATGATATTGGATGACACCTCGAACTCTTCTGGGAAACCATCCAGTCGGCTCTTGGAGATCTGTACCAGGCGGCCCTTCACCTTCTCAATGAAGCCAGTGTCACTACAGTAGACCTTAAGGCCGTGTGAACGGTCGTGGCTGTCAGTCACCTCCAAAAAGGCAGGCTCCCGCTGTGCTGCTTGCTGCTGCTCCCAATCCAGTGCTGCCTCTGTGAGCTCAGGCAGCCTATAGAACTCTGCTTCACGCTGCAACAGCCCAATCTCCTTAAAATCATCTGGAAGTAACAGCTCCCCCAGTCGCAAGAAGTTAAGGATGTGGCGGAAGATGGGGCCATCCCGGTCAATGAAGGCATTGCCCATTGAGTCCACGTGCTGCACAGGCCTCTTCCCACTGGCCATCTCCTCCAGCACTGAGCCGGGGTGCTTGGCAAGAGTCTGTCTCTGGGCGGCATAAAGATAGCCCCCTACATTAAGGGTTACAGTACCTGAAGAGGTTTTCTTGAAGCTTTTGCTGGGCTGTAGCAGGTCAGGGTTGATTTGTCTCAGATCACTCTCCATTCTTCTGAGATCCCATTCCATGCCTCTTCTTGCACCTAGCCTGGGGCAACGTGTGCTTTGTGCACGAGCGAAGGAATGAGAGCCTGAGCACTGTTGAGCAGAGCTGGCATGGAGCAGGCGCGAACAAGCACTGCCAGCATTGAGCACAGGAGCCTTTCTCACAGCTTCTCTTGTGGGGTGGGCTTGCCTCCGTCAGTGTGTGTTGGGGGGGGGGGGGGGGGGGGGGTGTAGCATGAGGAGGAGGAGAGTGTGCATGCCACGCTCCCCTCTGCTTGCTGCTCTCTGCTCAAAAGGCTGGATTTAATCACCTCTCCAGCCTCTGTGCTCATGCTCTATCTGAGCAATTAGCGGCTTTGCCTCTGATGAAAAGACTCCTCAACTGGGTTGCGGCACGTGAGCCCACAGGAGTGGGGCAAATCACAGGGAACAGAGATAATAAGCTGTGTGTGTGTGTGTGTGTAGGCTATGTGTGTGTTAGAATGTTAAAGGAGGAATGCTATAACTAACGTGAGGAGGGTCTGCATATATGTATGCATACTGACAATCTACATGACCTTTTCAGCTGTGAGAGCTATCTGGTGTCATCGTCTGGTTTTCTGACTAGCAACTATGGACAACGTTGTAAGTTGGCAAGAGTGGGCATGCAAACACTGACTGGATGTGTATGCAAATTACTTACTCATCTTGACATCAATTTATTGTGAGTCAAGCTTCCCTCAGCAAAAAAAGTATTTTTCCCTCTAATATTTCGTGAATTCCTGAATTAAGTATAGCAGTGTTCCCCAATGTGTGCCCTTTTATTTGCAAAAATGTGCAAAATTGTCTCAGAGCAGTATACATTGTGCTTGATATAGAGGGTGTGTCTCATCACCATTTGAGCCTTCTGGGGATGATTTATAAATTGGCCCTCTTAAAATAGCATTTTTAAAATAGAATTTGAATGACTGATCTCCCTTTCTTTGTCACTTCGTCCCACACAAACAGTGTTGCTATACCATTGTGACTCTGGACTATAAATATGCGATTATCTCTGACATCTGTATGTGCTGTCTACCAAAGATGACAGACTGTCAATCAGTTGAGGTCTGATGGTCCTGCAGCCATTGTCATTTGTAATGCCAACCTGTTGGCTAAATTGCCTTATGTGCGTGGGAGAGAGAGAGATGACTGAAAATGAAGCTGTTGCGTGGTTTGACTTAGGAATGGTTACTCAACATAGTTGTTGATGTGAAGATGGCATTCAGCTAGTAACAGTATCATGAAAAAGACACAATATTAACTGATGACAATAAGAATGTATTGTGAAACATCCTCCTTACAGTGTTACAGTTTTTTAAAATGAAAAGGTAACTACATTATTTCACTATCAAAGAGTTTTAGAAAGAATATGTTTTAGCTTATTCTACATTGTTAAACAATATTGAAGACAACACAACTGTGACATGACACAAGTTGTTATTATTATTTAACACAAAGTGTTTAAAAAATATGTTCTCTTTCAGTTGAAGCATCTAGTAGGACATTGCATCAGGGTGCACATACCCTTTTCAACCAATGCCTACAGGTGTACTTGCTCACAGCATCCACCACCAGGCTATACATTCCCTGCAAATGTGCACCTCTCTCTCTCTCTCAGACGAAAAGCTGCTATTGTTACTATCTTAAAGTCAATAGATTTAAATAATTCTGTTGTGTAGTCTGTTGTCTAACTTCCAACTGAGAAGTCCTAACAAGATGTCTGACAAGTATTAGGACAAAGAAATGTCGACAACAATATACTGTATCCAAGTGTGCCCCAAGGGGATGGGTTAGGGTTAGGGTTACACAACATTTTGACAGTAAATCAGAACTCGCACACTGCTAAGGGCTCATAAATTGTCGAAACGTTGCAAATTATATACTACCTGCCACATTATTTTTTTTTTTTTACCATTTCCATAGTTGTTTTCCTATTTTTATGTGCTTAACAGAGTAGTAGAATATAAAGCAGAATGTTCATTAATGCACTCTTTCTCTGCTGGCCAATATTCATACGCTGAGGCGCCTGAGGGTTGGAGCCTCTACTGTGGGTAGGAGGGTGAGAGTGCAGGGATCGAAAGGTCATGTCCTGTTGAAGCGGAGAGGCTTTATCAAGATTGTCCTGCTAAAATCTGGAGGGCCAAGCAGGTGGGAAGGTGTGAGTGGGCGGGATGCTTGACCTCTTCACTTTCCAGAATTCTGTGCTTCATCTCATCAGCCTACAACTAGCATTAGCTACAGTTATGCCACCCCCAAGATCCCCCACTTCTCGCTAACTTCACACAATCTCCTTTCCCACACAGTTCCATGAGCCTTGTGGTTTTATGGCTTATATAACATGAAAATAAAATGCCCAAGAGATGTAGAAACCATCATGTGAGTACTTTGTTTCTATTCAATGCCATATACAAAAATGCTACTGATTGCTGAGATCAAACAAGATGTGCATTGCGAGGTCTCGCATGGCGCTGACCTCAGCTTGTGGGCTTTGGATAATTGGGTGAGAAATGGATGCTTCACTCAAGTTCATCTGTGTGGGTGTTTTTGTGGAGTTACACTGACAAGTGGTCCAGTGCTTATTGTGTAATAATTGCATATAATTGTGTGACCATTATCAAAGCTTCAGTGATACATTTTAAAGCTGTCATTTTCTCAGAAGCCATTAGTTTCTGTATTGATTCAGATGAGTTCCAGCAAGCCATGTTTACTTTGACATGTCAA
This sequence comes from Alosa sapidissima, assembly GCF_018492685.1. Classification (NCBI taxonomy): domain Eukaryota; kingdom Metazoa; phylum Chordata; class Actinopteri; order Clupeiformes; family Clupeidae; genus Alosa; species Alosa sapidissima. The sequence goes on along the minus strand of NC_055958.1, from coordinate 23,919,735 downwards.
GTACACAGTAAGAATTGTGCCATATGCAATCAGGTTTGAAGCAGTGAAATAATGTATAATACTGTGCAATGTTCCATCCAATATTACTGAGTAATACTGGGTAAACAGTGTCTGCCTGGCTAGACAATAATTATAACAAGTACCACTTGCTTTACACAAAGTGATCATAACATAACCAGCTTAGAGAAACATTTTTAAAATGTCAACTTAGAAAAAAATGGGCTTTTCAAAAAAATAAGTTCACAGTGCTTTCATTTGATGTTGACCCACTAAAATGGATGGTCATAGTGCTGTGAAAATGGACTTACTGAATTTGAAATTGTTTGACTTATAATAATAATAATAATAAATGTCATTTGTATAGTGCCTTCCACTCAAATACACTCAAAGATGCTTCACAGTTTCACATAGATACACAAACAAACACACAACGTACATGGACAAAGTTAGATAAAGAGAAAACACACAGATACATGGACAAATTGGAAGACAAAATTAGAGAGGTGGGTGGACAGTGAGAAGAGAATAGCTGGGGAAGTCAAATAACAGGAAAAGGTGAGTTTGAAGAGGTGAGTTGAGGACCTGTTTGAAGGACGGGTGTTTTATTGTTCGATGTGGTCGGGGAGGGGGGGGGTTCCAGAGGGAGGGTGCAGTAGCTGTCGCCCCAGGTTCGGAGCTTGGTCCTGGGGGTCTTGAGGGTGTTTACATCAACGGACCTGAGGTGGTGAATTGGGGTGTGGCAGATTATGAGGAGGTTGGTGAGGTATGGCCGGTGCTAGGTTGTTGAGAGCTTTGTAGGTGAGGAGAAGTATTTGGAAGTTCATCTGGCCGGGGGGACAGTGGAGGTTTTGGAGGACTGGGTTGATGTGGTTGCGAAAGCGGGTGGAGGTGAGCAGATGGGCAGCTGAGTTCTGGTCGTATTGAAGTTTTGTTTGGTAGGCCATAAAGAATGCCGTTGCAGTAGTCAAGTCTGGAGGTGATGATGGCATGGATGAGTGTACACAACAAATAACCAGATATAGGGCCCTAATTTAAATGGTCAAGATCCTGGGCACAAACATGGTTGGGTCAGCCCAATGCTCCCAGATCTCACATGATAGCTTTAGTTGATGTAAGTTTGTATTTAAATTATTTTTGTATTGAAATTATTATAAAAATGCATGTATTTCAATGTTTCTGTTAGCACAGATGGCAATGTATTATGATGATTCATAACTGTACTGTGGGAGATGGAGAGTGCCATGCACATCATGCATCTGCCAGGGCATTTCTTGGATTCCATCTCCCTGATCAGCTGTATGTTTTAGTTAGATAATGCAATATATCATCTTGCATTTCTGAAACCCTCCACTATGTTCACAACAATAACAAAATAATATTGGTGGTGTTATATAAAGCAATAATATTCTTCATATTGTTAAATTCAACAGGTGTTGATATCCAATAACAGCCTGGTACCTATCATGTCATTGTTAGCTTCTAGCTGTTCCTGTGTGTCTGTGTATATATGCATTTTGAGTGTTGAGCCACACAATCTAAGTTCTTATCTGTATCTGACTCAGAGTGAAAAATTCCTCATACCTGTTTATCCTTAGCTTAAGAGAAACTCAAGTGTCATTAACACTCTGGAACATTCAGCTCTTGGTTATGATAATGCAATCATGAAAGTGGCAGCAATTACTTGAGATGGCTTTGTATTGTCATAATGTGCGTAGGGAGTAGGTGGGCTGATGTCCATTTAATCCTCTGGTAACCAGTATGCAAATGTGTGCCTGAACGCAGATACTTTGTTTTGTTACTACCCTCCGGTAAGGAACTAAAGCTGAACAAATATTATTTATACACCATAGCATATCCCTTCAGCACAGCATCTGTCAACATGCATGATGGACTAGTATTTTCTATTTGGATTGTCACAAAGCAAAAGGACTAAGAACCCTGCTTTATATTCACTGTAAAGTGAGCTTAGAACGTCCATGCTATGAATACGGAGCAACTTGCATATTTGGTTCAGTTTGGTGATCTAAACCAAAGGACACAGGGTGTAGTTACCATGGCAACTTGATGTCATCATGTGAATGGCTGAAATCACATATAACCTATTCATGTTAACTGATCAAAAGTTAGCAGATGAGCGAATATCCTGTTCGATGGCTTCTTTGTAAAATTTGATTGGCTAAAACACTCTCGAAAGTCCAAAATCTATGATATAAATTTTGGAAGGGTTGATCTTGAGATAACTTGTACCAAATGTGGCAAGATTAGCCAAACTTTAAGGTCTGTGAAATTAATTTAAAGTGAGAAAATCTAAAATGGATATGTAGGTTACACATCAGTATGCACCACAGCAACATTAGGATCCTGACTTTGGGCCCTATGTTGGCGATCAGAAACGAATGGTCAGAGGCGCAAAGTTTATAGACATTAAAGGTGTGTCCAGTCCACATTCACTAATTTAATGGCATGATTTTGTGACCAAACACTGGGTGCTGGGCGCAAAAGGGTTGTTCTTATGTTTCTTATCAGTCATGTGTGTGTAATATCCTTTAAACCAATGAGAATGAAATCATTCCCTTTAACAGCAGCGCAATGGTAATTTGATAGTCAATGGGGCATTTGAAGGAATGGCCGTATGGAACAGGGATTCCACTAAACCTTTATTAGTCACATACAATTATACAGACTATATGCAGTGAAATGCTTTATCCACTGTCTCCATGGCTGTGCAATATGTAAATAAATAAGGACATAAATAGAAAAAGAACAGAAGAAGAAGAAGAATTGTCTTCCAACATGCTTGTGCTCCTGCTACAGTCCTCATTCAGTATCCGGATAGCTTGGGGATCAAATGTTTCCGCATTCTCTCTGTGTTTGCCCTCAGGCAGCGATAACATTTCCCAGAGCGTAGGGCAGAGAAGAGGCAGTTGTTGGGGTGACTGGGATCTCTGGTGATTTTCTTTACTCTGGACTTTTCTTTACTGACCTGATGTATATTTCCTATAGGTTGGGTAGTGCACTCCTGATGATACGTTCAGCTGATCTCACTACTCTCTTTAGGGCTTTACGGTCTTGCTGAGGGCTGTTTCCATAGCTGTTATATTCCCAGTGATAATACTTTCAATGGTGGCTCTGTAAAAGTTCTAAAGTAATTGCTGAGGTAGCCTAAAGTACTTCAGGCGTCTGAGGTGAAAAAGACGCTGGCAAGCCTTTCTCACCAGTGAATCAACATGTTTGGTCCAAGTCAGATCTTCAGAAATATGAACACCAAGATATTTAAAACTCTATACCCTTTCCACCTGAGAGTCGTTGATCTGAAGTGTGCTGATCTGAAACATGCCAGCAAACTTTCTGCTGATCACGCCTGAAATCTATAACATGAAATCTAACATCTCCTTAGTCTTGCTAACATTTAGGAGTAGGATGTTGTCTTGGCACCAGTTTGAAAGTCTGTCTACCTCATTCAAGTACAGTAAGCCTGTAGCCTAGAAATCTAGACGCGCCCCTAGCGGCTGCCGGGCAGTGGTGGAGGAAGTACTGAATCTCAGTACTTAAGTAAAAGTACAAATACACAGAGAAATATTTACTTTAGTAAAAGTAAATGTACCACAATGACAACCCTACTTAAGTAAAAGTAAAAAGTACCTGCTTTTAAATGTACTTTAAGTATTAAAAGTAAAAGTATTTGCATAATGATTTATTCTCTTAATATCTATATTCTAAAAAAAAAAAATAGTATGGGCTGTGGCATTTTAATTAAGCTAGTTTTAGGTTAGGCTACATTCGACTAGATAGTTTTAAGCTAATGCAATTGTGCTTACCATCTGTGGCCCAGTTTACATTCTGACCTACAATTCTAGAGACTGTAATTCTGGTTATCTACTAGGGTGATCTGCTGAGTATATCATTCAGCAAAACACGAGAGCCTGAAGTTTAACGGGGTAGACCAGTTCTACCAGAAAGACTCAGTAGACAGAATAGAATCAGTTAACAATTTAATTAGTAAAGGAACGGCTTGGATGCAAGCATGATAGAGTCCTGAATAGGTAACAGTCTTTGGCGTAGGCCCCGTCTCGGATCCGTCCAGCGATGAGCGGATCTCGTCTCCTGCCGATGGATGAAGGCAGGGGCGGGGAGCCTACCCCCAAAAGGATGAGTGATGCCCGCCTGGGCGGTGACTCAGTAATCTGGTTCTGAGAGGAGCAGAGACATTAGTATACATACAAGATGAATTAAACAGCATGACTGGGCCGGGGTGAAGACGTTGTGCCAGGACGCCGACAGAATTTTAAAGTAGCTAGGTGTTAACCATAAACCTAGGGTTGTAGTGGGGCCCGCAGCATGCTTTCGCTTTAGTGGGATTTAGAAGCTTGACGAGCTGGGCAACCAGCGTCTAGGAGAACCTAGACCAATGCGGCGGCCGGGCAACCGGCGTCCAGGGCAACCTGGACCATAAGCACTTCACGATCTGGGCGCCCAGGGACTAGCAAGCTAGTACATCGTGACGAGCCAGGCCACCGGCATCCAGAGCAACCTGGACTTTAGTGCTTATGCGAGCTGGGCAACCAGCGTCTAGGGCAACCTAGACCACGAGACGTGCCGGGCTACAGGCGTCCAAGGCAACCTGGACCATTAGCTGGGCAACCAGCGTCTAGGGCAACCTAGACCAACGTGATGGCCGGGCGACCGGCATCCAGGGCAACCTGGACCGAACTGGGCAACCAGCGTCTAGGGCAACCTAGACGAGCATCACGAGCCGGGCAACCGGCGTACGACGTGACCTGAACCATGAGCTGGGCAACCAGCGTCTAGGGCAACCTAGACAGACATGACGGCCGGGCAACCGGCATCCAGGGCCACCTGGACCAAACTGGGCAACCAGCGTCTAGGGCAACCTAGACGAGCGTCATGAGCCGGGCAACTGGCGTCCAAGGCAACCTGGACAGTGAGCTGGGCAACCAGCGTCTAGGGCAACCTAGACCAACGCGACGGCCGGGTGACCGGCATCCAGGGCAACCTGGACCGAACTGGGCAACCAGCGTCTAGGGCAACCTAGACGAGCGTCACGAGCCGGGCAACCGGCGTACGGTGCGACCTGAACCATGAGCTGGTCAACCAGCGTATAGGGCAACCTAGACCGATGTGATGGCCGGGCGACCGGCATCCAGGGCAACCTGGACCAAACTGGGCAACCAGTGTCTAGGGCAACCTAGACGTGCATCACGAGCCGGGCGACCGGCGAGAAGTGACCTGAACCATAAGCGTCGAACGAGCTGGGCAACCAGTGAAAAGGGCAACATGCCCATGGCTGAGACTAAATCACCACAAGCTACCGGCATGCTGGGCCCCAATATGTTTCAGCGATTAGTGCAAGGCGAATGCCAGAATTTAACCACCGCCACCAGGATTTGTGAAGGTAAAATGAGGTACCCGAGTTAACATGGGAGAGCAACTTCTGAGCATCGAAAATGTCAAGAGGAGTTAGTTTGATGCATCCTGATGGATGACGTGGATAGCCCTTTTTGGCCGGCAGTCTTGGCTGCGCCGATGCGGAATGAGTGAGAAGTGAACTTCTTTGAAGAGAGGTTACATTTAAGCAGCACGTTAGCTAGATGGCTGCTGAAAATCAGGTAAAGTGTGAGCCGTAGTTTAAGGTAGAGAACGGGGACCAAGGAAGCAAAACATGGTTAGGGTTAAAAGGTTAAACATGATGTACTCAGGATCAATGCAGGGGAATAGAGCTTGTGGTTGCAGATGCTTGGGACCGGAGCAATGAGTTAGTTGATATGGGTGCTTGAGTATATTCGCATCGAAGTCATGTGGTTTAATATTTAGGATAGATAAGCATTATGACTAGTTTTGTAGAAGACTAGTGCTTGTGAAGCCAGATGTGTGTTCTGGTTCGATAGCTCACCTGCAGCGGCTAGAGTGAGATGAATGCATTGAGCTGCAGACCTAAGGCCAAGATGGATGCGTGTGAGCTACACCTTAGCACCTGCTCTTGGAAAGCCCCCCAAAATAAGATGAGCAGCATCAGTAATGCGAGGGAAGCATGACCTTGCGACGTAGACAAAGGACTTCAGGACAATTCATGCCTGTATGTGACAGGAGGAAGAAACATATGTAACTGAAATATGACGAGACAACGAACAGATGAGTGCTGGGGTACCACCATGGTGCTTATGCATCTCAGAGTGCAGAGGAGCTCTGAGAATGACTTAACGCGAGCTTGCTATACCAGCTGCACCACTGTGGCAGGATAGTACTCTTTAGAACTGGCTGCTGGAGAGACAATGAGTAAAGGTAGCAATGAGGAGAGAATAAGCAATACATATCGCCCAACTGGATGCAGAAATTATATTAGTCATGCGCCAAGCACTGGCCCCTGAGTGAGTGGAGGGGTGTGCATTCACGTGACATTCCATGTGGCCAGGACATTTTTAATCAAAGCGACTGACAATGTACCCTGGGAATCCAGAGTTCTCACGGAAGCGTTTGCTCAGGGAGAGACTCGAGTCTGGCAAGGAGTATAATGCACGTAACTTTTGCCCCTTGCATCGCGGGGAACCAATATCTGTAGCTGATATAGTGGGCCAGAGGCGATCTAAACAGATGACAGACGTAGTGTCATCCAATTGCGTCGAAGTCCGGAATCAGGCAGTTAACATTGACCGTATAGCGGTATCCTGAACCATGAGCTGGGCAACCAGCGTCCAGGGCAACCCAGACAGACATGACGGCCGGGCAACCGGCATCCAGGGCCACCTGGACCAAACTGGGCAACCAGCGTCTAGGGCAACCTAGACGAGCGTCATGAGCCGGGCAACCGGCGTCCAAGGCAACCTGGACAGTGAGCTGGGCAACCAGCGTCTAGGGCAACCTAGACCAACGTGACGGCAAACAGGTTAAAGCTAAAACAATTCTCCCACAATGCCAGTGCAATTAAAAACAATTTAGAAGGTAGAGCACAATAACGAAAAGTGCATCAGTGAGTGCCGGTTTTACACAGTCAAGAGTCAGTTCTAGACAGGTGATAAGTGCTGGGATTAGGAAGGCTAGTTTTAAGCCGTGCTACAAGAGGAGATATCCTCGAAAGCGTTGGCCTTCGGGAGATTTGTGAAGACGGAGGGATGACCCCCCTCCAGTATGAACTGGAAACATGATCCACACGATTGCGTGATTCCGTGAACCGGCACTGCCATCCCTGTAAGAAAGTAGATGTTAGTGTGATATGTGGAACTGCTTCTCCATTGACGAACTGCATCCCCTCAACGGAAGAGGGGAGGCATGATGCACCTGCAGGGGTTAGCAAATTAAAGATTGGGAGGAGAATGTAAAAGGAACTTGCACGTCCTCCCTGGCGCGATCACTTCGGGTGAGCATATCTGCCAAAAACAAAACAGCCAAGGCAAAATAGGAGAATGGAAATTAGAGTACACATTTGCAGAGGATCCTGCTAAAACGGCAATTCGAGTCTGCAATCAATGTGACTGATGGCGTGACTAGATGGGTTGAAATCACGCGGACACGTAGAGACCCGTTGTGTCTAAAGAGACTGCATGAAGGGCGCGGCGTTGGCCTGAAGGAGACTTGAGTCTGCCAGTGATGATGGACCGCTCCGTTTGACCTGCGAGAAGGAAGGAGTGGTTAGACAGGCGACATGTAGCATCGTCATCTGTAAAACAACCAGCCAACGGCTACGTTGGTAGTCGTGATCAACGAACTTCCAGCATAGGCCACCACTTAAACCACAACTAGCGAAATGTAAAACTGCCGACATAATCATGAACAGCAGGTAACCATTAACACCAATATATGGAGTGCTGAAGCGACCCACTGGTGGGCAGTGAGCAAAGTGAGGCCTGCCATAGAATTCCTAGGAACCCAATACACGATACGGAATCAGAAAAGACATTTTAAACATACAAAAGACGCTAGAAGGATATGTTACATACACAAATGACACAGCTTCTTAATTAAAAGCTCAACCATGTGGGCATGAGCCCACACTGTGGTGTCAGCTCATGAACACTGACATAATACGGGCATTGAAAAGAAAACACCTATTATTGCCTAGATAATAGCTTGTGTGACATACTGGCAATTGATGACCATGGGCCGGCGTGCCGTCATTTTGATTCGAGCTTTGGTGTAAGACCCCCCGAAATTGAGAACCCAGATAGCCGAGAACATCGGGGACGTCACGGCATACCTGGGACATGACAGATCAGCGGTAGCTGAGAGTAGTTTGAGCAACGGCAAGTGCATGCAGAGAATCACCCGAGGAAGGCCGTGTAGACTTCCTACCAGAATGTATGGGACGCAATCCCAGATGATTAAACGAATGCAACGATGAACTGGCTTCCCGCAGCCATGCACAAGGAGTGATACCTGAACCGAAGGTCCAGCAGACGAGTAGCCTAGCCTAAAGCCTATGCAGCCCAACGAGCAGCGAGGCAAATTAAGAGGCTACACAAAAAGACAACTGGTTTGACGACGCTCAACCAAGGTAGACATCGAGATAACCACAGTGAGTGTAGAACATCAATTAAACAGGTCTTAATACAGGGTTGGGTTCAACGGCAGCGTGGTGCAGGCCAGCAATTTACAGCACAAATCGCAAGGATTATAAAATCAGCAGGAATTATGTAAGGAGGCTTAAGTTAAAGTTAAACCGTGTCAGACAAGTCAGTTTGTTTGCTGCCCGCCGAATATCGTTGGCAAGCAGGTTGCATGACTGTGGGTAGAGTGTAGCCCAGCTCGAGGAGCTTGGGAAGAGAGCACGATAACCTTACCAACCAGACGCTGAAGCTTGAGAAATTGTTGCCGAAAACGACATGGGCCTGCAACAGAGTTGCGCGAGGACGGCGACCCGGCAGTAGGCTATCGTGAATTGAAGGCTGCAACAGCGTGAGCGTGACTGGCTCCGATATGCAGAGATTAGCGATGAAGCGACATGCAGTGGCCCTGACTAAAGGACGCACAGGTCTGAACGCGCAGCAAACGAGCGCGGTAGGATTGTAACAAGTAACGCCACTGAGGGCAGAAGGGGCGAATGTAAAAATGCAGAGAGCCCAGGTCCACGCGGAAGCCTGAGCTAGGACGTCAAAGTCAGCGTACTGAGAAGCAGAAGCAGTGTTAGGTGGTACATATTTAAAGAGCCCACTGAATTCCTATAGGCTAGCGCTGATTGAATGAGTGAATGATCAGATTGCAGGGCTTTCCCGAAAGTAGGCAAAGCTAAGATTGGCTCCGTGTAAGCATGGGAGGAGTAAGCTACACTAAGAGTCTTCCTAGTAGAACTTTCGCTGAAGCTATCATGGAAACGTCGGGTGGATCGTAATGCCAATTCTGCTGATTGAACAGAAAAGTTGCTTAGAAAGGTGTCTTTATGATTAGGTTCAGTTTCACTTGCGCAGACGCACATAGACATTGAATGAGCGCTCACATTTCTACCCCCCCCCCCCCCCCCAATTGTAGGCTATGCATCTTTATTTGATCACACACAATTAAGAAATATTTTCTAATCTGGAAAATGCTACGTTTTTTCCGGCCAGCGGTTCTATAATAGTCTACCATTCATTTGTGCCGCAAATGATCAGACGTGTGACAGAAGCATGGGCATAGCCTGTAACTTCGCTGATCCGCGGAGAGCAATCTCATCGGAGAGGAGGCCCTAACGCTGCAGATAACAGACAGAGAAAGGCACAGAACACAGTTGCATGTCCAGTGTAGCCATGGGTCTGGTGAATATAGCCTACCGAATGCAGATGGCTACAAGCTCACGCTTTGCCTGGTCTAGACTAGAAGCTTATGTTTCAAAGATTTAGAAGCTGGGCACGTAGCGCTCCAGAATCTGTGGTAGCAACCCCGCCCCCTGGTAAAACAAACGTGTTTGTCAGAGAGAAAAAAAATCTGATCATAAAATGTATCGTAAAAAGGAACGATGGTGTTGTAAAAATGTAGCGGAGTAAAAGTACAGATAATTGCTGTAAAATGTAACGAAGTAAAAGTCAAAAGTATGCACTATAAATTCTACTTAAGTAAAGTACAAATACGTGGAATATTTACTTAAGTACAGTAACGAAGTATTTGTACTTCGTTACATTCCACCACTGCTGCCGGGGCTAGTCTAGCAACTCTCCGTTGGCTTGTGAGCTCCAGAAATCGAAACTTAATCTGGTCATTGAAATCGTGTATAGAGTCGTTTGGTGGGCTTAACATAATGATTGATGGCAGAGTTGCAACGGTTTGGCTTGAATTCCCTGCTACTTGAAAACAAATATCCTATTGCGTCCTATTGCGTGCAAAGGGAATTTGAAAGACAACTGATTATCCCGCCCCGCGGACTGAGCACTGCGAACGGTGAGTGCCCAGACCCTACATTTTAATCTAGTAAGCCTGCTCATTGTTCTTAGAAATGAGGCCAACTACTGCTGTCATCATTAAACTTGACAATGATGTTGGAGTCATGTACTGCCATACAGTCATGTGTGTGAAGGGAATACAAGTGGACTAATAACACAGCCCTGTGGTGCTCCTGTGTTGAGGGTAAGGGATGAAGAGGTGTGGCTACCCACCCTCACCACCTGAGGTCTACCGGTCAAGAAATTGAAAATCCATTTACACAGAGATAAGTGCAGCCCAAGATCTTCCAGGTTAGTGATGAGTGTAGCGTTTTCTATGTCTTCGCTTACCAGAAACGTGTCTGACACGGCGCTGCGGCGGGCGGCATCTCTGCCTATTAAAACGTCTCTTCATTTTTTTTTCTTCACTGTTTTAAATGGAAACGCTTCCAACACGCTTGCTGGACCTCCTCCCTGTAGGCCATATCATTGTTGGTGCTGATGAGACCAATCACCGTAGTGTCGTCTGCAAACTTGACAATGGTTTTAGAGCCATGTACAGCCATAGGTGAAGAGGGAGTTAAGGAGAGGGCTCAGGACACAGCCCTGTGGTACGCCGGTGTTCAGGGTGAGTGTTGAGGAGTGAGGTTATCTAACCTAACAGACTGCGGTCTGTTGGTTAGGAAGTCCAGAATCCATTTACAGAGGGAGGTATTGATGCCCAGATTGTTTGGTGCTCAGTCTGGTGATCAGTTTGGAGGGGATGATGGTGTTGAATGCTGAACTGAAGTCAATGAAGAGCATTCTCACATAGGTGCTATTGTCAAGGTGGGACAGGGCGGAGTGAGGTGCCGTAGAGATGGCAGAACAGGAGATGTTCTCCTGTTCTGGCGGTAGGCAAATTGGAAGGGGTCCATCCAGTGAGGGTGGTAAGCAGGTCTTCAGGTGGGCCAGGACCAGCCTTTCGAAGCACTTCATGATGATGGGGGTGAGTGCCACTGGATGGAAGTCATTAAAGCTTGTTGCTGTGGAGTGTTTTGACTCTGGCACAATGCAGGTGGTTTTAAAGCACACGGCTAGTGACAGGTTAAATACGTCAGTCCAAACCTCAGCCAGCTGCACAGGCAGTGCAAAGGCTATCCCTACCTACTTTACACAGTAGAAGAAGCAGTCAGTAGCATTCACGTCAATGACAGTGAAAGCTAGCCTCTGTGATGATAGTTCAGACTTCGGTTGCTGCTATTCACAACTACCAGTGATGGCCAAATGAGACTTCCTGAACCACTGAGGCTTTCCAGCCCATTGGTTCACCAAAAGGTTAATTTTCCGGAAGCCTGATAAAACAGTGTGCTCACTAGTGACACCTGCTGTGTAAAGTGTATAGCACACAAATCAAGCAATCATGAGCATCCATTTGTGCTTTTTTCAACACATTGCCAAAGCTTCAAAATGTTGCTTGTCGTTTTTCTCATGTATTACATTAACAGTGAGCACGTTTTCATGCCGGGAATAAACTGTTGTGAATCAGTTTAACCTGTTTACATGCAAGTAGAATGTCACGTTTTGAGCATATTCCTGTTTACATAACAATCAACATTATTCCGAATAAGTCAGTGACGCAGTCAACAAATAGGCTCTAAACGTCATGACGTAAATCTCCGCTGGTGGAATTCCCTCTTTTGGCTGAATAATACAGCATCTTCAGCGTCTTCCACCTGTATTTCACTTGTTCAGGCATATGTCGATAGCCAGCCTCATTACGTTTTTTACAAATCTTTTACGACATTTTCTCCCGTTGATGTATTGCTGGTGGGTCCTCCCCCAGGAAATCACATTTGTTTAATGTGATTTCCTGTATTCTGGTGCATTTTGGGGATGGCCAATACTAAATTCAATCAGATTCATAGCCCACATCCTGATTTGTTGATATTGAGGCAATGATTCCATGCAAAGGCTTGGGCTTCAGGGCCCCCTGACCCCTTGGGCCACTGGGCCTGGGCCCGGTAGGCCCGTACAGTAATCCATCCCTGTCTCCACGGACACTACCCACCCACTTTCAGTGGAGTTCCAGCCACTCCCATCTGATCGGAGATATAGATACCCTAACATCAGAACCAACTGAGCAAAGAACTCATTTATTCCCATGGCAATAACCCAATTAAACAAAATGTAGGGAGGCGCAAGATTTGATGGACTTACTTTATTACATTTTTACTGAATTCTATTGATATTTTTTTGTGTGTGTTTATGTCTGTGTCAGAGTAATATTGCCATAGCTGTCTGTTCTGTAACACAAATGTCTAATGGTCTTAAATGGTCTTAAAATGTCAATGAGATATCATTGATATCATTGATGTCATTGATGTCAACATAATTCATCAATGCACGGACATTCAACAGAACATTTTTTTCCGCTCCTCTTTGCATCCATCAGAATGTTTTTTGTTCTAAAACTAGTTACAATGTAAAGGCAAGGAATGGTTGTATAATGCTCTAACTGGAAACTCATCATGTGAACAGTTAGTTACATCTCAGTTTGCTTTGAGAAGCAGACACCATCTCCATTTGTAAGTCTATTGTTATACAGTACTGTACATGGAGATCTGACATCCAGTGTAGAGTCTCTGGTTGAAAGCTGTCCATAGCTGTTGTGGCTTTAGCTTAAAGCTGCAAAAGAAGTCCAATGCTCCATGGCGGGCATGCTGTGTTTTGATCTCTTCCTTTACTGTATGTTTAGGCTGATGAGGTGATAGTTTGATACCTACAAGGGGACTAAGTTTCTTCACTTAAGCCGGATCTGGGTTTGTATCCCACCCTCATCCCTTTCCTTAGCCCGCATTCATGAAGTATAGTTGGTTTACAGTAAAGCGGTAGTAAAGCAGTTGCAGCAGTAGGCAGTGAATTCAAAGTCAAAGTCAAAGTCAAAGTCAGCTTTATTGTCAATTTCTTCACATGTTCCAGACATACAAAGAGATCGAAATTACGTTTCTCACTATCCCACGGTGAAGACAAGAATTGTTTACATATTGAGATATGCATGTGACATCTTTTCTAGTCTGTGCATCACAAAAGCCCAGGTATTCAAAAGCCCAGAGAATAGGCAATAAAACTGTTCAACAGTTGGCATTTATTAATTTTCCACACAAGTATGCCCCCTTGTGGAAAGTTGTTTATATGGAAGTTACTGATGTACATAAACAAAAGCAAAACGAATATATTCACATCTAAAGAGAAATTATGTCTAAGAATCTGAAAATAAATGATTCATAAATTATTATGAATCTCAATCAGCAATTATTCAATCAGCAATCAGTCATTGTCCATCTAACGATGACAAAAAGCCAAATGCACATAATGAGAGTAAAACGTTTACATTTAGTTTCAAAACTGGAAAAATAAAAATGATAAGCAAAAAATCAGATGCAGTAAAATTTAACATAATATTTCAGACTAGAGTGTGTCTAATATTGGGTGAAATTCTTTATTCTTTATTTGTGAAGAAAGAATGCAGTAACAATGTACCATATTGATTGCCCTGTCTAGGTGCTGTCTTTCGTGTCAACGGTGTTGGAGGCTGGTATACAAGACTAAAATAAATAAAAGTTTAAAATTGTCTCTTTTTTTAGTGTTTCAGCAGGGCAGAGACAGAGCAACAGGGTTAGTAACAGGGGCAGCCGTGGCCTACTGGTTAGCCCTTCGGACTTGTAACCGGAGGGTTGCCGGTTCGAACCCCGACCAGTAGGCACGGCTGAAGTGCCCTTGAGCAAGGCACCTAACCCCCGAGCGCCGCTGTTGTTGCAGGCAGCTGACTGCGCCGGGATTAGTGTGTGCTTCACCTCACTGTGTGCTGAGTGTGTTTCACTAATTCAAGTATTGGGATAAATGCAGAGACCAAATTTCCTTCACGGGATCAAAAGAGTATATATACTTATACTTACGTAACTGTAATCATCTTTGGATAATAAAATACAGAGCACAAATTGTGTTGAGCATATACATGTTGTGCTTGCTTGCCTCTTTCTTTGTCACTCTAAATATAATTTACTGTGAATAAAAATCCAAAGGATATTTAGCCAAGCACACTGTGTAATAAAAACCCAGCACGCTCAGCACATTGTGTTGCCAGGGACTTTTTTGCTAAGGACTTGTGCAGACCAGAAGCTTGCTTTTGTACCATCAACACACTGAAATACTGCACCTTTGACTTCAGGCCAGGTTTCTCTTGGTCAATTGTGCAATCACGTTTAGCTGCCTATGTCAACACGCCAATGCACTGTCAATGCACCTGTCCTGGACTCACCTATTTATTTTGACCAACACACCTGAAGTACAGGACTACATACCTTTAAAAAGAAAAGAAAAGAAAAAAACACTATATGGACACAATGACATGGTGCACTTAAATATCAATCTCATCTTTGTAGTAGTATATATTTAAAAAAAATCTTATTTACCTTTATTTATCATATTTACCTTTATTTATCTTTATGAATAGTACCATATAATTTCACTATATGTGACCCTAATTTGAATGATGGGCAAAGTGCAAAGTCTTAAGTCAAACTAGAGCTATTTTAATACCTTGGCAATATCCCATACCACACAAAAGCTATAGTTCATGAACTAGAACTTTGCACTTTATCCACCATTTAACTACAGTATCTCTATGTATGTGACAAATGAACTCCTTTAAATAACATGAATGCAGACAGGAAATTTATCATTGTGTCTGTCACAAACTAGCAAATACACTTGCATTCTGGCACTATGCATCAGATAGGGTTCAGTGTCTTCTATATCACTTCCCTCCTTTTCAGTTCCATTGAAAGTAAACATAGAGAAAATACTGATAGATCAGGACAAATGTGAGATTTGTCTTTACTGGCAAAAGTTTACTTTTAAAGGAATAATTTACCCTGGGAAACACGGCCTCAGTGCCACACATGTTTGAGATATAATAACAATCTAATTATTGAATATTCTTAATATTCATAAACATATTGTGGCTGAAAATGTAGAAGAGTGCTTGAGGCTTTGCACCACATGCCTTGCCTAATTGATCCCATCTCCCTGTAATTAGAAAGTTGTCAGCATAGCCTGTAGCACATTTCAATTCTCCTTCAGGTTATGGTTATGGTTATGGTTATAGGATTTGGCAGACGCCTTTGTCCACAGCGACATTTGGCACATACAATATCTTTATGGTAAAGACCAAAGTCACGTGCATTGTTAGAATTTTTTATTTGTCTTATTTGGAATTACACAAGCTATTCATCCAGTCCAAGTCTGAATCTACATGTAAGTTGGCCCTGGTGTTTGACCAAACTGTGCATTGACAATAGGGGGCAGTGCAGTATCATTCAATTACACATCGCTTCGTCCCCAAACTATGGGCTGAACAAAGATGTAAGTGAATAACTGAGTCTGGTGTCTCTGACATCAATTAGCTGAACACTTTGTCCTGAACACTTTTGCTGAACCAATAAAGGGGTTAGTGTTATTGACAGCCCTCAAAACTTTCTGTGAAGTAAATGCCTCAGGAAACATCCATAAAGTGGATAAATGGCATCCATCCTAGTTTCAAAACAGAATGAATCAGCAGAAAAGGAGAGGTTGAGGTCAGTGCTGGGCCATCGGAAAAAACTGGAAGATGAATTTGAGCAAAAATTTAGAACACTGTGGTCAGACGACATTGGACCTTATGACGACATTGGTCTTATTTGTCCCTTTACTGCCCCTACTGTCCCTTTACGGTCACCGGTGTCCCTTCAATAACTGTGTTGCATGAAGTTTCACTACCTTAAGTGTCTAAATCCAGATCGATCTAATCAAGGACACTGACTTCTGTCGTGGTCCACATGTGAACAGGTTGGCAGAGCTAATGAGCTCCTATGGACCCTTTCAAGAGTGTTCCATTATCAGCATCATAGTTGGCCCCACAAGACTTCCTTTTTAACATTCCATATGTTATCTTAATGCAGAGGAAGTAGATTGGGGCCCAAATAGAACGTTCAAGCATTGTTGTTGTTTTTATTGTTGAAAGGGTCTATTGTTAAAAAAAAGATTGACAGAGGCAGAGAACAGCACAATGGATAAAACAGTTTACCACACAAACATTCAGTCTGGTAAATTTTACTATTTCACTATTTTCATGGACTTTATGGACTTTTACTAGATTGTGCGCTTATTTTAGTATGTTGTGCACTCGTTTAGCTCAATTAGTAAATGAGTGTAGAAAGTTTGTGCAACAAGTGCACTATTTAGTAAAACGAGTGCACACTATACTGAAATGAGTGCACAATCTACGATTTAGTAAAACGAGTGCACGATTTAGTATAATGAGCACATTATTTTGTAGTAAAGCATAATTGTTGTAAAATGAGGATACAAAATAAACTTGCTATGACACATCCTGGGCACCATACTGTAGGTATCAATGAGCTATATGATTATTAAAGGTAGGGTAAACAATGCTAAGTGATTTCTTTTGTGACATTTTTGTAACATTCAGCAAAGATCTCCTAAGGATTCACTAGCTATCCATTCTCTGTGTACACTGAAAGAAAAAGTCTTACACAACCCTGGCTTGGTGAACTGGAAACAAACAAAGTGGGTTTAGCCTGTCCCACAAACAATAACAAAACACTTGTTATTTGGAGTTTCTTGGGGAGCACTGAAGGGAGGGGTGAACTTTGGGAGCGCTGAAGGGAGGGGTGAACTACTCTCTGGGGTGTTTTTTTGGTCTTTGGTTCAAATATGATGTAAGTTACTCTGGACAAAAGGCATCCAGCATCGCCTACCCTATACCCAACCCAACCATTTAGCGTTTCATGCTAATCATATTCATAAACTTACCTTATTTGACTGGAGTCTTATCATATGGTCATTGTATAACTATTGCTAATTAACTGGATTAAGGCAAAGTCATTTTAGGCAAGTACCTCTACTCCACGGCCATATTGCAACGCTTTTTGGGCACTTATCGGGCATCTATTTCGGCAGAAATGCGCATGCGCAAGGCTTCACGACACCAATCTTGCTCCAGCGGCGAGATCACAACACATGATTGACACGATGTCTTCACAACACACCACATGATTGGCTTAATGTATTCACAACACAACACATGATTGGGTCAATATATTCGCATGTCGTCGACGTTTTGTCGTGGAAGGGGTGGGATACGTGTAGACAACTGCCACATTGCCGTTACAAACTAACCCAGTGCATTTCTATGGAGGATTTTTTGAGTGCTGTGTCTCCTCATTAGAAAGTCTCTGATTAAGGTATGATGTAGATCAATAATCTGAAGCTATTTAGATTTTAATAGAGATCTTGAATATGAAATCAATGCCTTCCACTAAAATATAAATTCAAGATAAAACCTCCGCACTGGAATTTCATTGTTTTCTTTAGTGCATATTATAACAAAGTTTCTCATTTGCTTTAACTGTCTGATAATTGCACAAGCATACACACATTATACTTTGAACTTCTTTTGTCAGATAGTATGTCATTAATATTTTACGACCTGTATGAACATCTCTCTGTTTGTATTTCATAAATATTTACTATGGTAAAAGAAAGGTATTTTTCTTCAATATTGGGTTCTTCAAAATTTCATCAATTTAAATTTATTTGAGGTTTATGGTGTCTTACCTCTGCTGATTTACCTCTTGGCCTAAAGTAAAAACAATGAAATCTCTTTTGCAATTTTCCAATGTCTCTTACAATGCTTTATTAGCAGGGACGGCTGGTGACTCAATTAAAGCTGAAATGCATGAATCTGCTGTGATAATGATTGTTCCCTTAATCAGGATACATATGTGTCTTCAGAGATGTGCTATGTATGCAAATGAGTACCTTTAGGAGGCATGGAGGGTCATATTTGCCCAGTGCAATTAATGCAGACTAGAATGAGAGCCTGTGTGATTTGATCCTCCGAAACAGTCTTTCCCCATTGAACACTAGATATGACATGACACTTCAGTCAGACATTAACATTCAGTCTTAATCAGCTCTTCCAGCAGCAACATTTTCTGGCCATATTTACCACTAAACATAAATTCCCATCATCTATTCATAGACTAATTTCATACGCTGTAGACTGTAAAAGGATTGGAAAAAGTGCTCTGGATACTTGACCTATGAAACAGAGAGAAGATTTACTTGTGTAATATTTTATGAAACTAAAATTATTGTAATAACTTTAGTCCTCTGTGTTATTTATGATATTAATTTGTCTGCATTTAATTGGAAATTAATATTTTAATGTTTACCTCTAATCCACTGGCCTCAAGGAAGGTTAAAAAAAAAAAATCATCAATGATTTTAGAATTTGAACATAAATATAGCCCTTTCAATAATGAATGGCCATACTTTCAGCAATCCACATGTAGATAAGAGGCTAGAATGCTGCCTTAATGTGATTCAGTAAATATTGAGTAGTAAGGTGTGTCGTAAGTGATCATAAGTCATTACTGAATGCACACCTCTCTCTTCACTCTCACACATGTCTCTCTTCACTCTCTTATAGGATTTTATTTAGAATGTATAACCACATTTTAAAAAATAGATATAGGTCCTTCACCTCTGTGATTACAATTCTGCTCACTTTTGAGACTTTTAGGCAAGCAGTCTTGGCTCCTCTTGTTCTGGACAACTGGATATATTGCCTGTAAGATGTCATTGGAAATAACAGCAACTCATTTGTAATCTTTTGCTACCAGCTGGTTCTACCATTTCATCAGTTCGCCTGAACCCATGAGCTGTGCCTTAGAGGCCACATTTACCAGAAGGATATCCTTTGGAATAGACTCACATTGCAGAACCCATTTCATTTTCCTCAGTTGATTACTGTAATTTAGCATGTGGCATACAGGGTCAAATGAATTAGGCTTTTGAGGAAATATGTGCATTTCTCAATACATGAATTACTTGCTGGAGCCAGAGGTAATTGTGAATACTGACTTATCATTAACTTTGAGATTCCTCTCCTTTAGATATAGTGGAGTGTAGCAGATAATGGACTTTATATCTGTATCTGGATTAAGATGTCATTTCAGTTGCACTAGAGTTCCTTTAGCTTTTCCCATTTTCTATGACAGTCAAGATGCATTAATGCAAACTTCAAATGCATTTCGGAAGATCTTAGTCAAAGACCTTTACTCTCTTAGAGCTGTCTCACTCTCTCACACACACACACACACACACACACACACACACTCTCTCTCTCTCTCTCTCACACACACACACACACACACACACACACACACACACACACACACACACACACACACACACACACACACACACACACACACACACACATACACACATATTTTAGCCACACATAGTCTTACTCAGATTACAGAACAACCTCTGACATTTAACCAACTTCATTCTCACATTAGAAGTACTATGCTGAAAATATGTAAGTCTTCAAAGAATTAAAGGATCCTGGCTTCTCTGCCAACAATCTCTCAGAAGACAAAAATAACTATCAACTATCATGCTTTTTATAAGGGCTGGAAACTTTGCAGTGTGGAATGGTCCTGATGGGACTGACTCCAGAGTTGGAACTGGAGGCATGGAACTCTGGTCTGCTCTGAGTCTTTCCACTGGTTTAACCCTTGTGTTATCCTCAAATCTTACCGACACTCTTTATCCTTGGGGTCAATTTGACCCCAGCTAAATAAACCCACAGAAAATGATTATAATGAATATTGTTACCCAGTTTTTTTTGTGACAGGTACTTAACAAGAGTGTAATAACCACCATCAAAAGCCCTACAAAACAATCCCACCCCCCCACACCCCTTTATGAACCTTGGAACCCAGGCTGGCAATATTGCCCATCCAGTGTCAGCAGCCCAAAGGCTTGCTGTTGCTTCCCCTTTTGACTTATACAGTCCTGCCAAAATGACTTATATGTAATGTACTTGTCTATGTAATAATGATAATAACAATATGTTCTCATATATTCAAATAATAATATCCATAATGTGTCAAATATTCATGTATCCTATGTTTCATACAGCTGGGGTCAAACTGACCCCAAGGAACATCAATGTACAAAATATTTGTACAGGACATTGAAAACAAATTATTGTACAAATTTCATGCTACCTCTGTTGTACCCTTCAATTGAGGAAAAGTCATGAAACATGAAGCAAAAAAAAAAAAGTGAACCATATATTTTATGATGTTAAACGTTGCTTGGGGTCAAATTGACCCCAAGGATAACATGAGGGTTAAGCTCTTGTTTATTGGTCTTTTAGAGTTTGTCCTTCAGGCAGATGCACACCATAGATCACCTTCCTACTGTACACACTGCTTTAGTTATTTTGTGGCATTCCAAAAAACCTGTATCAGCTGGGCTCTTGAAGGATGAGTATGGTTTGAAAGTAAGGAGGTATCTCCCCATGACAAATTCATGGTTTTGATTTATATCATTAAGCAGTGGACTGAAGTACACCTAAGTGAATTAGGCCAGACTTGCATGTTGGCTTTTTTCAATTGCACAAGATGTATTTCCTGGGGACTTGGTCACTTGGCTTGCTCTGGATTGGCCTTACCTCATATTGTTTTAATTCCAGACTGGTTGAGTCATATGGAGCAATCAGGGTAGTCTCGGGCCACAGTGCCTTTTTTGGGAATGTCATGTGAGAAGGACTGATGCAGTTTTCCCTGAAAATAAAGTCAGAGCTGTCTGGAAGTTGTGGAATGTGTGGCGGGCCCCAGGCCAGGGTTCTGTTTGGAAATAACTGGGCAGATTAGGAGTTTTCTCAGGGATGAAGTGTAGGAGCAAGCACTGAGCCATGAGCGTTGGCCTATGAGGCTCTGCCACCTCACTTCTGCACTTCCTGTTTCCCTTCTGACTTTCCTCAGAACTGAATCCTGTCCTCTTAGCTCCTCCCAACCATTTCCTTACCACTGTGATGTTGTCTGATAAGAGAAACAACTGATCATACATACTGAGTTTGTGTGTCAAAAATGGTCATAGACAGAATGTGTACTTGCATAAACTTTAGTAGGCACCAATGTCTGTTCAAAAGTCTATTAAAGGTTAAGCAACCTTTACTTTCGTGGACAGAAGTAATTCTGTAAATAGCTGACTCACAGAATATGTTGGACGAAAGCCCTCCACATAATTCTTTCAGTAATATCATTTATTTTGCAAAACATTGCCGAAAGTTTAAGCAGCCTTTGCTTATGTGAACTTTCTGTGCCTTCTGTGACTTACTGAGTCATGGAATGTAGCCTATTGTAGTAAATCTCTTTTGTGTGCATAATTCTTTCAAGTTAACAAAATGTACATTCTATGGAACAAAATTATCATAGGGTGATTCATTCTGCAGGATGTGCTAGAAAAGTATATGATTTGGATTTAGGACATCTATACTGTGGACAAAATGATGTTGGTCTATGAGAAAAAGTTTTTTTTTTGTCCACAAGTTGAAAAGTGGATTCAGTCTTTTGTCCACTGCATTAGATGGCATCAGATCTATGAAAAAAGTCTTACACTTTGCATCCATAACAAAGGGCCGCACAATTATCTCAGTCCACAATTATCTCAGTCCAACATAGGGCCCTGTACTGTTCAACATGGGTGCTACATAGCTCTAGTTATCCTGCTGGTGGCGAGCACAGCCAAGCGATTGCTACAGGGGCAGATTTTAGACCGTTTGTGCCCCTCTAAATGTCATTACAAGTGCTGTGCAATATGAAAATGATATGTTATGCGTGTTTAGCTCAGTAATTTTGAAGAAAAAATACAAATCCAGTTAGTACAGGCAGTTATGTCTGTTTCCCTTGTTGGCTTCCTGAAAAGTCCATACCAAAGTAGAACTCATGCCTTTTCCTATTTAGAAATAGAACTATGGAGATGAAAACGTGAAATTTAGAAAGATTTGATAGTTGCAGATCAACCCACTTTTGTCAAAACACATTTGTTTTGTCTTCATAAAATTACTGACACATTTTGTAAAATATTATTTGTCTCCACAATTACAGGTCCAGTGCAAATTACTATAAATATTAATGCTACCATTTCAACCATATCCTTGCTGACGTTAAGTATTAATATTGGAATGGTGTTACATTATATTATCAACAACTGATGGGAACATGAACAGATTGTGGGCAGCCGTGGCCCACTGGTTACTCTGGACTTGTAACCGGAGGGTTGCCGGTTCGAGCCCCGACCAGTGGGCCGCGGCTGAAGTGCCCTTGAGCAAAGCACCTAACCCCTCGCCGCCGTTGAAGCAGGCAGCTCACTGCGCCGGGATTAGTGTGTGCTTCACCTCACTATGTTCACTGTGTGCTTCACTAATTCACCGATTGGGTTAAATGCAGAGACCAAATTTCCCTCACGGAATCAAGTATATATACTATACTATACTATACTAGATCCTAACTTGATCCAATGGGCTGTTGGCTAGTTGCTATAGAATATTTTTTGTGAACAAATGATTGTAATAATTATTTTGATGAACGGTAGGCTATTGTAACAATTTAGGTCTTCCCTTACAAAAACAAAATGTGTGTGACAGATTTGCAGCAAGCTTGTGGTTGATTTGTGGGTGAACGAATGATGTTGCCACAAGTTTGCCACTGTTGGCCACTAGAGGCAAACTTCCTAGGAAGTTCTGGTAACAATGAGAAATTTGCCACTAGGCCAATGCTTGCCTGACCGAAGTTTGGTTTTTCCAGCTTGCAAGCCAACAGAGAGTTGCTAGACTATCCTGGCTGCAAATAACATTTGCTGCCACTGGGTTGCGTCTAGATTTCTTGGCTAAGACAAACATGTTAGCGAACATATGAATGAACTTGTGGCAAACTTACTGCAAACAGCAGGCATTCTAGCAAACCTGTAGCAAAGAAAAGAACCATAAAAACCAAAAGAACCAATTGTTCGCCATAAGTGTACCACAAGTCCACCAGCAGTATGCCAGAAGGATAGGAAGGCATGTCCTTCTAAAAGTATGATTAGGGCCTTGAGGTCTATTATCATGGCAGTTTTGCAGTTTTAAGATGAGCAATGCATTTACAGACCTGCCTTTTCCACAAAGCATTTTATGATTTTTCCATCACCTAATCCACACCATGTAATTAAAACCAGGTTTCCGGAGGGGCAAAGTCTTCAGAGAACCATGTCCTGAAATAATAGAAAAGCTAAACCTTGTATGGGGGAGGAGAGGGGGAGTTCCTTTTTTGTTGTCTGTTGCAACATCTGCTGCCGGACTGCAGATGTCTTCCACTCATTTCATGGCCCAACCATACATATTTTAAAGTTTTATGATTATACAGATCATTGCATTTACTGTGATAAGTATTAGAAGTAGGCCTATATAGTCACCCAAGTAGCCTACACAGAGAACATGTACTAAGAAGGAGCTCCCATTAGGGCTGAAATGGGAGAGCAATTAATTATTTTTATTAGTGTTATTACCTGTATAACAGAGTGATACATTTCATGAAGCGGGTTTGAATGGGTTCCAAGCCCTCAAGGCCTGTGGGCCATAGTTGCGCTTATCTTTCCTAATAAGCTGCCCATTGTAATGGGGGAGGACTGTGGAGCAGAAACTGAGACAGGTTATAGATGTTTTGCTATCAGACTAGCCACCATATCAAAGTGCTCATTTGTCGGCAGAACACAACACACCTTCTAAAAACTTTACTTTCTAGGTAGCCTCAATTGCTTGAGGTTGTTTGAACTGCCTTTATAGAACAGCAATAGGTTTTCCTTACTGATGAAAATAAACCTAATACCAGTAAAACATGAATGGGATAACATAAAAGATCTTCAATCCCATTCAGGGCCTAGGCTACTACTATTTTATCAGTGCTCTACAGCCCAACAGTTTATTTGGAAACTGTTTTTTTTTCTCTATCAGTTTTCTCTAACTCACTTCTTTTAACCTCTACTTTCGAGAAGCACATAAGGAAGTTGGTAAAGTTAGTTTACAATATACCTTTGATATCAGTCTGATCATTTCTCTGGCACAAAGTGCAGTACTGAACTAGGCTGCATCCCTTGATGTGAGATATCTGTCACGTTCAGGCCACATGTCAATTAGAGTGTGAGAAGAAAAGATAAACATGCTAAATAAGAGCAGATTCATGTTACATCTGCAGACTGAAGGATCAAATGCTCTGAGTCACAGTTGGCTGGCAGTGCTGCAGCTGTGTGCGTCTGTGTACATGCCAAACTTAGTAAGTACAAATTGTGTTTACGTTGCCTTGCGAGAAAATAACATTTTATAATTCACTACTTATCAGTCCATTTTTAATAACTGAGTCATCTATGATGATTATATGGTGGTTGAATTTAAAGTTAATATCTGGCCAATAGAAGCATTCAGGCATGCTGTTTTATATGTATGTGCTTATATGATGGACAAGATGTACAAGGCTTGTTTTGCACAAATTCTTTATTTGATTATTTTGTGTGTGTATAAGCACATATGGACACCATACATGTCTGGCTCTGGCTGGCTAGGTTCTCCATAGCAGGGCAATTGAGTGGGGAAGGGAGGGGTATGAAGCATGGCTAGGAACAACGTTTTTTTTCTTAATAAAATCCCTTGTTTTCTCACTGGATGCTTAAAGGACAGGAAACTGGCCCAATTCCAATCTCATTACCATGCCATGTTGGACAGGATTCAGCTCGTTATAATGACAGCTTTGTTGGCTAAGGCTCACTTTACACAGTGCCCTGCCTTCCCTGTGCAGTGGAGCTTACTACATGATGTGCTGTAGCCCTCATGAAATCTGACCACTTCCATATTAAAGATGCATCCAATACCTGTATGTTTGTTTGAAAACAACTACCACAAATACTATGACATTTGATACATGGATCATGCAAATTCTTCGGAAAGCATTAAATGTGAACTGTGCATTTTACTATTTAGCTTACTTTTGATCTCACAAGTCATGGGATACAAGGCTTTGTGATTTGATTAAACAGTAGTGACATTGTGATTACATGATTTATGTCTTCAGGTCAAACTGGCAGAATTATAAACCTGGAAAATATCTGCTATGAAGTTTGAGCGTATATCTTGCAATAAGGACTTTAAAAAGGAGGAACAAAATTGAAGGTTTTGTGTCTGTGAGCTGCAGGTAGCACTGATGCTAACTCAGGCTAAGGGCTTATTTGAAAGAAAGACAATCAGTTCTCTCTCTCTGCTTCTGTCTCAAGTATTTTATTTAATTCAGATAGCTAGCTCTACATCTGGAGTATCTTGGTGCTCAACATCTTTTTCAGTTACATATTTTCAAGCCTACTGTAACTGTATGTCATATTGTATGCAAAAAAGAACTTGCATACAGTTCAATTTGACCTGTTCTACATCTGACGTTATTAGTCTTTCCCGTCTTCATGTTCAAATGTTGTTCTATTGACTCCTATCCGCTATCCCAGAACTCTGTTCATTATCTCAAAATCTAAAAGGAAAATCTATTAGCCAGTGTCTTTGTGTTCATATTGGTTATCCACTTCAAATATATTACCCCTCATAACATCCTGGAGAGCAGTATGCTTTTGTTCCGTATTCTCTATTTGTTGTGTATTCCCCAGATGGTAAGCACTGTGCCGTTACATGGATTCAGTTCATTTTAGATTACTGATCGGCAATATGTTATCTAATGCCTGGTACGATAAAGGTGCACGCAGATGTGCACAAATTGCAGACTGAACTTTTCCAGATTAACACAAAGTAGAAATGAATTTAACTGAACCTTCTGACCATTGAACTTTTATTAATTTTGCTGGTGAGAGGTGGTGGTGTTGTTTGCACGCACTGGTCTTTTAAATCTCCATCTAACCCTTTTGTTGTGTGTGACACTGTCTCAAGCCCTGTAGCAGATGGCATAGTGGCCTTGGTTTCTCTAACCATGTTGTGTTTTTACCGTATGAAGGTTACTGATTGTATTTATGGCCACTTTCAGATATTATATTTCATCGTTTATATGATCTTGCTGCATCACACAGCTACTTGCCAGCTTTTTGCCCTTTTACCACAGCATGGTGAGTCATCTGTTTTAGCCAGACACATCTCTGTTCCAGCTTGATTTCACAGTTAACCTAAATGATCAGGACATTCTGCTGATTTTTGACAGTCATGAAATATTTATACTTTGCATAACATAGTGTGCTGTTGTTGCTTGCAAAACTTGCCTGCCGACGTCTAATTATTTTTATTCGCTATAGCCTCTTGTCAGTATATTGACCACTTTAAGTATCGCTCCTCTCTAAGTAATGAACTCTGGTTGTGCCGGGGGCTGTCAGAGTTGACAGAGTTCACATTTACTCAACACTCATATTATTTGTATGCCGATTATTCTGAAACACCACAATGTGCATCTTGGCATGTACAGTTGGCAGAAACAGCAAGTCCTTGGTTAGTCTCAATTGTATTGGAGAATTGATCTAACTAATCCTGTGTCCTTGATGACAGTGCACTGATGACAGTGGAGTGGCCTCAGATGTCTTGTGTTACATACAGTAGAATGGCTGATGCTTATATGCCATCATGTGTTATCATTAAAAACAGAAACAGAAGAAACACTGCTTATACAGTATCACTGATAGAAAGGAGGTTTTCCCCATGGTGTTGATTTTATTTATTTATTTTATTTGTTAAGGACCATGTTTTTTAACGTACATGTTGCCATTTGATGCATCGTACCAGATGTAGCCTTTACATAGATAATTTTCATCTGCTGTGTTGTGACTCATGTCCATGGATGAAAAGGAGCAGTTGCTCATTTATGTCCCAAATGTGTGAATATCAAGACCGCAATGCAACAGGGTGGACTCAAGGTGAACAAGTAAGTATACTGTAACATATCAGTTTGTCAGTAACCTTGTGCTATATGAAACTCACTGCTTTGAAACAACAACTATACAAGTACTGCAATATATCACCCATGCCTTCATAAAGGATTGGGCCACATCTTTTTTTCTGTTCAGTGGTGTTGTTTGCAGAGATGAGCAGTTCATCCTATGAGATTTATCTAATGAGGTAGTGTAGCACTCACATACGCAAGGAGGATGAAGTGTTGCATTGAAGACATTCTAGAATAGACAGAATAGCTTTATAGCTCTTTATTGACTTTTTACATAGAATTATAATGGGATTTGTTCACACAGAACTATTTTCAAGGTGTCACACTTGTCAATTTGTCTCCATCTCCTACTCCATCCATGTGTGTGTGTGTGTGTGAGTGAGTGTGTGTGTTTATGTGTGTGTATGTATGTGTGTGTGTGTGTGTGTGCGTGTGGCTGTGTTTGTGCATACGTGCATGTGTGTGTGTGTGTGTGTGTGTTTGTGTGTGTGTGTTTATGTGCGCACGTGGGTGTGTTTGTGCAAGTATGTGTACGTGTTTGTGTTTATGTGTGTGCAGTGTTGTAATGTAACGGAGTACAAATACTTCGTTACTGTAATTAAGTAGAAATTTCACGTATCTGTACTTTACTTTGCTATTTAAATTTATGTCAACTTTCACTTTTACTCCACTACATTTCCTAGATAAAATGTATACTTTTACTCCATTATATTTTCACTAAGCATCTTCGTTACTCGTTACTAAAACATAAAATTAGAAGAAATGTGTGCGACTGCAATAAGGGAGGTTTGGCGAATCACTGCTCCTAGATTGCATTACGCACGCTCCGCACGCTGTGCGCTCTATTTCAGCACTTGTTTGTTGCTAAAGGAGGAGGACGCACAACTGAAACCGCCATGGAAGCACGAGCACCTACTGGAGGACCTCCCGTTATCATAGACGACCACCCCGACGATAATGATGAACTCGGTGAACAGGGTAGTGGTGAAGAGAACGTCATACACCCGTGGCTGTATTTGCAAGAAATGTTATGTACATTGGCAGCTTTCTGTGAAGCTGAACACTCCGCTACCTGCCTCAGCGGCCTGTGAAAGCCTATTTAGCATCACGACTTGTCTTCAGTCCAAGAAGAGTAAGACTGAATCAGGCCCGGGGTGGGTAATCGGGAGAATTCCCGGTGGGCCACTTCACTTTTGGGCCGGTCGAGGAAAAAAATATTGACATTTGTCACGTCTATCTTTTCTTAAAGTAGGACACGTTCCGCATTCTGTCCATGACACAAATGCAATGCCTCTGCATGGGTTGTAGCCTACGTGAGGGAGTTCTCCCCTCCCAAAAAGATTTGGTTGGGTCCATATAGCCTGTCTTTTCCAAAAAGTTTTCTCAGGTACGGATAGCCAAGCCGGCCCTACAGTCAGGAAGGATGGATAGTTCAATATGCCTCTTTGTGGAAGCGTGGGATAGGCTACATTTCAAAGGCTTTCTTTCTTTCTTTCTGTTTTTGTTAACTTGTGGAATAGTGGAATATAGTGGAACAACTTCTCAGTTGAAGTGAATTATTATATAACCTTTACACATTTGTTGAACCATGGTACTAATAAACACTACAGGATAGTAAGAGCTGAAATGTTTCTTCATTTATCCAATTTCCACCACTATGGAAAACGTGGGCCGGTCTTGGGCCTGAAACTCGGGCACTGAATTCTGGCAACTTTGAAAACCAGCTTCTTTTGAAGATGAACAGACACCTTTTCAGTTTTAACTAATGACTGACATATTAGTAGCTGGACATAGGTGTGTGTGTGAGAGGGAGATGGTGACCTGGGGAGTAAGCTCTAGAAATGCTCATACCACATGACCAAAATGTTCTCCCTATCAGCAGGTCATTTTTTTAAAGAAATAAGTTATTTTATTTTTCATTTTTACCTGAAGTTCATACAAAAATGAAATTTCTGTTTCTGTTTTTTTCTTTGAAAGAAGATATGGGAACCCTGAATATGCTTTATGCTTTACTATAAGAAAGCCAAAATAAAACAGCTTGCTTTTTACTTTTTACTTTTACTTTACTTTTACTTAAGTACATTAAATATCAGAAAATTACTTTTGATACTTAAGTACAGTATATATCAGATACTTTAAGACTTTTACTTAAGTAATATTCTAAAAGGTAACTTTCACTTCTACCAAAGTCTTTTTCTAGTACGATACTTGTACTTTTACTCAAGTGTTGCTTTCTAGTACTTTATACAACACTGTGTGTGTGTGTGTGTGTGTGTGTGTGTGTGTGTGTGCGTGTGAGTATGTGTGGGCATGCCTGTGTGTGTGCATGTGCGTGCGTGTGTATGACTGCATGTCTACTGTGTGTGTACTGTATGTGTGTGTGTGTGTGTGTGTGTGTGTGCCTGCATGTGTGAGCATGGATCTTTATGTGTGTGTTTGCGTGTGCATGCATAGTGTACAGTCACTAAATGTACTCATATATTCATGTATTATATGGTCTCCCATGAACGGAATTACACAAAATATGGCATGCATTCAGAGGATGTCTTAATCCTACACAACCTTTGTGCAGTTTTGACCATGTCAGCCAGATACCTGCGATTACAACACCTAATTTTTGCTTTTTCATTTTTAACTATGCCGCTATGCATCAAATTAGTGGTTATGGGATTGGTTGACATGGCCCTTTAAGACTAACATACAAAAAATGTGGTCCTCCTAGGCCCTACACTTCTCGAGATATAAAGAAGATAAAAAAAAAACTCTGACTAAACCGCTCCTCTGCGCGGCGTTCATAATAACATAAGAAAACTTATTTCATGGAGGGAAACGAGAGGAATGCTTGGGGATATCATTTACATGGTATATATTACCTCCAGATGATAGAATCACTACTGTGACAGTACTTTGTACACAATTAATCACGAGGAGTATGTACTGCATGTAGAATTATTTCTATGTTTAGCGGTATTCTGTTGGTTCCCTGAGTTGTGGTTGTATGTTTATAGGAGATTATTAATCATTTTGGTGCCTTCAAAAGTGGATATGTTTTAAAAATATGAAACTGAAAAAATCAACATTACAGAAAAATAAACTGATTCTATCAATTAACTAATTGTTTCCTTCAACCACTGCTAATCACTGTCATATTGATATCAATTCGCTATCATATTTGTTATAGCTCCTGTGTCCTTTTTGCAGTTAACAAACCCAACACTTTGCTTCTGTTCATGTGAAATTATTTTTTCTTACAGTTTCAGTTCTTTTTAATTTAGTTCAGTTTAGCAATCTGTTTTTCACCTTATCAACAAGTCTCGTTTCTCTACTGACAATGTTCAGCTACACAGCCAATTTTTTGCAGAAGTGACAGCGAGAGGAATTCTTGTTAAGCCCTTGAGTACAGAAGAAGGCATGTGGGAGAATGCTAGCAATGCAGAGCATTCACAACAATGAGTAGTGTCAGTAGCCAGTTTCCACAAAAGCACTGTTCTCTCAGCTGTCAAAGACGCCATTGTGGCATCAGCCAAATAGAAACAACCCGCCAATGGCTTTTATCACTCTCACATTCCTTACATGCTACCCCCAGACATAGAATACAGAATGCCTTCCTCCATTCATTTCCATTTTTTCTTATTTGTGTTATCCTGCTTGGCCCCCCTCTGTCATGTTATTCAGTGTTTATATGGGTGCTAGCTGGACAGTGGGAGAGGCACTAGGTTCCTTGAGTGCAGTAGGTTGTAGACTTTCACTCTCCCTACCCTCCTGTGTGAATGTGTCATGTGTGACAGATTCTGAGGGGAATGACACCTCTCTTGGATGTTGTCAGTCAAGTATGTAAAGACACTGTTAGACATGAATGCTCCATGCAGAGTTGCACGACAGCAGAGATTGTAATCTCTTTCAGACGATGAAGGGATAACAAGAGCTTTATCCAGCTTATCCCTCACTTGCCTTAGAGGAGCTCAGTGTAGCCCAGCAGAGAGGAGCTCTTAACTAGATAAGACAGCTCAATTCTGTGGGGGAAGTGATACAAATTGGCTACTAATTCCATTGTTTATCGACATCCCCCTCCACAACTTCACCTCATTGTCCCACTGTCCAGTTTGAGTCCTGTGGCCCAATAGGGCCTCTCCCCAGCAAGTCTGCTTGTTTTGGAGGTGGCATACCTGCTGATGGGCTGTCAGAGCCTGAGCTACACGCAGGGCTGAGGGGGTCCTCCATTAAATGAGCTCCCCTGTGGTTCAGGCCTCTGCCTAAGCGACAGCAGACCCGGCCCAGCATCAGACTGGCCGGCCCCCTGCTCCACACTATCCCACTCCACTCTCCTTCTTCCTCCAGAGGCCTGTGGAATGACTGATTGACAGGTGTTTCAGGGGGATGCTGTCAGGGAGACATTTGACATATGTGAGATGCCACCCCCCTGTCATGTCCTCCATCCCGTGCCGCCCATTGTGATGCCGAGTGCAGGTGGCAGGATGGTGAGAGTGGAGCAGAGCTGAGAGATGGGGATGGACTGAAAGAACGCCTCAGGAAACTAGAATCACATTCCCTGTCACAGGAATGTCCCTACATGCCAGGGAAACACAAGTGTTGAAAACAATAGTCTGATCTGAGCAAAACATGGTAGAAAATGGCAACGGTAAAATCCAGCTTATATTGTTGTGGATGAGTAGGTTCCCACTATAGTGTTATTGGACTGTTAATCTGTTCAACGTTCCTGCAACATCTGCCCTGACAATTTGGTGTCTTCTAGGAATTCTTTATCTAGTTCAGCTACTTGTGAGCCAAATGAAACTGTTGCTGTCACCTTTTTACATGCAGCTTAAACAAATCTAAAATGTTAATTACGTGAGATGACGCAAAACTGGTCCTGGTTATATAGATTAGTAAGTATCCTTCATTGATGAAGCTAAAGATATGTATAGTAATCCAATGATGTGACACTGGCCATATTGCGGAGGAGTGGGAGTGCGTGGGCTGCCTTTGTGATGGTGACTGTGGTGCCTGTGTGTTGTGTTGTGGGGTGCTGTCACGTGATTTCTGTTAGTGGGGTGCTGTCACGAGACAGCAAGTCAAAGGTGGGACAGGAACAGGGTGAAGTGATGGTGTCACACACAATAGTGGCACAAGGCTTAGAGGTTGGGCTTCTCTCTCATGTGTGAAATTGCAAGAATTAGGTACACATTAGGAATAAAGTGGTACAGAATGACCTGCAATTTCCATGCAGTGGTATTTGTGCCATGATAGTACTCACTGCAATGAAAAAGGCAACATGCAACATACAAGGTGTCGCTATTAAATAACTAATTTGCAAATACATACACATACAGCATACATTCATATAGCTCAAATAATAGACTCACTACTTAGCCACACTTCATAATAGTGTTTATGAGGACATCTAATTTCTTTCTCCTAACTTGTAACTTCTCTCTCAGTGTGATTTAGATACAATTGCCTCTAACCGATACACATGTAGTTGTAGTTACAGTGTTTGCCAGATACTTTTGTCCAAAGTGACTTACAAAGTAACTTAATTGGTCATGGAGACCAAGCCTTCAAGTCCATAGCACATATGAAAAGGAATGCCATGCCTTCACTTTAACAGCTTGCTAACTCTGCCGACACATTCAAGAAGCAGCTAAAATCTTCTCTGCTCAGACAGCCATTTGGCTAACTATATGTTTTAAGATGTTTCTCTGTTGTATTATTTATGCTACTACATTGTGTTCTGTGTGTGTCTGTGTATATCGTCTTATGTACCAGGACTATGTTCCTTGTATCTCTGTCCTGCCTGCTCTATTTAATTAATGGATATAAATATACGGACAACACTCCCTAGGTGGGCCTCATAACTGGTGGAGACGAGTCAGCACACAGGGACGAGGTGCAGCAGCTGGCAGAGTGGTGTGTCAGAAACAACTTGACCCTTAACATAAAAAACTAAAGAGGTGGTCATAGACTTCGGGAGGCACAAAGCTGATCCTGCTCAACAGAGACTGCATGGAGAGGGTCCCCACATTCCAGTGAACTGACCTTTCCTGGTCAGTAAACACAACCGCAGTGGTAAGGAAGGCCCAGCAGCAGATCCACTTTCTGAGATTTCTAAGAAGGAACAGACTAGAGGTGAGGCTGCTAGTGACCTTCTAATGCTCCACCATCGAGAGTGTGTTGGCGCTCTCCATAACTGTGTGGTATGCTGGGTGCACAGTGGCTGACAAGAAGAAGCTGCAGAGGGTGATTAAGTCAGCCGAAAAAAACAATCGGCTGTCTCCTGCCCTACTGGATGACTTCACCAGCTCTTGATGCCTTTCTAGAACAAAAAAGATCATCCAAGACCAACTCCATCCAGCACACCACCTGCTCAGCCTGCTGCCCTCTGGAAGGAGGTACAGAATCATCATCACTAGAACAAACACACTGAAAAACAGCTTCTTTCCACCATTTAACAAATGTTTTGATACACCACATTCCAGGAAAGTATTATGCACTGCAGACTAGATATACATGTATGTCCATCTATCTATCTATCTATCTATCTATCTATCTATCTCACAGAAAATTGCTTGTGAAATTACTCGATCTACTTAAAACAGCCCTAAAAAAGATTTGCTCTCAGGGTCCCTTACAGTTGAGAAGCGCAATAATAAACTAAATATGTGTCTTTTGCTACAAAGTACATAACTCCTATACAATATAGAGGGAATGCACCGACAGCAGTCTGTAGAAAGAGATCTCTGAATTCCTGTTGCATTGCAGCTTTTCCATTTCGATTTTTGAAGGGGGGGGGGGGGGCAGGGTTACCCCAACACAGAGTTGCTTGGTCGGTAATCACCTATAGAGGTGTTCTCTTTTGTGATATTAGTGTACAGTGTATCCAAAATGATATGCAGAAAATACAGGGGTTCCCTTATGCAGCAGATCAACTTTTGTCAAGTGCAGTCATCTTCACTGTAAGCCCAGAAGACATCTGGCTGCACTGAAGCTAGTTGTGATTGAAAAGCACAGTGTGCCAAACTGTAACTGGTGCCACTGCCAAACTGCTGAGCCATGGAAACAGGTGGAGGGTGGCCACTAATCTCATTTTAAAGTCCAGAAGTATTCCAGAAATGCACCCGGCTGCTCTGTTATTCTAGCCTTTGGCTGAGCCAGACGACTGACTCTCATTACCTAACTGGGCCGCCTGAAGGATGGACCACATGCTTTGTTTCTGGTGTGAGTCACTCATCTACAGTGGCCAAAGAGCTCCTGCGGATTTCTCTCTTTTTCTGCGATGAATGACAGGACAGAGGGAACAACCTGCATTCTGGTGTCTGTCTAGACTCAAGAGGACCTGAAATCCTCTAAAGGAATGTTGAGGGAGGTGTAACTGGCCTTTCTGTCCCAAGACTGGGGATGGGTGGGGTGCTCGGCTCACACCTGCTCCTGTTGTCTTTCATCCATCAGCAGGGCAGAGTGTGTTTAAACAAGCCTGGAGGAAAGCGAGCTGCTGGCAATGGCTCTACTAATTAATCTCTTCCTCTCATCGGATGACCAAGAGGGGCAAGTGATTAGTGGACATAATGAAAATACAGGCCTTGTCATTGTCAAGGGGAGAATGTCTATACATGTGTGTGAGTGCTGTTATTGCGTTATGTAGTTATAGAAGCTTTGACCATATCCAGAACCCTCTGTTGGCAGGGGCTTAAGTTGCAAACTTGCTTTCTCTTTCCATTCTCCAACCACACCCTTGCTCCAGAAGCATAGTCATTCAGAGCTGGGGCTTTACCTATGGAAAAGAAATGTTGACAATGATTGTATAAACTTTGACAATGTGGAATTCAAAACTTTCAAAACTGTGTCCCCAACTGTGTTGTGTTATTTTCAACACATACTGTACTGTGTACACTCTTGAAAACAAAAGCAATGTGTTGGAAACAACACAAACTATGTTGTCCCTACCTGGACATAAAGATCTGTTAAAAACAATACAAGTTGTGTTGTATTCAACACATTCATTAAGAGTGCATGCTATACGTCCCATTTCTGTAATGAGCAGTGTTTGATATTTGATTTAAAAATATATTTTAAGTTAGCTACGGCTTTGCCACTATGTACCTTGTGTAGGTGGTAAAGTGATCTGGCCCTCACAATGCCCCAAGGTCCAATAACAATAGCCTCATCTCCATTGGCATGAATAAGGAAGTGGCCCCTGGGGAAGGAATGAGAATGGTGTTTTCAGTGTCCTGGAGAGACTGCAGGGGGGGTGGGAGGCTGTTGGGACTGTGTTTCGCTGACATTTCCAGACTGTTGCTGACACTTCCCGATGCTTTCATTCAGACACAGGAAACTCAGTCAAGATGGCTTCATCCTGTTGGGAGATCTCAATAATCCCTTATAACCACATGTGTTTTTAAGGGGGCTTTTTGGGCTCACCTGTGTTTTAGACTCACAGGCTATAGTGTCACAGCTGGTCAAATGTTAGAGTTAGAATTAGGGAGCAGAAAACATTTTTATTTTATAATAATATTTCCAACTGCAGATGAGCTCTGCTATGATAGTCCTTTGTAAACACACTTCAAGCTAATTTCCTTTTAGGAAATAAGTCATTCTTTGCTCAAGAGCAGTGATGTTATATTCATTAAATAGCTGGCATTGTGTGTGGGATACATATGATTGTATGCTGCTTGATTGGATGGTCATACGATAAGTATGCCATTGATTAAATTCAGTAAGTTGAGCTCCAAACCAAACCTCTTGCATCTAGGAAAAGGCCAGACATAAAGAGAGCAAGCAAGAATTAAGCAGCAAGATGATTAAATCTCAACCCCCCATCCTCTTGACAATTAGTGTTGGATTAGTTTAGGAAATGTTTCATTCTTCTAATTATTGATTTACCTAATGTATGTATTCGAGGCAGTGCTAGATAGTAAATGTTGTACTAATTGTATTGAATGACATTGTTCATCACTCCCTTTTTGACTGAATCTGACATCTTTGACTTTTTTTCAAGAGCTATATTGGGTCTCCAAAATATAGATTCCTAGTCATACCAAGAATATGACTATAGGAGAGTGAGATGAAACAGCTGAAGTGCAAGGTAAAATGGTTGAACACTGATGGCAAAAGAGAGCTAATGATAGATGTTAGTTGAGGTTAAGTTGAAGTTAGAGGTGAAAATACAAAACGCCATCCCTTGCTCTTGTCAAATAGTTCTGAAATGTTTGTGAGATAGGAGGGACAGAAAAAAGGGGAATGTATTGTATTGTATTGTATGTATGTATGCATGTATTGTCTATGTACACTTTCTGAACTGTAATATTCCTATTGTCCAATAAATAAAGAGAAAAAAAAATACAGAACGCTTTTTTCTCTTTAGTTCTCAATTTGAGCTTGCCCATGCTAAAGGTTAAAAGAAATTGCTGCCCACTTCTCCTTTCCTCCCATATTAAATGTCTTCCAACCTTGGGGTGAGGACAGTAAAGAAAGGCACCTCCCCCACAGGAGCTGTGCTATATTGCAGCCATCCTCCAGCCATTTCCTTTCATGTCTGACATCTTCTCATTTCCAGAAGCCCTCACACCTGTGTGAACACAACATTACAAGGGGCACATATATTTTGTCGTGCTTTATGTAAATTAACCAGCTAGAGGATAGGACTGTCCTTATTTCGATGACATTCTTTACAGGAGCTGTACAATTATGGGTTAGAGCAGGCTGGCTAATAGAGATATTCCCTGAATGCCTTGTAGGTCATTGTGGCTTTTAATTAATGTCATAAACTTCTGAAAGACAACTTTCATGCTTACACTGTGTGCTCGGAGAGCATATCACCATTATTACCAATCTGTAGCCACTTATAAATATTTGATATGGTCATTAAGGGTTTATTCAGTTTGTTGAGGTAGGGTAACTGTCACAGAGTTGTGTGCCTCCCTCTCTCTCTCTCTCTCTCTCTCTCTCTCTCTCTCTCTCTCTCTCTCTCTCTCTCTCTCTCTCTCTCTCTCTCGGTGGGTGGGCTAGTGCATAGCAGGTGGAGTGCTGTTTAAGGATATAAATATTCTTGCAGCAAGTTATACACTGTCATCAGTGCTCATTCTAGCCCATGCTTGGAAATATATTTAACTTTGATTTACAGCCATGTCAAGCAAATTATTCTGCACAGACATAGGACTGTACAGACACGGGTGACTTTTTTCATTCTCAAGTGCACGCCTTTAATCAGTTCATTGATACAGTTGATCACAGTTGATGAACATAATTTATGCTGGGACCAGACCACACTGTGGGTGTGTAGAACACGAAAGATAATAAATAGCCCATCTGATTGATCTTTAGAAGCCAAATGTCATTCACTGTAATACCTTATATTGTAAACCACAAAATAGTTTTCATCAAATAAAACATGCCCAAATGCAAGATTATTTTGCGAAAGAAAAACATTCTCATAAAGGCATGCTTTTGGTCCAGTGATTTATATTTGCACATACCATGCAACTTCAATTTTCATCGGAAGATTAATTCAAATATGCAGGAAGTATGCTGGTATTATTCATTCCTTCCCTTTCCCCCATGTTCTGCTTCCTATTTCAGCCAATAAGGAAACTCTCAGGTGGCACAGTATTCAAGAAAACCGCCAATCAAAGGATGTGTGTGGCATGATAAAACCCATCATGCTTCATTTAATACAACTTACAAGGGTGTTGACATGGATTGGCGGGAGAAATGGTCTCTGTCTTTAATATCTAAACAGTACTGTGGAGCCGTGTTTCATCTTGGGCTGGTTGCATGAGGAAAGCAAATTAGGTTAAATTATTCCTACAAATTGGAAGAGAAGTTGGCATGTGGATGTGAGGGGGTAGATTAGCTTTAGATGGAGTTGGGTTTATGGCTGCCATATGCTCTGTTACCTTCCACAGACAAAAAGCCAAAATGAATGTAACAAAATAGGGTTTCACATTTAGGCAGCTGGGATTGTGTTGGTGATTGTTAGACTAATCATCTGCTCAATTACGCAGGAATGTGGATGAAAGATGAGGGAAGGAAACCCTGAGTGTGGTGGGGTCCACACTGTTTTGACAGCTCAACACACTGCCTCAGTCTTGAGATGACAAATCTGGCCACCTTAAAGGCACTGAACTCTGCATGTTTGTGGTGACCAGCTTGGTTTAGCCCCAACACCTTGGGGAAAATGAGACCACAGTGCTGCTCAAAAGCAGTATGATTTTATTTACCATTAACATTATCATTAAGCACTTATTTATTTATCATTGTGACTGCTAATGAATCAAAGGCAAAACATTGTTCTAAATATGTGTAATTCCTAAGAGACAATCTTCCTCTTAAATGTAAAGAATGGCAAATGGTTTGAATGATTGTCTCAATCAATATTCCTAATACTTCTGTTAGCCATTACGAGAAATTAGTCCAATATGAAAAGCATCTGTGTTTATTTCCATAAGCATTTAATCCATAATATATGGGCTAATTCAGCAGCACATGACTTACTGTTCATGGTTGCAGTTGGTGAACTATTTTTTGCCAAAAAAACAAAAACAAAACAAAACACATTTGCCAACCGAAAATTATTAAACAACAGTGAAGGTGCTTGCACTTGTCAGGTCCATCTAAATATGTTGCCCTTTCTGGGGCTCTTCAGCTTGTGTTTGTGTTGTTTCATCATTATGTATCTCTGTACTCCTCTAGTGCTGTCCCCTTAAGGAGCTCCTCTAATATGAGATCAGAGCTGTCACAGCAGTGTCTCTATATCCCAATGAGTAAACAGAGGGCTAATTAGCCAGGCCTATTAAGTGGAGCATATTTACCCTCTTGAGAATAATAACCTTCACTCAGACCCACTAGGTTTTATATTTTAATTGAGGACCTCATAACATGTACCAACCAAAGATAGGAGGGACCCTGAAAAAAACACACTGCCATTTAGGACACAGGCATCTAAATCCAAACAGCTGCTTGTGTAAGTATAGTTTCAGTTCATTTGAGTGCAAAAAAATGGCCAAATTGCAATTTGGGCATTTTTGTGAATAGATTGTGTGAATAGTACCGGTATATGTTTCTCCTATGGGTGGGGGTTGTGCGGGAAGATCATAAGTGCCACCTTGTCAAAAAGCAACTTGTCTGGCAATCTTCTCAAAGTTGTCTCCCTCACACTCACAGGTTTGATTGCACAGCTGTCTGCCATGGCTGAAATGAACACGGTTCTTGGCACAGGGCTCACACTGAACTATTTAGAGTTGAGGTTTTCCAAAATAATGCTCAATTTCACACCCAGAGCACATATCCAGCGCTCCTTGCATTCTTTGGAGAGTGAACTTTGGGTAGGCTGTAGACAGAGGAACAGCAGCACATTCCTCAGGCTTACTACAAACTGCAACAGCACATGTCTGTGGTTTACACTGCGCATATGTTGCTGCCGGCTCATGATCACTTGAATTGATTGTTGTCCCTAATAACTATTCATTGTACTGTCTCACTTCTGAGCTTATTCCCACTATTTATTTTTGTTTAATTTGTGTTTAAAATGGATTCATAGTGTTTTAAACATTCAGAGCCAGAACTTACTCGCAACTTATACTACAGAATAGAATAATCTCATACAGAAAGCTGGTAAATGTTATCTTCATGCTCTTCTGTGAATTTAGGGAATATTCATTTGTATAATGTAACAATGTAAAATATAAGAAGGTATTCATCTTAAGAATATTTGCCAATAGAACTCAGCAGTTTATTTTTAGCATCAAAATAACATCATTGTTTCCAACAAAGGCACAATAACACAGAACATAATTAAGACTCCTGCTAAGAAGACCAGTAAAACAAGATATATTACAGTAGATATTTACACATGTATGTATATACACACATATACAATATTAACACATACAGTGAGGCTCATAAGTATTTGAACCCATGCTAAAGTTGACTAAAAAGAGGAATATAAAATAATCTTTTTGAAATTGATCTTGATGCCTTAAGTAAAAAAATGAGGACACCAATTTTCTTTGTGAATGAATAATGAATCATAAATAAATAAATGTTCTTCCTTAAACTACAGGGGACATAAGTATTCGCTACCCTATGGTAAATTCCCATAGAGGCAGGCAGATCATCACCTTCACCATACCTAGAGATTGGCCTGGTGTGTACAGTATTTCAGCCAATCACCAATCTCTAGGTATGGTATTGAATACTTATGCCCCCTGTATTTTAAGGAAGAAGCAGCATGGGTTCAAATACTTATGAGCCTCACTGTATATGCATATAAACATGCTATTTATGTTTCCCAACAAGAGACAGTTCTTTCAACAGAACTAGTTCATACTTATACAAAATTGCAATGGCATCCCATTAGTCAAGACAATATGAACACTCTGTATAAAGTAAAATATACCTTTCAGGTCCAACTCTTAGTAACATCCTTCATTTGAGATAGCTCTTAAAAGGCCAAGTGAAAAAGCTGTCTTCCTAGAATCTCATGCATGCACATACATTAACCCAGAGATTTGTCTTGGTAAGGGTATGCTTTTGCAATAAAATCAGTTCTCTTGTCTGGAGGACATTGCTTTGTGAGCCTTATTAATGAAGAGAAGTCAGGATTTTCCCTTCTTAATTATTCCTTGTAATTGTGGAGGTCGTTTTCAGGAGAGCATCTGTTCAAACAGAAACCTGGGAATTCAAATTCAGGAGTGCCTCAGACCCAGGCCGCTAGGTATCCATTCACCCATTCAGAACCAAACTGCTGCTTTGACTTTGTCCTGTTCTAGAGCTGCACGGACAGAAGAGAGACCAGATTAGGGACAATGCCTTACTGCAAGACTTTGGAAATAGACACATAAATCTACGCAATCAGCACACTAACAACAAAGTCTGATTAAACAAAGGGCAAACCTTTCAAGTTGACATAGGATGGGAGAGGACTCTCAAGAACTTACTTGTTTCAAAAATATCCACTGAGCTGTGAAAGGAGGTTGGCCAGCTCGAGGGTTGAGTGGGTCCGGTTTCCAGGTCTGTCTTGACCACATCAGCATGTGAGACAGGGCTGCAAGATGGCCGAGTGGGATGGAGGAGCAGAGGGCTGAAGCAGGGCTCCAGGCTGCGGCCGTGGGCGTGGGGCAGTATGGGCGGGTGGCTGTGGTTGTGAGGGTGGGCATGACGTGGGTGCACATGATGGCTGTACAGATCGTGCATGTGTGAGGGGTAACTAGCACCACCCTGAGGGCTAAGACCATAGTGCCAGGAGTCAGAGAGGCCAGCTGCAGGGGTCAGGCTGAGCTGTGGGAGGCCATGCCCACTCCAGAGGCTTGCCGTGTCTGCCGGGTGAAAGGCAGCTCCGGTAGGGAAGTCCGGGTGTACTGTGGAGATGCAGGATGCCGGTGGAGAGGGGTAGCTACTGCTCCACAGGGTGGGAGGTAAACTGCTTGCACTGTGACCATCTGAGAGAGAGCCTCCTTCTGGAACAGAGAGGGAAGACATCAAAAACTGCCAACACAACTAGCTGTACCTCCAGCACCAAGGGGTGTGTGCATCTCAGTTCATTTCAAAAGCATGTCATTAACACTCATTTAATACCCTCTTTTGAACAAAAATATTCTACTGACATTTTCTTTCAGTAAAATGAGAATCACTCTTATTGTTTCTTCGACAACTTTGAGCTCATGTTTTATTTGCACTGATTATGTTTTGCTAGCATGAATCTGAAACTCACCTTTCCATAATGGTCCTGTTGAAAGCCTTGTAGGTTTTGCATCTCCGGTGAATGCGCTAGGCTGACTCAGAGCACGGGAGAAGTGTTCATCCACCACATCCCCGATATTTCCCTGGAAGTAGGTGAAGACCACACACCTGGAGCTAAGGTACTCAGCCTCAGCAGGCTGGACCTCTTTTCCCTGCAACCCTGTTTGGTCTGCAACTGGCACCTCCTCCCTCTGGACTGCCTGCTTCTGTGCTTGCCTCCCTTGGGAACAATGTGTGGGAATATTCATAGATTCCTGCATCTTACTGTAAGTATTGAGCTTCTTCTGTTGACAGAGAAAAAGACAGAGAAGCATTACAATTAGAGTAAGCATTAACTTCATCAAAGTCATCAGAACAAATGCAGTCGTTTTTTGTGTAAATTTACTGAATACCATGAACCATGATAAGGCACAACAGTTCAATGCAGAGTTTTAGACATGGCATGGCAAGCATTGCTTGATTTTGATAAGCTATATCTTGGTTTCTTGTCTTTGTTATTGCCATTACAATATATTTTCTATCAAATAGAAGGCTTGGATATCACACACACATTTGGCTCATTGAAGGGAGTCGTGTGGTCACTTTTAAAATCTAAAACTCCCCAAATTTTACCACCACATCATCAACTTAAAAAATCCAGTCACCCACAAACAATCAATTGCATAAACACATTGCATGAACACAAACTTTTTAGATGAGCGAGCTGTAGGTAAATGAATCATTCTGACGCACCACAAAATTCAAAATAGTCTACAACACTAATGAAATAAGTTACGAATACAACTGCCCCGATGCCACAGACCTGTTGCTGTTGCTGGTACGCCGCCCTGTAGGCTGCCGCTGCCGCTGTCGCTGGCAAGTAATGATGAGCTCCATAACTCTGGTGATACATAACATCCAGACAACTCATGGCAAGAGACCTGAAATCTCGAGAGGTTCGGCAAAAGCGCTGTTGGTGTGCTCCTCAGAGACAGATAAACGTTCGTGTCATCATCCTTCCTATATAAAACCGTGCGTAAACAAAGCCATCGCAGTGAATAAAAGGACGAATTAGCATGAAAACAAAAGTGTCACTATTGGAGATCAACCACCCACAGCTTACATATTGAAATGACAGAGAAATAGTAACAAATCCACGCGCGGCATCCAGACTCCTGATAGCCGAACTTCTCAGCGATGTGTGGATTGGAGGGAAGTTTGCTGAATGACGCTGATTGGAAGTTTACAATGATACTGTAACACCCCTTTAGACGCCATAGTAAAATCGCAAGCAAGTACTGCAACTCTTGGAATAATAAGCTACTTTATT
The DNA here is from genome assembly GCF_018492685.1 of Alosa sapidissima. Classification (NCBI taxonomy): domain Eukaryota; kingdom Metazoa; phylum Chordata; class Actinopteri; order Clupeiformes; family Clupeidae; genus Alosa; species Alosa sapidissima. The sequence continues at coordinate 23,876,494 of NC_055958.1, read as the reverse complement.
CTCAGCATAGGCTACTGTAATTTACTGATGGGCTACATACAGTTATTGCGTAATTATGTTTGATCCTCCAGTCTGGTCATATAATGTGTTGTGTTTCTAAAAATTATTTTTGTAAAAATCTCATCATAGTCCGTACACTAGCACATATTAGCTTAGAACATATACCTCTATTCTTTTGGATTATGTCAGTACACCATAGTATGCTATTAGTGTAGAGAAAAGTAAAGTGAAGGTAAAGTGGGCTTTAGACCTATCCAAAGAACTATCCAAAGACGTTGATGTCTGACCTGTAGGCCACCAGGCAGGCTTACTTTTGGCTTTCATTAAATCTATGTAATTCTTATCTCCCTCTAAAATAAAAGTGAGGGCTTTGCTGCCATCTGTTGTCAGCATCTGTTGTCAGTCTACTTTTAGAAAGAGTGAAATGAAAGTGCTCACCGGTGGCCAACAGCATTTCTTTTGAAAAATATATTTGCTCTAGTATTCGTTTAATCTACAGCCCTTGTTCATTCTGTCCATGAGTTCTTGCATATTGCTTTATCAGAGATGTGGGCCGAGCATAGGCTACTTGCTGTGGCATTAATATGAGAGCTTAGTAGACCTATATCTGAATAGATGAGGAATCATTACACAAAAGGACTGTTAGGCTACTTTCATACAAAAAATCCACTAAGTCCTATACTAGGCTATTCTATTCTATTACTAATAAAGCATCAGAGGCACACTTTGAACTAGATTCATATCCATTCTATGCAATTAATATCATGTAAACTAAAGGAATCAGACACAATATTAGACGCAAAATATTGTTTGGTGTGACAGACAAAATGGTGTGTATAATTCTGCAAGAGGATAGGGTGTTATGACATTTATCCATTGTTACAGAGAGCTGATGAAGAAAGGGCAATATCGATTATATTATTGATGTCTTCTCCCAAGTGTTTATTTTCCTGTTCTCATCTCAAGTGAGCATCAGCATTTAGGCATTACAGACAATCACGGCACTTTAATATTCCTTCACACATTCACTTTGATGATGGCTGTGACATGCAGATGGAGATTTGAATAATTCAACTGAGCCTGAGCGATTGTAGTGTTGCTTGTGGAGAAATTGTGTCACTGCGACTTTACAGGGCTGTGCAGTAATGGCAGAACCTGAACCAAGAGTTAAGAGTCTTTGTTGATCCACAGACTTAAACTACACAAAAGTATTTGGACACCTGCCATTACTTCCACACCTGTCTGTGGAAATGTTTGCCCATTCATTCAGAACAGTGAGGTCAGGCTTTGATGTTGGACAAGAAGTCCTGGTTCACAATGCCTGTTCTGGTTCATCCCCAAAGGTTTTTGATGATGTAGAGAACCCTGTGCTTTTGTTAGATAGAAGGTGTTTTCCATCTATCTACAATGTTATGGTTAATGAAATAAGCACTTTATGATTATTTTGGCCACATCATTCCTTAATAAAACACACTCTAATGCACACTGCTTGAATGGGGACAATGCATTGGTGGCTGGGAGTATTGGCTGGTGTGCAGCCTGTTTCTCTTAAGATCAAGTCCAGGAATGGATGTTTAACTGAGATTGTAGAGCAGACAGTATAGAAAGAGCTAAATAAATCACATACTTGGAATCTGAGAAGCAAACAGAGAATTAAATTAAACAATTAGATATGTGTTCAGTGAAAATGTACATCTTTGTCATTTGTAAAATTACAGAATACTTTTTTTCTAAAAATGCTATTAATATTGCAGTTCAATGAGGGCATTGAACCTTGGAATTTAAACAATTCAGATAAACTTTGTTTTTACAGTCAAAGCAATGAAATGGTCAGCATACATGAGCAGTACTGGCAGCAATGCTGTTTCACATTCACAAAGCATGACCGAAAAACCGTGTTGCTATTTTTACACAGGTATCATGTACCTATCAGGGACATGAGGGACGGAATAGGGTAGTTTCACTATGTTTACAAATAAATTAAGATAAAAAAAATCTCTTTTTGCATCAGAGATGAGATAACATGATATCTGCTGCTAGAATCTTTAATTTAGCTGGTAGTCAGTGTGTCTGAATCTTCGCGTAAATAACATTGTCAACTAAAATCTCTGATCCAGTGTAAATGGGATTCCATGATTGTTGCAGTTGTGGTCAATTGAGAACAGTGCATGTTTCCAGTGCAGTGCATGTGTCCAGTGCAAAAATGCCTTATAGCTGGATGGACCATACCTTCATGATAATGAAAAGTAACCTGTCATGTCTAGGAGTTTTGTTGGGTTTTATCTTTGAGAGGCTGCTTCTGACCTCATCTTCTCATGGTTGAAATGTGAGGATCATTGGCATATTTGAGGCTAGAGAGACACATTCATCTTTATCAACAGCAGAGCCACATTTGCTGTGAAACTGACCTTAAACATAGTTTTGTTTGATATGTACACTTTCATCAACAGATTATGACAAGAATATGTTTGCATGAACTTACTCTCTGTCACTCTTACCTTGGCCATAATATGCATCCAATACTGCAGCAAATAGCTATTTTGTTTACATTTTTCAGAAGTTTATAAATAAGTCAATTATTTTTGAAAATTTGGTGTTTGGTCGGTCTTTGTAATGTGGCTGTAGTGCTATGACTCTGTCTGACATGTAAGCTATTCCACTGTGTACAGAATACAGGTGCAGTGAAATCCAGACAGGATAATATATTGCAGCATCCAAATGCCATTACATTGGAGATTCTTACAGAGTGGAGTTTGCTGATGGCATATCATCATGTTGAAGGTGCAAATTGCATTAACCCCCAATTAAATATAGATTAGAGCTGGTTTTATTAATTTCTCTCAAGCTTCTCTCTGTCACTGGAAATTTGCTACAGCAGCAATGTAAGGCCAACATACACATTACATAATCATTATACACATTTACAAGCATGTATTCTGCCAAAAGTGCATTAATTTAGTATCCCACATCTACATTCACACTGTTTGAATAGATTGTAACTCTCTTCATTCCACGCTTTCATTAAAGAATCATCCACCTGAAGATGCAGAGAACTGGCAGGGGGAACATGGGCACGGAACATTTTATCGGCCTCGCTTCATTATGTTATTCTTGAAACATCAAAAGAATGTACGTACATCAAATCACCAGCCAAAATCCCTCTCACAATGCCAAACAGACAAGTTTTAAAGGAATAATTAGCCTACACATTATGTGAGTCAAGTAGTACCAAGGTATATTGTTTATTACAGATCATACTATTGTCAGTTATTAGACACATACGCATAGTAATAATAAGTAATAATGATCATTTTGATGGCAGACTAAAATCAACAAGGGTAATTGTATTGAATAACTCAATAACTGTTCCCATAAGGCTAATTAAAACAGGCGTTCATAATGAACTGTTCTCACATAACCATTACAATAACCATTACAATAGAATGAGTTTGCAGCCAATTGTGTCTCAGCAGCAGTGCTTTATTGTAGTGCTGCATGGCAAGCTGATAGCAGCTGCCTGATAAAGCACAGCATTAAAGAGCATTAAAATAGAATAACAAATTTAAATAGAATAGTGAGAAAACCAGCAGTCGATAGACTTGCCTTGCAAATACTAACAACATAAAAACAATACAGTTTCTAATGAGGTGGTTTGAATAATGCCATTGTCATCCTCTGTCATTAAAACCTGTTTTATTAACAAAACAAAAACAACAATGCAGCAATGCATTCCCATATAGAAGTGTACTGCAATTTTTACCAAAGATATTTACAAAACATCAATGCTACTGTCATGCTTGTATGTGTGTGTGTGTGTGTGTGTGTGTGTGTGTGTGTGTGTATGTGTGTGTGTGTGTGTGCTCTCGCACTCTTGCTCTGCTTAACAGCAGCTGAAAGAAAAATCTCCATGAAATGTGCATCTCTTAGGTTAATGGGATTTAAGTGCCACATCAAAGAAGATAATTTCCTGTTTAAATCTGAAACATATTCTCCATAACAAATGAGAAAACATGTGTTATCCTGTGTTTAATGGACTACCTGCTGAGGATATCATCCTGCACAAGGGTTGAGTTCAATGGATTGCTTTAATTGCCTCCACTGTTTCTGCAATGGCATTGTCATATCATCCTCGAATTAAAATTTGCAGTGCAATTGTGCAGATCCCATTATAAAAGGGTTCTGCTGAGTTAATATGCTATTCACGACACAGGCATAGACACCAGAACTTCTGATGCTAATTGGTAACCTTTATTTTTTGACCATTTTAACCCATTGGCTACTTTATCTGTGCCATCTCCAAAAGAAAGATTATTTTGGGGTGGTGTGGACTAGATAATTACATATCACCATTGTGAATAAAAATGAGTCCTGAAGTTCTTTGCACCATGGAAGGAGCTGAAAGACTGAATTTAACACCAATTAATGCAACATCAGAAGTTGAAAGTCCCTTTGAACCCAGTGGCAAATTTGCAGTTTCGATGGAGTATCCTCTATGCCCTGACAGAAAAATCTTAGCTGAATATAAAATATAAATGCACTCTTTTCTATTTTCTTGCATTGTGTATTGCATTGATAGTTAAATACTATATTAGACAAACCAGTTAGTTATGCATGCTTCAACATTATTTCTTTGAATGCTCTTCACAGATTTCATGGAGAACAAAATCCTCCAATTAATGATATTCTTGTGAGTCAGCAGTCAGTGTGTCAAAAAGAGAACAATGAAATTCCACTCTTGTTAGTGAGCAGATGTATATAAATAAATATGGACACAGATCCATGTGTCCATAAGCATCTGACTGTCTCATCTGAGTTTGGTGGACTGTGAATGGTACAAATGGTGTGATAGTGGAAACCTGCTGGGGCTCTCTTCCTGTCCCCAACTGAAGGACTTGTCCTCGTGCTGCCCTTCCCTCCTTAATGATCCTAATTCCCAACCCAAGTAGTTCTCATTTGCCACACTTGAGTAATATATGCTTCTGACTCTCCCTGGGGCTGGAATGGCTACCATGTTGGAGGACAGCTGAACCTAGAATTTAAACACTCTACTGCTACCCCACATTTTAACTGGGGGATACAATTTAAGTGACACTGACACCACTATAAACACTGTTTGGTCAGTAATTAATATGTATACATATTCAAGTTTGATGCATTGATGCTTGTTTGGTGTATTGATGCATGATGTTGGATTAATCGTATGGTCATTAGGTCTGTGAGCATGAATGTTTGGGTCTGTGCAGAAGTATGTGCGTAAATCTGCGCAGCCATGCTCACTTGCATGGATACAAGACAGGGGGCAGACAGCAGGCTAACTCAACAGGGGTGATCATCTCTCATTACCCATGGTCCCTTGGTGTCCCTCTATATGACAGGGGATGCTCTGGAGTCGTATTCTTCCCAGGGGCAGATGGAATGAAGCCAGTCACTCGTTATATTACCGACCAGCTCTTCTTCCAGGGCACTCATGCACAGAACATCCATCATCAGAGAGGTGTCGCATCTAAATCACAGCAGTGTGCCCCTGACTTGTCTGGACATTTATATATGATTATAACTCTTTGTTACAAATCCCATCTGATATCCATATACCACCAATTGAACTATAAAATCATTAAACAGAGATTGCTACTGTATTGTTCAGTGTGCATATCATGTATCAATAAAAAAAAAAAAAAAAACGAGCTGGCTGTCAATGTTCATTTTGTAATTTTGATTAAGCCTAATGTAATTAGCCTATTATAAGCCTAACTGGGCAAATTATCTTAATAAAACAAGCACCTCCAATTGTGGATAGCATTGTGATATTTTTGTTGTTGTTCAACAGCAGTTATTATCAGAGAAGGCGATAGTCAGAATATAAAAAATACACTGACCCACATTTCCATCCGGCATACTGTGGTTTTTTCCCTGGTTTATAAAATAAATGGTACAGCAGTTTGTTCTCAGTTTAGTGTTGTAAGACATCCCTGTGCCCTGAGGCTACATTTATCACCAGTGGGGTTATTACCATTATTAGAACATTTAGAGCTGGTCCCTGTGGCCCAAGTTGCTGATTACATGAAAACATCTCTCTAATAACCTTAACAAGAATAATGCTCTAGGAGGACACCCACTGGTCCCTGTGGGAAAAAAGGTAACAGAGTGCTGTGGGGAACCCTTCTCAAAGTCACCCTTGCTTGCTTTTTCTTTCCCTGGCAAAAAATCCTGTTAGCCTACTACATGTCAGTGTGCAAAGTTTAAGCTCCGTTTCTGGGACCTTAACCCATACAAAATTCAGAGCAGAAGTGTTAATTCATGATTCAAGTGGCCAGGTTTAAGATGAATCACAACACTAGCATTTGACCACACTACATTGAGACATACTGCACATTGATAAACGCTGCAATATATTTATACAGAACTAGTGTGGGTAAAAAAAACACAAAAATACACAAAATACACAAAAATGAATAAAAATGTGGTTGTACACTGTTAAATTAAAAATATTGTGCTAATAATTACACACATTAACCTCCTTCCTTTAGGTAGGCCTACGGATGGTTGATTTTTCTCTCAGAATGAGCACAGAAGCATGCTCATTAATGATCTTAACAGCTTTATAACATGTTTTAACATTATTTCTGTTCGTAATAGATTGAAGAAACACACACAAGAAAACAAAAGGATTACCATAGAACAGAGCTATAACTGATTTCCGTGCACCGTCGCCATCTAAAGGACGGTTAAAAAAATGAAGTTGATGGTGACGTCAAATTTAATGTGACTGTGTGTCGTCATGTGCAGTTGAAAGTCAGTTCTTCATCGGAAAACTAGCAGAGCGGTTTAGAATACCGGCAAGTAGTTAGTGGATAATCATAGAGTTGATTTGTGTATTGACGCGTATTGAGAGAAAAAGGGCAATGGCTTCATTATTTAAGAAGAAAACAGTTGATGGTAAGTATGCAATCCTAACTTTCTGTGTTGGCAGAATATTGTGTAGGCTACTGCCAAGCTACAGCATCAGTTGAAGTCCTGGAGAATACCCAGGTTGTTTACAGTAAGTGTGCATAGCGTGCTTGAATGTTCTTTTTTCTGTTCCCCCTGCATAGTTTTCTTTTGTGAAAATCGAATTAAATGTTGGCTAATTTAGAAATGGACTCCTATGAAGCATGCAATGTGAATTAATGGTTATCATATTGGGAATACATTCCCATTTATTTAATTGCCATATTGCCACAGAAAAAAACAATGGCTGGAAATAATGATTAAAACTGTTGTAGAAAATGGAAGGGGGGGGGGAGTTAACGTTAGTGGTATAAAGCACAGGCGTGGGTTCTCCAGTAGGGGCAGACAATAAGGCAGTTGATTGGTGAGATTGATCAGGTACCATGACCTGTTTTGGTTTGAAAAGTAAGGGTCAACAATGTCTCAACAGCTGACTGATTTCTTTGTAACTGTATGCATGTGAAATGTTGTTTCACATGCATACAGTAAACAACCAATTTTCATGGAAGTGACAGATAGAAGTGTACTTATCAAAACTGCAAGTAAAACTATTGTGCTATGTAGTTTTTTTTGTTTGTTCTTCTTCATCATTACAACCATTGCCCACAGCCTTAAAGCCCCCTATTCACAGTGACTGAGTGAATGAGAATGAAACAGAGATGTTGCACATATGACTATATGTTAGTTTATCAATTGCCAATCTTTCACAGTTTTTAAAAAAAAAATCTTATCTATGTAAATCTATTGTCGTTACCTTGTGAGCTGTCCTGATGCCCCACTATCTGCAGCAACTGTAGCCAAGGGTTAGTTGGCATAGCACAACATATAAATTGAATGCCACATAACTGAAATTAGAAAGGTGTTAACACCGTGTTTGAATCCAGTCCAGTAACACAGGAGTCGTTGGACAGAGTAGCAGAATCATGGTAGACATCCATAGTTCACACCCATTTGCACATACAGTAGATGGAAATAGAAATCGTATTTTTCTTCCTCCAACTTTACAGTATTTGTCAGTAGAAACCTTTAATGATTAAAATCATTTGAGACAGGATAGTAACTTAGTAAAACATAAGCTAAATTTTATAAAAAATCAGGCCATTGATTGAGTATTCCCAACTTACGTGTTACCTGTGTAGTGTTCTCCAGCATTTTGTAGTGTCTTGAAAAAGTAGGTGTTAGAAATAACCCAGTGGTGGTATTCCAAAGTATCCCTTGATTTTACATGGGATGGCACAGTTCACTGAGTTTTGTTAGCCGTATCCCTCCCTCTATGAACACGTAGTTGAAGACGTCAGGCTACGTATGTACAACGTAGAGTTCTGTAAGGATGTTTGGGTGGGGACAAGACACTATGTACAAAATGCAAAGTTTTCAGTCAAATATTTGCTTCTTCAGTAAAAAAAAAATTAGTTCCAATATTCTTTCAGTGTTCTTCAGTGTTCAATTAAATATATGAATTACAATGTAAGACTTATAACAACAATTTAAAATTATATTTTTACCTTACAAATTTTTATTTAAAATATTGAGTTTTCCTTTCTTCTCAGTTCTTTGTCTACTTTGTATTTATTTTTTACGTGCCAGTTTGTTTTCACATATATATTTTCGTCAATATGAAAAAGCACTTTGGGGAAACAATGAAGGCATAGGCCTACTATATAGTTTTCCCAAAATCTTTCTAAAATATTACATTGCCCATTCAAGCAGTCAGTGTGATGGCTTTTTTGATTTTGATACAGGCCTGAGAGCAGGGAGATACTGAGAGGGAGACTGGAGCTCTGGTCTGCTTGGTCTCCCTCGTGTGGGCACTTTTGCCTTTCATGAGGAGAAGCTGTGCACCGCAGGCTGGTTTTAAGTTAGAGTGTGTCCAGCCTCCGAGTACCATCGGTGCTCTGGGATACCCCCACACCCATGTGTGTGTGTATGTGTGTGTGTGTGTGTGTGTCTGTGTCATTCATATCATCTACATTAAATGTGTGGGTGAGTTTTCTCAGCCTTGCCTCCAGACAAATCCATTCCCCACTGCCCACCCCCACCCACCCAATCTCATAAAGATAGTGTGTATCTCAAGGCAATATTCAGGATGTTAATGGGTTGTGTGTATCAGAGGACTTTTTGTTGGAGTGGGATTAGAGTTGGTACAACTGAGAGAGTGAGTATCCTTTGTGGTTTTATTCTCCAAGTGATCAGAAAGAATAATAATATGATATGCCTGTCTTTCTCTCTGTCCATGATGTTGCTAAAAGCATTTAATTTGAATTAAGCTCATGATCATTATACTCAGCAGCTGCTGAACTGCCTGGGTCGTTGTAGTTTTAAACTCTACTTAGAACAAAGACTTATTCTACATAAAACTAATTTCTCCAGAAATTAGCTCATGTCCATGTTGGAGTGAGCACTGTGAACCCTGACAAATCTGCATGTTTCATATCCTGGCTATTCTGACATGCTGGCTTTGTACACCATTTTAAGGGTTTGTTGTAGGTCAGTGCCCTTGCATGCTGGTTAATGTTTCCTCAGTTAGCTAGCGGCTATCAATCTGTTCACATATGGGCTTCAGCACAGAGGCCCATGGGAGAGGTGACAGCCTCTGAAGATCAGCAGAAGATCAACTGATCTCTGATAGACTGAATGTGATAGGGAAAGCCTAAATAATGGTTGTTTCCAAACTCTTGTTCTCCTCAGATATCATTAAGGAACAAGGCAAAGAGCTGAGAGGTACCCAGAGACAAATCACTCGAGACCGAGCAGCTTTGGAGAAGCAGGAGAAGCAAATGGTGAGGAAGAAATGCTTTGATGAGCTACGCCACTGTACTCACACATATGTCCCCCTCTTACACACGTAAAGTCATCAGAATTCTAAACCCCACGAGGTGGTCAGCATCCTTTGTATGTAAAGTGTTACATGAAATAGATTCATGGATAGCAAACAACCTTTTGTGTCCAGCCTTATTGTTGGTGTTAAACAGGGTTAAATGTGGAAATTAGGTTTAGTCAGATAAAGATGTGTATCAGTGGAGTCACTCAATCCATCTATTTTTCATGCTAATAATAGCAAAAGGAATGTGTGGCTCTTCATGTGCTAAAGTGCAGATAAATGCAGCATGCATATAATTACCTCTCCGGGGATCTCCGAAGCCCTCCCGCCATAAACCATCTTTTAATTAATCTACTTTTTGGGCTTTGTTCTTGGTCTGAAGAAGTCCCATGCTGGAAATGACCTATATTGAAAGTTAACACACATGCGGCTTAGTTTGTAAGTCCTTCAGTGTGGTTTGTTTCCTTTGTTGACCCCCCCGGCTTTGATTCTTCTTTTAAAAGCAGGGGGAGGTTGATGAGCTATAATTCATCACAAGTCATTTGGTTCCACCTCATTTTAAGTGCACTCAGGCACAGTGTGCTGAAGTGGTATATTGATTACACCTCTTACTTTAGTGTATTTGCACCATTTACGCATTCTTTCACAATACTAGCCCTAACTCCATAAGCACAGTTTGTAAGTACAGTGTGTTTTTCTATCATTTACATAATCATATGTTTATTCTATAATTTATACAATTATACATAAAGACAGATATATGCTTGTGTGCTATATAAATTATAATACATGTGGACTAGTTATACTTGTCAAACATTTTTTTTGGGCATTAACTTTATAACATATATAACAATTTCTCAAAAATCTCAGAAGTGATTCCTCTTGTGAAGATCTCTTGTCTTTTCTTCACAACTTCATGAGCACTCCATTAGTCTCCAGACAGGATCCATGTCCATCTCTCAGACATTTATCTCTCCTTGGCGCTCCACTTTCCCCAGCATTTGACAAACCCATAAACCATTCCAAAACTCAAAAGCCAGCAAGCCCCTGTCTCTCACTGAGCACTGAATTAGGACATCTTTCTAATAATGCAGACAGAAAGAAAAATACACCTGAACTCATCTCCTCTTTTGTCTTCTTTTAAAACTTGTGATGGAACAAGATTAATCTCTTGTTTTCCTGAGTGAAGTAGGGCAATGCTGAGCATCTCTGTCGCTAATGCTTTGTTTTCTGCTTAGCCAGCAGATGTGATTTTAAACAGTAGCAGCAGCGGCAGCACCTGCTTTACGAGTGCCATCACTGTACAAGCCAAGGGCTCGGCCCCATTTAGCTCATCAGCGGGAATAGGTCTGTCAGTGATGGCCTGTCAGTGTCTCCATGCTCAAGAGACATCCTCTTCAGCAAACACTGATGAACAAACATGCCTTGCATTCTTGGTTATGAGCCTCACTAATAGCTGTTGGAACAGCCACTGCTGCCACCATTCTATGCCGACATCTGCCAGTGAGCCCATAAGCAAATAGGTAGTGCTTATCTGGCATCTCATTTTGTCTGCGTTTATAGTTATGACAACTGTCTGCACATCAGCATAGCTTGAGGTTCAAGCACCTGCCCGTTTAAAAGCTGGCTTCCCCATATCACAAGAATCTTCTCAGAGAACACTACAATAAGATAAGATAAGATAAGACTTTATTGATCCCACAGCTGGGAAATGTACTTGTCACAACAGCCCAGTAGTATATAAATAAAAGAGTAAGAAAGTTGTATACAGTATGCCCAATGAATTACTCTTCAGACATAAAAAAGCTTTTAATGTTTGCGTTTGAAGTTGAGTTCAGTAATGATGTGAGTAGAGTATTGTGCTCTAAATGTGAAGCACCACTGAAAGTGGAGCAGGGCAGATGAAATGCTGTTAGGCTTGCTGCTGCCGTATAGCCTGGCCTCGGACACCTAGGTTTTCTTTCAGGGAGATCTAGTCTGGAACACCATAGTTCATAACCGTTTCAGGGTTTTTAAAGTTTAGGCAAAGTAGGAAGTAATGTTAGGAATCTCTGATCAATGTGATCGGTAAGGCTGGACCAATGATTCAAAGTTAGTGCCCGCCATGATCAAAGTGTTGGAAATGTTTCCCAATCGAGAGTCACCAGACTCTATTCACTTTCCCCAGCATTTGACAAACCCATAAACCATTCCAAAACTCAAAAGCCAGCAAGCCCCTGTCTCTCACTGAGCACTGAATTAGGACATCTTTCTAATAATGCAGACAGAAAGAAAAATACACCTGAACTCATCTCCGCTTTTGTCTTCTTTTAAAACTCGTGATGGAACAAGATTAATCTCTTGTTTTCCTGAGTGAAGTAGGGCAATGCTGAGCATCTCTGTCGCTAATGCTTTGTTTTCTGCTTAGCCAGCAGATGCTGGACCAATGATTCAAAGTTAGTGCCCGTCATGATGCAAGTGTTGGAAATGTTTCCCAATCGAGAGTCACCAGACTCTATTCATTTTGTGAATTAGTTTGGATTTTTTCAGGCTAGCTGCCTTATAGTCCCAAGGGAGAGATTTGGAAATGCATAGACACACACACACACACACACACACACACACACACACACACACCACACACACACACACACACACACACACACACACACAAACACACACACACAGACATATGGATTCTCAAATGAATGTATATATTTCAGTGCTTATTCATGGAAGGTTCCCCAAGGCAGAAAAGGGGGTGTTGTTTTCATTCAATTACAAATGTAAATAAGCACAGACTGCTCTGGCCCCTCACTGGTGAGCTGATGTCATATGCCACTGTCCTGTGTGGTCACTCACAGTGATGGACTTTGACCCAGTTACAGATCTGCAAAGGAAAAGGTTATGTATTAGCATTAGTGAAATGTTAGAACTTGTTATTAGAACTACATGTACTCTGTACTATGAAATACTCTTTTGTTCTCTTCTGAGGTAATGACACCATGTGTTGTCCCTTTTTTGAACAGGAAATGGAAATAAAAAAGATGGCCAAGACAGGTAACAGGGAAGCTTGCAAGATCCTTGCTAAGCAGTTGGTCCAGCTGAGGAAGCAGAAGAACCGCACGTATGCTGTAAGCTCCAAGGTTACCTCTATGTCCACCCAAACCAAAGTGATGAACTCTCAGATGAAGATGGCAGGAGCCATGTCCACCTCAGCAAAAGTGAGAAGCACATCTGGTATTTGATATAATATATGTGTACTGCCTCCACTCTGAGGAGCACATCAGGTATTTTATATAAGATCTGTTTATTGCCTCCATTCTGAGGAGCAGATACATGTGTTAGACTGCACAGTGTAATCAGAGACTTGTCCAGTCAGCAGAAAACACTGTATTATTCCAATTACAGTTGTTGAACATGCAAGGATTTTAAAAGTGGGTATCCATTCAATCTTTATACTGGTTAATTTGAAACCTCACCCTCTGCATGTATAATACTAGTCCCTCTGTCTGTCTCTGTTTAGTCTGATTTTCTGTACTTGGTTTCAGTTGGTCTACATCTATGAACAATACAACTCCTCACTGAGCTCAGTACATCAAAATAATTCCTAATTAGGGATACAATACTTTGTTTAAGCAAAATCTGTATTCTCTAAGTGGTAGCAGTGTGGTTGGTAAGGAGACATTGTAAGGCTAGGGTTGTGCTATTTACAGTGTTGCTAGTATACATTGGCCAATTTCATACACATAGCCTTTTGTGTTACAAATCATAGAATATTTGTGTTAATTACATTGCTTAGGAGTATTGGTGTGTCAATGTCTCTGTACTCTGTCAAATTTGAGTTTTCATGAAGTAACAAAATATGGTCATACTGTATACAAATGTTCTTTTCACAAGTTCCTGTATGAGACACATATGGCATTGCCATCTTCTGTGTTGTATGAGCACCATAAAGCCTGAAGTCAGACATTAGAGTGAAGGACAGGGGCAATGCTCCACTCTGCCCATATGCTCTCTCCTCCTGCAATAGGCCTCGCCATACAGCCAAAGGGGCAATAGCAGCAGAGTTTTGGTGGCAGGCACTTGTGTAGTGTACTAAACAACGGTCTTATATATGAACAGATCCCTCTGCAGGCACACCAGGTTGGTAAAAGCCAGATTAGTAAAATATGCAAATGAACACTAATTGAATTCAGTCTCTGGCTGCTCGTTTATGCCCCCCTTTCATCAGCCCTCCCTCTCTCCCTAGGATGGTGTGTGTGTGTGTGTGTGTGTGTGTGTGTATGTGTGTGTGTGTGTGTGTGTGAGAGAGAGAGAGAGAGAGAGAGAGAGAGAGAGAGAGAGATAAAGTACAAGTGTTTGTTGTCTGTGTCTGCAGTAGTTCAGCTCTAGCAAAAGTAGGCCATGTTTACATTATCACATCCAGTCATGCTTTGTAGGTGCAGTAGAAAGGAGGATGGTATTAGAATTTTCTACTGTCTGTTACTCACTGTCCTGGGAGCTGGTGTCAGCCACAGCTGTTTCAGAGTGCAGTAAATAAGAAATGGGGTTTAATGAGGCCATGGTAGAGAGAGAGAGAGAGAAAAGAGAGAGAGATCATGTTGGGTTGTACAAAGAAATATTGCTTTCTGTTCTCTGTTCTCCTCTGTAGTGTTGAGGTAGTGCCACTCACTGACATAATGAGACATACTTGGTAAGATTCATAGTGGTACGCAAATGAATTCCCACTACTTATTGGATTTATTTACAGCATGTGTACTTTTTATCTGTGTGGGCCGTCTTTTCTCTGAAATCACAGAAATTATGTGATTCATTTTTATTCCTAAGACCATGCAGACAGTAAATAAGAAGATGGACCCACAAAATACATTAAAGACTATGCTGGACTTCCAGAAGGAGAACTTGAAAATGGGAATGACAGAGGACATGAGTAAGTGTCCTTCTACACTTGAATCATAAACCTCCTGGCTTAGCCAGCAGTTACTGTATGTAGGGTACAAAATTATATGTCTAAGGTATTTCTACTCCACAGTTAACAACACATTGGATGAGATATTTGAGGAATCAGGAGATGAAGAAGAATCGCAAGATATTGTGACGCAAGTTCTGGATGAGATTGGAATTGAGATCTCAGGAAAAGTGAGTTTCTTCCATTTTATACCTGTTTATCTGTATTTATTTATTTCGAGTTTGTCTTTTTGTATGTCTTGTGTAAGCTAATTGGCCTTTTGGTTACTCTGTTGGCAGTAAGGAAATAATGTCTTTCTTTATCTTTGATGTAAACACTCCTCTTACCCCAGCTTCAATGTTTGCTGGTGTTGCTACTGCTGTCAGTGTTGCTTTAGTTCTAACTTTAGCACTGCCACCACTGTTCTTTCTTACTACATTGTGAAATGAGCGCTTTGCTGCAACGTCATTATACTCCACACTCACACACTATCATCTACACTGTTCACTGAATATCCGAGTAAACTTTCAATTGACCAGGACTTCCGGTCTGTAGTCTCATTTTTGAGCCAGCATATCCTTCCATCTTCACTATCATCATCAATCACCTGATTCACAGTGCACTCAGCTCAGTGAAAATGTCCAAAACTGTGTCCTTTTCTTCCCGAGTGTAATAGTTGTGTGTTGGGGAAACCAAATGTATAAAAAAAAACTGGGTTGCTTGCATTGTGTAAATAAACAATGGTGCAATCAGTAAAACAATGAACAATAAACAATCAGTGTCTCTGATGCTGTTTTGCAGATGTCAAGAGTTCCAGCAGTAGGCAAGTCCCCCCTTCATTCATCCAAGACAAAAACTAGCACCACCATTTCAGATGATGAGATTGAGAGGCAGCTCAAAGCCCTCGGGATGGACTGACCGTCTCCTGAAACCCTCAGCTGGTGCATAATCTGCAAACTCATGAGTGCTTCTACAGCCAGCCCTGAGGGCTACCTGAAGTGAAGTGAGCTGGGCATAGAGATTGAGATGAGGAGGTTGGATGTGGGTGGTAATGAACTGATGAAAAAAACTCACACTCTTCAAAGCTGAAACAGATGTCTGATGCTTTGTAGACTAGAGGGTTGAGTGTGATGGGGTTCTCCTGTGTGGGTCTGTTTGCCTGGAAGTGGCAGATTGAGAGGCTCTGATAGTTAGGTCAACAAACAATATGCTGCTCACTCTCTGCAAATTAATATTGGTAATTGTTTGGAAAACATGGTTCTATGACACCATGGTTCTATGGACTGAGGATGTGACTTACATTTTAAATGCACAGTTCCTTACAATCCCAGAAAAAGAAAGAAATTATGTTTTACCTCACCAAATATGTTTAGCTATCTTGTGGTTATTTTAGGATGGTACAATGTCTTTCATAGCTGCATACAAGCATGGGCTTCTGTAGGATGTAGAGGTCTTTCTACTGGTAGAATTGACAGTATTTGTGCATTAACATCTTTATTTTTTGTCTTTATAGGTATCTCACTGTGAGTATTAATCTTTGTTATGCTTGATAGGGATTCCTTAAACACTTTAAATTACATGATCAAAATAGATTTTAAAAACTTGTTTCCCTCCTGTCATCTAAAGAAAATATTTGAATGAGAATAAAAATGATGAACTCATGAAAAAAATGTTGAACTGAAACAAAATTCTGTGACTGGAAATAGCAGCAGGGTGTGGCCTTGAACTAATGTGAGAACTACTTACTGCCATGCTGATGCCTGTGCATGTCAACCTTAACACAGAACATCTGATCATTGTAAAAGTCTAGCTAATGGTAATTCTGAGGGTTTTTGAAGTACATGGACTATACACATGGCAATTAATAGGATAGGTCAAGAGGGCAATTTTACATTGGTTGAAAGGTTGTGGCCCTTGCATAAGAAATCAAAGCGTAATTTCTGTTCAGCACTTCTCTGAAAAAGCCATCTGTAGACAGAACATCTTCAGTGTTGAAGCAAAGCCTTGTTACATAACACCTATAGATAAGTAGCCTGTAAACCAAACTCATTCACGAAGTTAATAGAGTCTCACTGACAATTGTGAAACTTTTCCAACACTTTCATGGTGACAGGCGTAGACATATAGCGTTAACTTTGAAATCATTGGTCCAGCCTAATCAATCACATTGATCAGGGATTCCTGCTGACGATACTTCCTACTTCGCCTAAACTTTACAAACTGACAATAAACAGCATTGACAGTCAGTAAACAATATATGTGAGCCTACCTTTGCTGTACATACATTTACTCATTCTTCTAACTGCAATTTTTGATGGTTGCAGGCGCCGATACTACCGTTTGCCACAACTACTTTTGATTTCGAAATTATAGCGTCATCCCCTCTCATTTCTAATTAGGCAGATAATCTGCCGACTGATGGAAACGCTAGTGAACTACTGTATGGTATTCCCTGAAAGTAAATCTAGGTTGGCGTGGCAAGGCTAATAGATAAGCACTGTTTTTTGGGAAGACACTGTTGAAGTGTTGTGAATATATGAGGGATGGTGATCATTATGGCGAAAATAAAGTAATACATGAGACTAAATGAGAATACTCTTGCATCGGTGTGACTTGATCTGTCTGCTCATTTCCTCTTACTGGAAAAAAAGCAATATACTGCACTTATGTTAATTTCATGTCTTGTCTTGTAACTTGATATCTCTGCAATTTTAAATGTTGGAAATTTGATAACATGTTATGTTCATATGGTTTCAAGATCTACAGTATGTGTATATATATTAATGTATAGTTTGTTTGGCTTTTTACCTAATAAAGCAATTTGCCTAACTTGGTACCTTTGAGACATTTTGATTATACATTATCTCCAATTAACTGTAAGGTTAATTTGAATTAGCCTATATTTGCAGACTTAATTGAGTTAAGCAGTGATTTATTGCTTAATCACCTTAAAGAATTACCGATTGAGCTGAGTATGAACTTATTGAACCTCTTACTCATAATGGCTCGTAGAATGCATTTCAATCTCCGCTCACTCTCTCAGCAATGAATTGGCATTGCCATCACTATCAGTCATGCCAATGGAATGTTGAATGTTTCTGAATGGACACACTTGGCAATGGTCTTTCTTTGTTGCTTGAAACTTTACTCTGACCATAACAAAATGTGTTATGTTCAATCTGAATCAAGAACATTTCTTGGTCATATTTTCAGTTATGCTACCTTTTCATTCATTTTAAGTTCCTCTTAGGCAGCTTTTAAATTTTCATCACATCAGAATTGATAATGAAAGAAAACATTATTTCTATGAGACCTTTAATGAGCCCACAAGTACCTCAATAAATCTAAAATATTTGAATTTTAAACAGTTCCAATGAGGAATAGTCTTGGACCAAATAATTTCCTTCTGCTGCATGTGCAGAAAAAACTCATATAACATCTCTTGTAAGAAAAGCTGTGTTTTTCCATAAAAGTTCACAGCCTAACTACCTATCATGTTTTGTTTCTGAGGTTGACTTTAATGTATCACATCATTGTATATTTATGGTGTTATTAAAGGGTCTTTCCAGAGGATGATCTGTGTTGGTAGGCTATACTAGTGGGTTCTGCTGACAGAATCCATAATACTGTTGATACAACCCACATATCTTTCTCACATGTAGGATAACATCCCATGGTGAAGTTGTACATCGAGAATATAGACTTTAGTGCTTCATTGTCAACAAGACATATAGATGTGTTACATAAAGCCAAGACAGCTGTCCTGGGCCAACCCAGGCACCTGAATGAGTAAATTATCTTGGAGATCATGCACTATAGGGACATCTTATACTCCATTGTGTATGCAGCTTACTGTATTAGGGTGAAAGCTCTTGTGAAATATGGGGGTAAATCCTGCTGAGGGCTTCCTTCATCCAAGAAATATTTTATGGATGTTTTAATAATGAATCTGTTATATTATTCTATTATTATTGGATACATTTAATCATTTATTGTAATGATATTCTATGATTGTTCTATTAGGTCTATCAATTAACTATACATTCTGTACAGTATTCTGTGAATGTTTGGTTGATGAGGAAGATAATACCTCCATTAAATAGTAATACATCCTGTTCATTCAGAATTGAAAATGTGACACAACAAAGACGCAATGTCTTTTATGAATGTGTTTAATCATAATACATACTGTATCATGATGATACAGGTAAAAGAGATGCATAGAAATGCCATTTGTTTTAAAATCACATTATTATAACTATTTTCATTATATTAATAGCATAAATTATCAAATATATTATTTGAAATATACCAACCCTCCATTATTATGAAGGTAAGGTGAAATGTACAGTAATACCATAATTAATGACAGTGAGTGGTGATTGTGTAAACATGTAATTAGTTTGAGAACACTTTGGATCAAATATAATCTGGGGCACAATGTTTTTGTCAAAATAAGCAGTACTCAGGTATCAACTGAAGTTAAGTCTTTCACTGTATATGTCCAGCATCCAAATGAAGCATGAAACACATAGGCCTACATTACGATTTATAATCCACCATTGTAGTTTACTCACATTAGGTCAGAGCTAAACATATTTTTCCACTGCTCTGAGACAAAAATTCCTGAGGTTTATTTTCTGTATGTCATTGCAAAATCTCCATGGAAGAGTTACACATGATATCTACCTACAGGAGGGAACCTCTTTAGAAAAGAAAGAGCTGTGGTGCAGGTTGGTTTTGACACGCTTCTCCCGCTGCCTGCGATTGCAGAACCACACGCGCACTACCTCTTTCTCCAGGTGCAGCCCTTCCGCCATGCGGACTATCTCCTGCGAGGATGGCTTGCTCTTCTCCACAAAATTTCTCTCCAGGGCCTCTTTTGCCCCCATACTGTGAAGAGAAAAGATATGAATGTGCTGACATGCAAAAGGATAGAAGATGAAAGGTCTTCCCAGCAGTGTGTTTACCTGATGGTTGTTCTCCGCTTCCGCTTTCTCTCGTGCATGCCCATTTTCTCATTAAATAGAGCTGTACAGGCGGCAACAATTCAGATTAGCATTCATATGGCCTAAGGTTAGAGAGGCTTAGCATTCCTATACATTATTACTGATTATCCATTAGAAGAGTCAGTTTCCTCTATAATGGGACGGCAGCAAATTATAATGATGCAAATTATAAGATGCATGGTCAGGTCAATCCTATATGTATTTACATGACTTGTGCCATTGCACACGCTCACAGGGTTTGATTTTGTTTGTCCACTCACCTCCAGCCTGTTCGGCCTCCTCCAGCCACTTGGCCAGGATGGATTTCAGCTTACAAGCATTTTTGAAGCTGAGCTGAAGGTTCTCAAAACGGCAGATAGTGGTCTGGCTGAACTCTGACCCATGGACAGCAGCTAGCGCCTCACCCACATTGGTCTGAGTGTATCCTGCCAGATGACATTGTAAGAACCCTGTCAGTGTAATCTATGAGGGTGAATGATCGCCTACATATATTGACAAAAATGAATAATGACGGAAATTAGACCTTCCTCCTTTCCAGCTATATCAGATCCCAGTTTATTTCACAACAACGTCTGGCACCCAGTGACACTAGCAGTGCAAGTGGATGTATTTCCTATGTTGTTCAATTCGCTTTATTGAACCATGTGCATACATGGAAATATTGTTATATGTATTGAGAACATACCCAGCTTGATCCTGCGCAGTTTGAAATCATTAGCAAACTTCTCCAGCTCCCGAATCTGGGGTGAGTCCATGTCAGGGGGTTCCTCTGGGGGTCGGCTCTTCCTGCGGAGCTCCTGTTTGATGTCGCCCAGGCTGGGCTCCTCCGTCAGAAGGCCCTGGGGCAGCGGGGTGAAACTGTGGCTCAGCGCACATGACCCACCTCCCAGGCTGTGCTCTGGGAACTTGTACAGGCATGGGGCCAAGCTGCCTTTTGAAACACATTCAGACACATTTCAAGAAATATTCCAGGGCAACACCATCCGACCTGATGCCCTTCTGGTCCTGCAGAGCTGGAGTTAGAACACAAGCCCAAGGAATCCCAGCACACCACATTATTCAGCACAGGAAAAGGGGTATTGCTACTGTATTGCCCTAAAGCATAAACTCTGTAGTGGGTACACCGACAGATCAAAATGTAGGCATGAGTGTGGTCTACTAAGGCAACCCATACAGTAAGTGAACAATGCAATGCAACGTTACACATGTAGGAGCCACAATCAGTGTAATGGAAACACTACCCCCTAGTGGTTGGTTTGGGACATCAATGCAAAAGACAAACTATATTGTGATGTACCAGACATTTCATTTTATATGTGAATATGTGTTTTGTTTTACAAATCAAGACTTGAAATAAGTTGCATGGACACCCATCGACACCAATTCTCCTTGGTTTGGCCCTTTGTGTGACAACAGTCAAGGTTTTATTGTAATGAGCTCATTTAGGCTACATTCACACTTCATTTAGGCTTTCATTGAATCACGTTTTAAATAATTGACATAGTTATCTACTCAGCAGAGCATTCTGGATATAGGTGAATAGTATTGTGTGCTATGAGGTGGATCAGGTGGACTCACACTGCTGAGCGAATTGGCCTTCAGGGATTTATACACAGGATTTACGGATACACAAGCCATCAGTTACCTGCAGAATGCTCATCATTCACACATGGACATTCACACATTGCCCTCACAATTCTGGGTGTGAGGTGAATGGTCTCTGTCATGATAGTACAGTTGAGTGATTTACCCCCTGCAAACACTGGGGGGAAGCATGGCAACAAGAATCGCCTTACCACTCCTTAAACAAAGCCATTCTGCACATCATTGCTTAGCACCAGGTTGTGATACAAATCTGTAGTACGTCAGTTTCCATGATTAATGTGTTACTTTTTAACCCATTTTTTAGAATCTAAACAATGCAAAGGAACACACACTGATAAAATGCTTCCCATGTGCCTATAGTCTTCAGAAGCAGGCTGAGTTGTCATTATTCTGAGGGATTTTCAATAGAAAGCCTACATTGTTTTTAGTAGGCTATCTTATGGAAAACACAACTTCTTTTCTTTTACTGCTTTGTCTGAAATTCTAAACACTACATAAGCCACTGCAGAAAACATCAGTGCAAACAGTGGCATCTAGTGGTTATACCTGGTAATGTGTTGGCTCCGTTGACCATGTTGGGATGGGGCATGCTACAAGTCTGTAGGATGCGAGTCTGTGAAATGCTAGCAGAGAGCATCTCCTGTGCTGTGAGGAGAGGAAGAAGCCACTGTAACTTTAGACAGAGAAGAACACACATCCCACCCCTTAACAGCCCTCTCTCATTCCCTCCCTTCTGACTTCACAGAGGCCTGAGTCACCAGCAGTCAGTAATGAAAGGCCAAGAAGCCCTACTCAATGAAACTGTGCTGTGTGCGTACACACTGGGTCCTCACCTGCCATCATCCCGTATGTCGTCTGCTGGTTGCTATAGTGACAAGGAGGCATGGGATAGTGCAGGCCAGCTGATGTGTTGCCAAGGGCAGAGGTGGACAGGTGCATGTGAGACCGCTTGGACGACTGGACCAGAGACAAACCGGAGGACACTTCAAAGAGAATTGACCCATCAGAACACACCATTAGAGGAGAAAGAACAGATCACCAGACAGTGATAGATTTCACAGAAGTTGTATTTCCAGATCAGTGAAATTAATGTTAACAACATTACAAATTGCTTAGACGGATGACACTGACAAATGCACATAATCAAAGGACACCTGTAAAATACAGTAGGACATGACAAGATGATGTTTTCACACCATACTATGAAATTAACAATATATATATACAATTAACAGAAATATATATAATAATTAACAGAAATGAGATAAATCCTCAAGCCGAGACCTCATAATGTCACAGAACTCGGCTGAAGATCCAGTGCATTGCTGGTTTGCTGGCTAACTGGCCAGGCTTGATTTACTTCGAGAGAACATTTTGCAACCCCATGAGTGCTAACACTAACAAAGTTGTTTTTCCTTTCCTGAAACTCAACTTTTAAAAAGCACCACTCACTTTTGTTGTTCCCTATATGGATCTCTACCATTACTGAGGCCTCTCCATTCACATGGTTTAGTTTAGAATACTTCAAATGCGCTGAAACAACTTACAGCCTACAACCTCAGCTTTATATAAATATATACCATGTTTTTCCATTGTGAAAATTGTGAATCATGGTTGTGCTACAATGTTAGAATAGTTCCATTCAGATACTTGACTTCAGGCAACAAATTAAACTAACAAACAATTAAAATAGACAGTCTCATCGAGTGAGTCATAATTGTATCAGATGCAAAGATGCTGTTGTAGCCCACCCACGACCCCTTGGTTTGCTCTGCTTCATGAGTGTGAGAAAACAATGGGCAACTGTTTGCAGTCCAGTATTTCCAACTCTAGTCCTGTATTGTGATTGTTTTAGCCCATTAAAGGAACACAATTTAAGTTGGTATGGTTTTAAGGTATGATAAATATGTTTTGTATAGATAACTAGACTTTCTATCATTCTCAAATTCATTTTGATAGTATACAGTAGATAAACACAAACTAGTGGCCAGTTAGTCACTATGTAGTTTTCTGCTCAGGTACCCCATGGAATACAAGAAAAGTATTTACAATACAACATTGGTAAATTTACACACAAGGCTAGCTAGCTTGGTTCGCTCACATTTTAGGCTACATGAGACTGATTCAAATAAATGTCTTTGCCAGTTTGTTTAAACCTCACAGACAACAAGCTCAGGAAACTGAAATAAACATCTGTTCCATTTCAAAGACTTGCAAAATATTTATGTGTATTTGTGGCAGCTTACATTTATGTTTAATTTATGTTATACATGATATTTATTCATTTACCAGATGCTTTTATACAAAGCAACTTACAAAAATGAGGAATAACAATCAAGCTACAATGCAGAGGAGACCCATTAACAATTCACTA
This sequence comes from Alosa sapidissima, assembly GCF_018492685.1. Taxonomy (NCBI): domain Eukaryota; kingdom Metazoa; phylum Chordata; class Actinopteri; order Clupeiformes; family Clupeidae; genus Alosa; species Alosa sapidissima. Next base: position 23,852,768 of record NC_055958.1, on the reverse strand, counting down.
CATCAACTTCTAGAGGATGAGAGTGCAGAAGTTTTACGTTTTAAGGCTAAACATAGCATAAAGAAAGCATCATTCACCTTTAAAAAACCCCCACATAATTTCATTGTTGTAAGTATAAGTAAAAGCCCAATGTGATCATGTAAAAGGTGTGTAGTCATTATGCTTTTAAGCAATCAGCACACACAGAGACCTCATTAGCCCTGTCTGGGGCTTTCTCCAGCAGTGCGCTACTGTACAAATGGCAGTGACATCAACATTTGTTGCAGGAGACACAAGCTAATAGGCTACCGAGGACTCGGGGGAGCTTTGCCCCATGGGGGTTTGGGTCTTGTAGGAAGAGCCAGCAGGGGCATAATCAAACATATCACAGTCATCCACATACTCTGCAAACCCATTACATTTCCCAGATACATGTCCATCCACAGCCCCTCTGTCACTTTAACTGTTCCCTGTCTCCCACCCACCCCCAATGCTGCCTCTTTCCAGCTGTCAGAAGCCCTCAGGGAGAAACCACTTCACAGATAACTGCTTGGCTCCTAGTGCTAGAAATGTTCACAGTTCATTTATAACAATCTCCTTGGCCTTCTTCCCACTCACACTCAAAGGTGCTGCAGAGCATTAATTGGGCAAATGTGGCTTTCTCCCTCACAAACAGAACCAAGTAAGACCGCACTGAACAAATAATTTTTTGCAAAAATATGAAATAAAGTTATATATATATATATATATATATATATATATACATTTATATACAGTATGTTATTCTAGAAATAAAAAGTTTGACAAATATTGTATTAAAAAATGTATTATTTGTAAGATAGGATTGGAGATGGTAGCTGTTTAGGAGTTTATCTAGGAAGGGTTTCTGAATCACAGAGTGGAACAGAGGCCAAATCTCCTGTACCTGAGCCAGTGGCACTACGTTGTGAAGCATGGGCTTACCTGCAGACACCATGTTGCTGGCGTGGCTGCTTACGGGCAGGCATTCCCCTGTGCTGGCGTGGTGCATTAGCAGTGGCAAGGCAGGGGAGTCTCCTGCAAGTGTGGTGAACGAGTCCGCGGCACTGAATGTCTGGCATGTCATCCTGGAGTCCAACTCTTCTTCTGCGCTCCGACCCTGATTGGTACCTCACCTTCCTCACTGCAGCAGAGGATACGAGCTGGCGAGGCTGAGCACACCTGTGGGAGGCGCACACTGTCGTGTGCAGGTATTTATATCAATCCCAGCAGTCCCCCTCATCCATGTTAATGCCTCCTGTATCCCCAGGCTGTTACCACCCTAGAGCTGGACTAAAGGGGTAATTTGGGAAAAGAAAGGACGAAACCTGACACTTGTTCCCCTGTGTTTGACTTTTCATTTCTTTCACAGACACACTACTACTGGCTGGACTAGGCCACTCGGATTGTTTACAGATGGAGCCCATAATGTGGCTAAACATATACAGTACACAGCAGAACATTATTTATATATAAAAAAACAAACATCCCTGAAGCAAAACATTTCTTTGGATACATAGGTGTCTTACTGTGCCAACAATGAAACAGCATACAGTCAGACAAGAATTAACAAGGTCTTTTTGTTTACAAATATCAGGGTTTTTCTTGCATCAAATAGTAAGTCACTTATGTGATTTTGATAACACAATATTGTTTATACAATGATGTAAAAAAAACATGATGAAAATAGATGCCATAGTGGTGCCTATTTCATGCTGGATTTTTTAATTGAGTTTTTCTCAAAAGTGCACTTGGACCTTGTTAATTCTTAGTTAACGATATGCCAAAGATGAAACTAACCTGAAAATGAACACAAGGACATTGGATCAAAGTACACAATATGGATAAATATAGTCATCAATATGATGTACACAGGAGGAAACTATGGTAATTATTGAGTTTGAGTGAAAGCCTTGGGTATCAGCTAAGGTGACCTTATGACACCAGAGCAACTGTTCTAGCACAGAGAACCATCTGGTCAGGAAGGATTAAGTTGTACATGGCCTGTATTATGTTAGTCTGTTTGTTTACATGAGTTAAAGACAGACGTTTTAGCCAAACCTGAACAGTTAATCTTTATGTTAGGCAGTTGGTCAATTGCTATGGCTTTCATCAGCCTGGTCAATATAGGTGGGAGGCAGGTGAGGGTCCTCAACGCATGTAAATGAATCCCCTCAAAGCCTCCTAATGCTACATGAGAACCAGGCCTTTGGGCCACTTCTTTTTCAAAAACACAGTGTATATACATAGATTGAAACCTCAGTTGACTGCAATTAATTGGCTGTTTCAATTCAATTTGTAATATACCCTGATTCCTGCACATTGGTACTCAGTGGTATCGCATTATGCCAATGTCATAGATTAAGTGTATAATGGAAGTATTTAGCAGCTTGGCATGACAACACAAAAATAAATCCTAAAAATAAATGATTTACAGTGCTATAATCTGCAATACTTCTGAAGGATAGGGAGTAGAAACATAAGCACCTTAAACCTCCCATGGATGAGTTGATTATGAAAAAATACCCTTTGAAAAAGCCTCTACACCTTTGACACTCCTGCCAAATGCATGTACACACATACACACTCATGGGATGGGATCAAGGTGGACTGTGAAGGCAAGCATTTGCAAACAGTAGGGGAACAAAAAGGGGATAGAGCTGGCTGATTTAGGAAAGTAAGGGTGACGATTATTACATCTCTCAAGCAAATCCCTCAACACTGAACCTCTTTGGTCAGCCAGTGTAACCAGGCACGACCACACAAAGCCACTGAACTTAATTAGCGTGAGGAGCATGAGCTGCGACACAGCTCTCACCCCCTGCACCTGCCCTGCCTCTGTCTCCACTCAGGCCCGATGTGCAGTCACAGCTCCAGGCCTTGATCCCACAGAGGAGTGGGAACTCAGTCAATGCAAGTTTTCTCACAGGTATCATATCAAACTAGCAGGTAGCAGCACATGTGCATGGCATAGTAAGTGCAGTGACCTTGTAGCTTGTGTACATGTACACGTTAGTATGTGTGTGTGTGTGTGTGTGTGTGTGTGTGCACGTGTGCGTGCATGTATGTTTCTTTGTTTGTGTGCCTGTTTCTCTCTCTCTCTCTTTCTGAAAACATAGCTGGCCTCAGCTGCCATAGATTTATTCCTTAGTGAACTGAAAACTCTGTCACAGGTCCATAGATGACGTAAGTGTCTGAGACTAATGATAATAAAGACATTTAATAAATCACTTGTCCATTATAAATGTCACCTGAAATACAGGGGAAGATGTAATGGTCTATCCAGATTTATTATCTTAATTCATTATACAAACATGGGGCTCAGTGTACTGATGCATATCAAGAGTAGCTTATATTCGATTCCTAAAACATCTGTCCCACAGGGATGGATGATTCAGATATCACTGAATAAACAGGTGAAGCAGTGGCAATGAAGGTAATTTCATCAGCATATTCAGCATCTGTCCACATCATGAAAGGTTAGCTGGGATATACTGAGAAGACAGAACCTCTCATCTGGCAAACATGGGATTCCAACCCCCTTACAAATAACAACAACCCCCCTTACTCATACAAATGTTCTGTCAACAATTTGTCCTGGTTTTTTTATTGTCATTCCATTTGCATAGATTACTGATAACTTTTTTACATTTTCAGTGATTATTTTGCTCATTGTGTATGTTATTGAATCCATTATGCATTTACCTCAGAGAATTTACCTCAATCTAAGAGTGATAAATTGCACAGTGAAAGAAATACAGAGAAATGGCCAACTATTTAACCAGAAAAGAGAAATTCTTCAGTATAGAAGTACATGTGACAAAACATGACTGCTTCCCTTTAGAGGAATAGTGCTTGCATATGAATGGATGAAACAAAAATATAGTCTCTTCCTTGAAATAAAATGGCTCCTGGAGTGCTAATAATGCTCACACATGATGCTCACACGTGACAAAATGTTCTTCTTAAGACTTCTTCTTAAGAGAGCATCTTGAATTTTATTAGCCAGTGTAGCCTACAGTATTAAAATAACCAATATCAAATATAACATCTCATATCATTACCAGTTAACCCTTGCTCATAAGAGATCTCTTTGCATAGTAATCACTGCATGACATGGTTAAAAAATTTAACTATTCAGTTATACTATTCAGGAGACAGAAGAGTAAGTTACTCTTGCTCAAGAAATGTCTTCTTGACAATATAATGCAAATCCAAATATTTTGTGTATGGATATTCACCATGTGTATTACAACAGCATGTTTAGTAAATCATACTTAAAATAAGATACATTTAAACATTTATTGAAGCATATATCATATGCTAGCATGGAAATGAGAGGCTCTTTTACCATCTTTACTCTTTGACAGCTCTTTGGATAGCTATAATATATGTCTTTGTAATGCTAAGTTTGGCTGTGCCACAAGAAAAGACTTAATGGGTTAAAAGTTCTAACATGGAATGAAAATGGAATGTGATGAAATACTCTTACAGTCAGTGTGCCTCTGTCTGGTAATGAGTGTAAATGAGTGTTCTATGCATATTTGAGATCATTTCAGACATACACAGAAGCACTAGGTGAGAATTTACTTTGCCACCAAGAGTGTTATTCTAAATGCTATGAAACTAAATAGCACAAACAACGTCAAACATTGAAATAGCCTATCTGCATTTGCCATATCCTCTACTAGTTTATCGTCATTGAATGGATTTATTCCCACTCACAGGGTTCCTACACATTTTCCATTTCAAAATTCCATACTTTTCCCATACTCAAATGTTCAAACTTCTCGTTAGATTTTTCTGACCATATTCTAGACATTGTCAATGGAGCGTTCTATTAGCATTGTGAAAAGCTGTATAATAATGTTTATTATTAACTTGTTAGCCCTCAGAAAACACTTGCCCATTGTTGGATACTTTTCATTGGGGAAGTGTTGTGTTGGAAGGTGCACTCACATTTGATGCAGCATAGCCTACATATGTTGGGAGACTAGTGCACTGCTGGCAGAGGCCTCAGAAATCACCGTAAACAGTATTATTTGTTTGCAATAACAGTTTATCAGATAATGCAGTATCCATGTCTTGGTAACTTTTACAAAATCAAAAAAGACCAGTGTTTTAGCAGAAAAAAGCAGAGCTACGCAAACAAACCAGTGCACAATGGTATAAGGCACGTGCATAGAACAGGGGTTCTCGATTTGGTTTTGGTACCAGGGTCCCCTTGTGGGAGAGATTTTTTTCTGAGGACCCCCATTCAATTGTATCTTGATGATGAGGACTGACAACTTAAGCTACACAACAGTAGGAATGGTTCATTATGACCTGAGTGAAGTGATTGGTACTGTAGATGCAATAGTCTGGAAACAGAAATATTTCTCCATACCCTTGTTTCTTTTTTCCATACTTATTCAGACCTGGAAATTACTAAAATCAAATTCCATACTTTTCCAGGTTTTCCATACTGCGTAGAAACCCTGCACTCAAAGCAAATAAAAAGTCAGCCAGTTTAGTTCATATTGTCTACTGATCCAAGAGGAAGGGCTATTTGTAGTTGCCTTCCAGGAGTTTACCAATCCCCTGCTTTGCACCATGATCCTGTATTGCTTGTATTTGCCCGACTGTCAAATGTCTGTCCCTCTCACACAAGCGAAATTACACTGTCATTTGCTGGCAAAGATTTAACCTCAACACTCTTGTTTTCAAGCAAGCACCAGTGTTTTTAAAACCTGATTCTACTCTCTAGGTGTAGCAACCCTGGGTCAAACTAATTCTACAACCAGACAGAATATGCTTCAAAGAGCCATGACCTGTAGGCTACATAGCAGCAGTTAACATAGTTACGTTGCCATTATGTTGCTGCAGTGTAATTCAGTGACCAAAAATACCTTGCCACAATGGTCCATCCAACGTTGCAGCAATGTGGAAAGTGAAAGGCGCCAATTCGTAACTGCAACGTAACTTTTTAACGTTGCCAATATGTAACCACAACATCGGGCTACGTTGCAGCAACAGGAAAATGAAAGGTGCTATTTTGCGCAAGTGGAGTGCCTAATTACTTTCCTTAATTGTTCCACCATCAGGGGACCACAGATGAAAAAAATCTGGATTGACGTTGGATTGGGGGCGGTAGCGCCAGACAACATTCCTTGGAATAGCGCAACGACCAAGGCACATAACATAAGCTTTTATGAGAGTACATAAGTAAGGTGCAGACCCAGCAATTAGTATGCATTAGTAACCATTAGTAACTTGAATTTGATGCAGACGGCTGGGAAGCAGGTGGAGCTCAATGAACAGCAGGGTAAAGTGTCCTTTTTGGCTGATTAAAAACCAGACATCGTGGACAATCTGTAGCAGTTTTACCGCACAAGCTGGAAGGGTCATGAGGAGGGCGTTGTAGTAGTCAAGGCGTAATATAACCATGGTCCTTACTAGGAGTTGAGTGGCATGTTGGGATAGGATACGGTCTGATTGTCCTTATTTCAGCGTGCATAATGTGTTCCATTATTGGTTGCTTTGGTTGTAGATTGTTATTTACTTGCTAACAGTTGGCCAAGATCATTCAGTTTAACTAGAAACATATAATTAGAAACCATAAATCAAAATGTATCTTAACTAATGTCTCTTAACATTAACACTTTATTTAATGTAAAGTTAGTACTTTTGATACATTTCCTAAACAGTAATACAGAACCACTAGTACTACTTAAGTAACCTTAGTAAATGATTATACACAAACAGGCATGCAACAGTTATATATATTTGGCCTTTACCTATGGTCTACGTCGGTGTGGTCTACAGAGAAATACAATACACGTACACATACTGTATGTTAATTCTAAACTAAGTAAACAAACTATATTCAAAATGCACACAACTTAACATATTGTTGATATAATTGTTCACTGTTCATTGGTTCAAATGAGTGAAGGAATAAAGTGTCCAGAAGGAGTCCAGAAAGAATAAAGATAAAACTGTCCTTCTAAGATAAGGCTGAATATCACCCACTCAGAATGAAATAATATGGACAAATGATACATTTCCTGAATCGTTAGAGTCATGTCAGTATTCCAGTTTTTCTATGTTGTGTCTCTGATGTTACTTGATGCCATAGAACTAATAGAACATATGATTAAGGAAGATCAGGAAGATGAAATCCTCCACCTGTCCCCTGGACCCTCTCTCAACCTTCCTGGTGAAAACCCATATCACTGTCCTAACCCCCGCTGTTATCAACCATTCCCTCCAAACTGGTCACGTTACCCCTGCCTTAAAAAATGCCATAATCAGACAATTGCTCAAAAAACCCACTCTTGATCCGGAAGTCCTATCCAACTACAGGCCCATCTCCAATCTCCCTTTCATATCGAAAGTACTTGAGAAAGCAGTTGCCACCCACCTTCACCTCAAACATAATAACCTCTTTGAAAAATTCCAGTCCGGTTTCCGCTCCACCCACAGCACAGAGACTGCCCTCGTCAGAGTCACAAACGACCTCCTTATATCATCTGATGGTGGCTCTCCCTCCCTCCTCATCCTCCTGGACCTTTCTGATGCATTTGATACTGTCGACCATGGCATTCTTTTAAACCGGCTCCACCATACCACTGGACTCAATGACACTGCTCTCAGTTCAAATTATACCTCACAAATCGGACAGAATACATCTCCCTGGGCCACTCCAAATCAAATCCACACACAGTCACCTGCGGTGTCCCCCAGGGGTCAGTCCTTGGCCCCCTCCTCTTCATCCTCTACCTCACCCCCCTTGGCCAAATCATCAGCTGTCACAAAATGTCATTCCACTGCTATGCTGATGACACACAGCTCTATGTAAATGCCACAGCTGCAACCCCATCCTCACAGTCATCCCCATCAAAACTCACCACCTGTCTGGAGGAGATAAAGGTATGGATGGAGCACAACTTCCTCCAACTAAACAGCTCCTAAACTGAAGCCATACTGATTGGCACTCCTCACCAGACCAAATCATCATCCATAACCAGCATCACCTTTTCGGGCTCCAACATCCCCCTCTCATCAACAGTCACAAATCTTGGTGTAAAAATGGACTCCCAACTCACCTTTGAAGCCCATATAAATTACCTCTGCAAGACATCATTCTACCACCTCCGTAACATTTCCAAACTCCGCCCCATTCTCTCCCTCTCAGATGCTGAAAAGCTGGTTCATGCCTTTGTCTCCTCCAGACTGGACTACTGTAACGCACTTTTCATTGGGATCCCTAGCAAGAGTCTGCAGAGGCTTCAGTAGGCCTACATCCAAAACTCTGCAGCTAGGATCCTGATGAGAGTGCGGAAACATGAGCACATTACCCCCATTCTCCACTCACTCCACTGGCTTCCCGTCTCCACCAGGATTGAGTACAAGGTTTCCCTCCTCACTCACCAATGCATCCATGGACATGGACATGCCCCCCCCCCCACACCTCAAAGAAATTATCAACCCACAAAACACCACACGCTCAACTCACTCAAACCTCCTCCACATACTCAGAACCAGACTCAGGACCATGGGAGATCGACTTGGAGGGCTTTCTGTGCTGCTGCCCCACGTCTGTGGAATGCCCTCCCTGACATCTTGAGGGCACCACAATCCACTGAATGTTTTAAAAAAGACATTTCTTTTTAGCAAAGCTTAAAAAAGATGTTTAGATGTTTTTTAAAACCTTTCCTTTTTTTCTTTTTCCTTTTTTGTGTGTTTTTAACCTGTAGCACTTTGAGATCTTCTGTATGATGAAAAGTGCATTATAAATTAAATGTATTATTATTATTTTTCAAATCTGAGAAATTAAGTTGTCAGATACAGACTATTGACCTTATGCATCTTTTATGAATCAAGCTTTTCTGTGTGAGAAACCATTCCTGGATGGCATTTTAAATATCCTTTATGAATGGCAGGCTCTTCAAGTGCCTTTGGCCGGCCTGTTGTAGATAAAAGTATTGGGCAGTGATGACAAGGATGCTGAATGCTGATTCTGACTCATGCATTTCTTTCATAAGAGCCATTAAAGCACATCAAAAAGCACCCACATGTACCACTGATGAAAGGCAGTTGTTGCCATGTTACTGTGCTCTTGGCTGGGGACTGAATAAAATATATGAAGAGTTCAGATGCAAAACCCTCTAAATCCGTCTGAGCACTTTTCTTTTAAATGAGCATTTAAATTCAGGCTCCTATAGGTTTTTGCCTATAAATCGATATTTCAGACCAGGAAGAGAGTGGTATTTAGTGGGTTTAGAAGTTAAATTATTTGATTAGCGTATACTATGTGTGGAGAGCATCCCCTCACCATCTTTATCTCATTTTTGACATAGGTGGCATTTAGAGGCTTTTGCATCTGAACCCTTCATATTAGGATAATTAATCCTGATCCACCAGGTGTCATGGTTGTGACGGTCCTAAATGTGACCGCACATATTTAATGCCCTGACGGCACAGACTATGGACTATGCCGTCTTATTCACCCCTTGCAAGTGATGTCACGTTTTGTTCGCGCCACAGCAAAATAGCCTAGTGGACGGCAAGAACACGAATCAAATCAATGGGTTGTAATGGGACATATCGCACAGCTAGGAGATTATAGTGAGATTTAACCGTAGTAATGCCCTTCCACGACTGTTGGCTTATTGTTTGGAATACAACAACATCCCATGTTCTTGCATAGATGTATTTTGGTTTGTTTTCTTTGTGTTTCGGGAGTATTTCAACCACAATTGCATGCTTATCTCCAGTGTATGAAGCACAGCAGTGGTTGCTATAGCAACCATAGACTCTGAACAGGACGGCAGATAGCACTTAGGCAAAGTCTTTGGCAAGATCTGAATGTAAACAGATAATACCGTTTAAGTTTTTTTTTTATTTCCTATTTCTTTCAATTCTTTAACTTAAGACATGTAAGAAGTAAGTTTATTCGCTGGGCAACGTACGAACTGACGAGTTACATTAGCCCTAGCACTATGAGCTACGATAAACGTTAGCTAGAATAGCTAGCTTCTAAGTGTGGCAGCTAGTTATTATTTCATGTTCTGATATGACATTCTTAACGTTTTGACTATGTTACAACTGATAAAAGCAAGACAAATAAAGTAACCAAATTGCTTTGCAATATTTTAGTCCAGAAATACTTATGGGTGTTCATTTACCATAATGTTAATTACAGTAGCCTAACGTAACGTTATCTCCCCTTGCTGTTACCACCAGTTTTAATAACTTTACATTTGCGATCATGACCCATTTCATCTAACAACACCACTGGCATCTTCTTTGACTATCAGACCCCAAACAGCAATACATTGAACTACAAAGATGTTATAGTAATGGTGTTCAGTTCATCATAATCTTTATGACATAATGTAATTTGCCCTCCTTCTCCCATCTTTTTGCCGTCCAGCATGGAGCCGTCACGTGACTTAAGTCACGTGTCTGCAAGGGGTGAATAGCCTACACGCGCACATGCACACAAATAAATGCAGACACATTAAGCAACGTCACTCGCGTCAAGAACATGGAAATAACACTAAACACAAAGACTATTTATTATGCGTAACATTTATTTCGTACAGGTTGGTGCACAAACTTGTTTGCATGTTATGTTACCAGCTGTGGTGGCATCCTCTGTTGTTTTCTGACTGTCCGGCAGCAAAGGGGTGCCGTCGGGAAACGATGGACTTTTAATTGGGTTCCGGAGGGAACTGGCCATGTTCAAGTGCCAAGGGGGGAGCAGGGCAATGATCAAGTTTCTCTGTATTTTCGTCCCTATATGTACCGCTTTGAATGTGTTTATTATGTGATGTTTATTTGAGTATGTTATTAGTTTATAGAGGAATATTATCATTTTATCTCAAAGTCTGTCTTGTGAATTATGTGTTAATTGTTTGTTGTGTGTTCACCTGTAATTAAGAATGGTGCTGGTCACCTGTATGTTCACCTCTGTCAGTTTTAGTCAGTGCTAGTCTAGTCCTGTTCTGTGTGTTTGACGTGTAGGCCTAGTGACTCTGAGATAGTTAAACAGAACTATTTATTTCATATTTACTTTTTCTTGCCTAGCCATTTAGAACTATTTTCATTTTTGCTTAGTATATTCCCCTTAATTCCTTACTTAATGTTTAAGTAGCCCCCATTGACTGATTTAGTGTATGCCTAATCCTATGAACATTTCAGATGCAACACCATTGCCAAACGCACATGGCAGCAGGTGAAAATGAAACACAAAAACATTATTCAGAATAGTAGGTTTATATATAGCTTGCATTAATATTTCTTAATTATGAAAACATGTAGGCCTAGCTTAGCCTTCACTTGGCCTCTGTTTTACAGCTAACAAGAAACAGGTGTCTTCGAACACTACTGTAGGAGGAAAGGCACCAGAGTGTTTTACAGTAGCAGAGGAGTTGGCCATCGCAAATAATAGTGGAAGGCCGATTATGGAGGGGGTTGAGGGAGGCATTCGATCGGATTCTGGTGCTGTGGAAATGTGTAGCCTTTATGTGCAGGGTACAGTAATATGACATTCAATTCAACAAGTTTGTTAAAATGGTGATTTTTATTTATTAGGCCTACTGTAGGCTATGTCCGATTTATTTTAGGCTATTCTTGCTCAGATGTTCAGCATACTGTAGGCCTATGTCCGATTTATTTTAGGACATAGAGTATTCTTGCATCACCGATTGAATACATGAATGTCCACGTACGGGCATTGCTATGAGACGTCTTCCTAGATCATCTGACAAAGATAACGAATTCCCTCGGCTGACAATCTATATCTTCATAGAGAATATCGTCCGGGTAGGCTATATATATTTTCTGGCGGTCTCTAAAACCCCTCGCCCTGCGAAGAGAGTCCCTCACGATTTGCGCTCCAATGTCGTATACGGATCATCCAGGTACGCCGACATGTCTCGGGAGAAATTGTTAGTGGAGGGGTGGTACTTATAAAGGGTGTGGTTAACGGAAACCTCGGGTTAACCAAGAACATAACCTGGTCAGAGCAGGTTTGAGATGCAGCGTAAATTGCCATGGCAGCATACCTCGGTTAAAACCTATCCACCTTTCGTAGTACGGGTTAATCGGGAAGTTACGCCACACGTGATCAAGTTACTCTCGAAGTTACCCAGATAAGCCAGAAACCCCGCTTCGTAGTACAGGCCCCAGGACTGTGCAGTGGTACAGTCCCCTGCCTGTTCTCCTGTCACTCTTGCCATTAGTAGACTGGTACAGTCACCTGGGAAGCTGTTGGCTAGCATTTTGTGTTCACTTTTGAAATAACCACAAAGCAACTTAAGCTTAAGCTAAAAGTAGCATCTAATGGCTCCTACACACAGTTGCGTGCGTTGCAGTGCTGGAGACGCATCTCATGCACTTTACATGGGCTCACGTCATCCGTTGGCGAACTGAATTGTGGGTCCGTTGCGTCGCGTTTCTCCCGTCGCTCGCGTTGAGAAGTTCAGCTGTTCAAGCTGATCGACGGACGGCACCAACCAATCAAATTACGGTTATACCTTAAGTCATTTGCATAGCTACCGTCAGGAACACCCACTGGCATGCGTTGATGGAACGCAACTGTGTGTAGAAGCCCTTAGTCTAGTAGAACTTAGAAGTAGTTGAGGGGACTAATTCATAAAGACCAATTCTCAAACAGTTGTATGATACCCTAGCCTGGGTGTTCCCATGCTGCCTTGCGCGCGATTTGATTCACGCTGCTAAGGCAGCCTGGAGGCCATGGAGCAAATTTTCACCTGAGATAGGGAACCAATCACAGAACAGGGGGGAAAGCAAGACGATGATGAGCTATGCACAAACGCATTTGATAGACATCCGTGGCACCCAATAAACGGATCTGAGCATTTTTTTCAAATACGAGAAAATGAACGTTTGGTTCCCAGACCACGTCTCATTGAGAAGTGGTGGCGCTGGCCAGGCTAATGATACCCATTAATAACATTACACTTCTCAATGTTTTGGAATGCTGAGGCAGAACTGCTTTAAAAACCATGAGGGAATAACTGCTAGCTTGTAGCACAAAGTATGCAATTGGCACCAACCAAAAACAACTTAAAGTTCCTGTATAACAAAAAACATATCATCCGATGCATTGTAGGTAGCTTAGTCTGTGATATTTAATTACTATTTTATCTTTATTTATCTATAAAAGCGCAAGACTTGTTGCAGGCAGAATCGTGGAAAAACACTTTATTAACTTACAAACTTACTTACAGAGAGATGAACCGACAGAGGAACAGGGGAGTAGAAATACATAGACTAATTAACAGAAAGACAGAGGACTGGACGAGACCAACAAAACAATAACGGGGAACAGGTGCAAGCAGAAACGGAGGGAAACTAACAAGACAGGAAGTGCAGACCATATTAAGAGAATGGGTGGAGACAAAGACACATGACCAGACAGGTAAATACAGAGCACATGACACAGAACAATATACAGAATGGCCACCAGGGTGGCATAAAGTCTCTAGTCCAGGCCAGATCCTGACACATATAGCACAGATCTGTCCTTGCAAGCAAGCTTGTGCATGAGAGTTGACATCAGCCATAGAAACAAAGGGTTTCTCTTATTTTTGGAGTTGTCGCTTTTCCTCACTAACGTTGGTCTCAACAGCTTTGTGAACTTGGTTAACTTTTACTGGTACATTTTTTAGTATTCTCTTAGCAGTAAAATGAAATGCTTTAACCACCCCCCCCCCCCACACACACACACACATACTCACACACCACCCCCCGCCCACACACACACCATTTCATCACCCCCCACCCAAACGCACAACATACCCCCCGCCCACACACACAGATAACCCCCCCCCACACACACACACACAAACCATTTCATCACACCCCCAGACACCCCATTACCCCCACCCCCCATACACACACAATATATAATTACTCTAAATGTGTTAATTATTAATTACTTTAAATGTATTAATTCATTACTTTAAATGTGTTAAATTAAGTTGAGCTGACTCTAGAGCTCAATAATTCCTTTTATGGATACATGACTATAAACTACTTGAACTTGAATGTTCTTAAGGTAGATGTGACCAAGGAACCACACTTGATTTAGCATAATGTATTAGGTTAAGTAATTATTTCACACTGCTCATATCCTGGCTGCCTGCTGGTAGACACACAGTGTGCATCATGCCAACCTGCTCTTAGGGCTAAGTAGGTTGGGTCTTAGGACTAAGTAGGTTAGGTATTTTATTTTTGCCACAAATTCATTCGCTTGGCAGTCAGAGGCAAACACAATAGGCCTAGCTTGAAAATATATTGTTCCTTTGGCATTTTTGTGATGATAAAGTGGGATATTACTTCACTATGAATGGCCAATAAAACATCCTCTCCTCTTCAGTGCAACTGGATACAACCAGTCAAAAAAGTTTGGAGACACCTAATCATTTATGGATCTTTCTTTTTCGGACTATTTTTACACACGTGGGGTTATGTAGTTAAAAAAATAGTGCAAACAAAAGAATGCAATATTTTGCTCTGATGACAGCATTCCACACCCTTAGCACTCTATAATTAGTAGAATATATAGTAGGCTAAAGTGCAGAATTATCACACAATGAGTTTCAAGTGTTATTATTACATTATAGTTATTGCTGCTCAAATACTGAGCACTGTTCAACCACTTCCCCTGCCATCCTGCCATCTCCCTATCACCCTTCGGTCATCAATCTGATTTCCTAGCCAGTAGGCCACGGCTGCCTCAGAGAAAAGCAGTAGAGTAAGCAAAGGTGATCCATCTTTTGGGGGTCGTGGATGGGCTTCCAAGACTCAATGGCAGCACAGGTTAGTTCTGTTTTATTTTTGGAAATGTGAGCTTTGTGAAGGAAATGCACACTAATAAGCATTCAGTCATATGGCCATTCAATAGAAAATAAACTTTTCATGTCACATGAAAATAAAAAACCCAAAACCTATAGCCGGCTGTCATGCTAAATAAACCAAACTAGTTTGAAGTTTGAGGTGCAGGCCTGATACGAAGCTTGTGTGCGGCGAAGCCTTAAACAAGATGGTTGTTTCGCTCCACTAGCGCAGAGAAAAAAGCTTGTTTGCAACAATGGCTGCCACTTTCACCAAGCTGCATGGGGCCATAGAAATGGATACAGCCACCCCATAGGTGATTTGTTCCGATGCCAACCCAACAAAACATCACTTAATTATTTTTTCACTCAAAGCTTTCCTAAATAGCTTATCCGTGAACTTTCCCTTAGAATGCCTTTGAGTTTCTTATCCAGAGAATATGGTTTTTGAAATTTGCACATGAGAGAATATAACGGAGCCGTAAATGGTTCGGCAACTGCAACCCTGCTGATCGCAAGGCACTACAAAGAGTAGTGAAATCTGCTCAAAGGACCATTGGCTCCCAACTCCCCTCCATCCACGACACATATCATAAACGCTGTACAAACAAAGCCAAATCCATTGTCAAGTATGCCACCCACGCAAACCATGGTCTTTTCAGTCTACTCCCATCTGGCAGGCGATACAGGAGCCTGCGCTCCTGCACCAGCAGGCTCAGGTACAGCTTCTTTCCAGAGGATGTAGCACTGCTGAACAAAACTTCACCTCCTGTCTAGCATTTGCACTATAGCCGTTACTAGTCTACCTGTTTACTTTTTACTACTGCACTGCTGACCTGTTTACATTACTCCTACACTGTTTCACCTATGACTTTGCACTGTGCTAACACCCCATACTATACATTATATTTATATATATATACATATATTTATTTTATATTCCATAGCCTGCCCATAAACATTATTACCAATATTACATATATGAATCTAATCTAATCTAATCTAAAGTGAGAAATGAGGCCAGTCACACAATGTTGAATTTCTCTGGAAATAATGGTTTATATAAAGGCTTTAAACACTTCAGATGTAAAGTGATTCGCTGTCAAATTAGTAAGTGTAAAGTTAGTAAACCTCACTCCCGACGCCTCAAGAGCAGAGGTGGGTTTTTAGCTCGATTGTCAGCATGCTCGACACCCGATCCAAGGTGCTGCTGGTTTGCGGGTTCTAGTCTGGGTGTGTGCATGGCTGAATTGCGCAGGTTCAATGCAACGCAGGTGACAAAAGCACTTATGGAATTAGGGTTTCCTGCAGCACTTTAAAGCGGCCGCCTTAGCAACAGATGCCTGCCGCCTTAACTACGTTGTCAAAAACAAAAAGGGGAAAAAAATGTATATAATATGAGCAATATCCGCTGTGTTACTCTAGGCCTACTGTTTTCTCCCTTTCATTCCAAACCGTGACCAACGCCTGTCTCCCTTCTCTGCAGAACGCATACAAAATAATAAAAAACGTGCCATGAATTGTACGTTTTTACAATCTTTAAATTCCTAATAAATAAGTAAATCTATTATTTACTTAGGCTGCGCAAAGCTCAGGGCTTTATTTGGGGCAGGCTTGTAATCGAGGCAGACCTTTATTTCTACATTTTATTGTGAGGCATGCGTTTCGTTTGGAACGGCATAGATAGATAGATAGATAGATAGATAGATAGATAGATAGATAGATACTTTATTGATCCCTAGGGGAAATTCAAGGTCACAGTAGCATACAGACATACACACACATTCACTAACAGCAGAAAAAGTAATTAAAAGTATATAATATAAAAAACACAACTAAGCAATAAGGACTGTAGAAGATAAAGAATATACTAAATATACTAAAATACAAATTATACTAAATAAAACTTAATCTAAATCAATTCTAAAAAACAGTATCCACATAGTGGGCGATTAATCAATCAGGTGCGCTTGCAATGACTGAAGCAGGGACTGAGCCTGTGGTCCTCTGTGCATAAGGTAAGGTAAGATGCTCTTTGTGAATGAGTGTCATGGTGATGGTGCAAATGAGTAAGTCAAACAGTGCAACAGTGCAAGAATAAAGTCTATATATCTATGTATAAATAACTATATTAAGAAAGGTATAAGTGTGGTCACAGTTCAGCTGTGGCATGGAGGGAGGGGTTGTGCATATGTGCAATTAAAGCACACAAACAGTGAGGCAGAAGACAATGGTAAAGTGGCTAGTGGACAGACAGTTCAAGACATGGAGGTGGTGAAGAGGCAGACAGACTATGCGGAGAAGTCTATTTCTCCTCTTCCCTTAAGTGATGCATTGAACAGTTCAATGGCCCTGGGGATGAATGACTTCCTCAGTCTGTCTGTTGTGCAAGGCAGTGAGCGAAGTCTCTAGCTGATCAGGCTCTTCTGCTTAACAATAGTGCTGTGGAGTGGATGACACTCATTGTCCAAGATGTTGATCAGTTTGTTCAGGGTCCTTTTGTCAGATATTGAAGTGATGCACTCCAGTTCAGCTCCTACTACAGACCCAGCTTTCCTTACCAGCCTGTCTCCTTGGTCTTTGAAGTGTTGAGTTGGAGATGATTGAGTTTGCACCATTGCACAAAGTCCTCCACCAGGCTCCTATACTCCTCCTCCTGCCCGTTCCTGATACATCCCACAATTGCAGTATCGTCAGAAAACTTCTGCATGTGGCATGACTCAGTGTTGTAGCAGAAGTCAGATGTGTACAAGGTGAACAGGACTGGAGAGAGCACAGTTCCCTGTGGCGCTCCGGTGCTGCTGATCACAGTGTCAGAGAGACAGTTCTTCAGTCTGAATGCTAAATGTTGGGACTGATAGTCCTAAAACTAAAATCTTGGGGGATATTTGATGGTTCACTATTAAGTTTCATGTAGTTGAAAGAGTGTCAGAATTTCCACCCGCTGTGTTTATTGCGAGATAGGCAGTTCATTGAATGTGCGCTGTGCTGTAATGGAAACCTTATTGCCTAGCCAAGTAGGCCTACGGTAGCCTAAATTGAGTTATTATGACCGCCGCGCAGCGAAGCGGCGGTCATATAGGTTTAGTCAGATTTTTTTTTTTCTTTTCTTTTTCGCATGTCCAAATTTCCGTCAAGGATTCCCGGGACACTGAAAGACCGGGGTAGATGAAACTTGGTGGGCATGTAACCCCACATGGATAGCATGGAACCCACATTTTTCGTTTTGATCTGTAGCCCCCCCGCTGGACTGCACCCCCCGAAAGGAGGGTAGGGCAGACACAGTTTTCTGTGAATATCTTGAGAACCGTAAGGTTTAGGAGGACCATTTTTTTTGTTTGTTGATCTCAAGGGGCCATGTCAACCCATTCCATAACCACTCATTTCATGTATAGCGCCACCTAGTTAAAAATTAAAAAGCAAAAAATTAGGTGTTTTCACCACAATATCTCTGGCTGACATGGTCAAAACTGCACAAAATTGAAAGTGTAGGATCATTATGACACCCTCCGAATGCATGCCAAGTTTTGTGAACTTTCGTTCATGGGGGGCCTTACAATAAAATAATTTATGTGTACATTTAGTGACTGTACACCAACAAGGATTCCCGGGACACTGAAAGACCGGGGTACACGAAACTTGGTGGGCATGTAACCCCACATGGATAGTATGGAACCATCGGTTTTCGTTTTGATCTGTAGCCCCCCCCCCCCCCGCTGTACTGGACCCCCGAAAGGAGGGTAGGGCAGACACCGTTTTCTGTGAATATCTTGAGAATCGTAGGGCCTAGGATGACCAATTTTTTCTGTATGTTTGCCTCCAGGGGTCATGTTAACCCATTTCATGTGCACACATGTGCACAAACAGATACACGCACACACACACATACATTCACAGTAATCATACGTATGACACATACTCACACTGTAGACATCTGTACGCTTGCATGCACAGGCACATACGCAGGCACACACACAAGCACGCACACACACACACACACACACACACACACACACTCACACACACACACACATAACATAAACATAACACAAACAATCAAGAATTTCTCAGAATTATGAACAGGCAAGATGGAGGTGGGGTTGTATAAAATGAATTTTACATGTGAAATCTATGAACTAATCATGTTTTGGTACTTGTTGTCTAGCAGATACCAGTGAGAATTGAGTGTGGATAATGCAATTTAGTGAGACAGTTAGAATCATATAGGCCTTTCAGCGTGATTTGTGGAAAAAATGTGCTGGACTGGGCGGCGGTCATATTTTGTACCGCTCTGCGGTACATCTAGTTAATATAATAAGTGTTGTTACCAGGGATAAGAACGCATCACGCAAACGTCTCCGATTAGGCCACTTTGTCATAAAATTCGTTACAAGAATGACCGTCATGCTGTAGCACTCCACCATGCGTAAGACATTAAAAACTATGCGGCAGCTCGTTGTTCCGCGTTACCCGATAGTAGCTAAAGTGGCTAGAAAACCATAGATTAAGTATAATATATACTCTTTTGATCCCGTGACGTAAATTTGATCTCTGCATTTATCCCAATCTGTGAATTAGTGAAATGCACTCTGAACACAGTGAACACACAGTGAGGTGAAGCACACACTAATCCCAGCGCAGTGAGCTGCAACAACAGTGGCGCTCGGGGAGCAGTGAGGGGTTAGGTGCCTTGCTCAAGGGCACCTCAGCCGTGCCTACTGGTCGGGGTTCGAACCGGCAACCCTCTGGTTACAAGTCCGAAGCGCTTACCAGTAGGCCACGGCTGCCTCTATACAACTGCCTGTATCCGAATCTAGCAAGCATCATGGCCCACTGTTGCAATTCCTTCATTTGTGTTTTGCAGAAAGCAGGTAGACTAATCCAGTGGTCAAAATTACACGATATGCATGTGTGAGTAATATGAGTGATTTTTATCGAGGGAGCTCCAATCTACAGTATAAGTGATAGGCTATTTAACCATAAGTAATGACCCAACGGTGAACCTGAACAACTTTAGGAAAAACTTACGATTGGTGCAGCTACTTTCATCTAAACAAAAACTTTTCAAATGACTGGCACTTGCCTGCCAATGTTCTTTCTGTTGTTTTTTTGTTTTGTTTTATTGACTGTGCACCTCTGCATTTTAATCATTCGCAATGACATTCATGTGACGCCCCCTCAAATTGAGCTACACTGCCCACACAGCGTGTGAATCCTGGTTGTGCTATTGTTATTGCCATGATTTAGGCCTACGTGTGGTAATGAATGAAGCCATGCCTCGGTATGTTCTGCGTCAAGGAGATTAGACTAGGCCTATGCTAGATTACATATAGTGCAGTAGTAGGGTTACACCCCAGTGTACCCCCATCTTCCTGCAGCCGCATGACACTCCACAGCCATCTGCTCTGCAGCCACAAGAGATCATGTTGAGCAGAGTGTCTGGAGCAATGGGGCGGTCAGTTTTAACTGGAGTCCAGATATCCTCCATTTTCCATCCCCAATCTGTTGGCTGCAATGGCCTTCCCATCCATTCCTGAACAATGAATGTTGCTTTGCTGCAGCACTTGTTGGAGGTAAAGTTGCCAACTGGAAGGATGAGGAAAGTGAAGTTCTGCTGATTGCCTTATTGTAAGCAGTGTATCGGAACTGATCCAGTGATTCAAGCTCCATACAGCTTCAGGAGGAAGCTTTCACCTGCTTGTTGTACTTGCTGATGAGTAATTGCATTGATGAATGTGTCAAGTAGATCATACTCTTAAGCATTTAAGCCCACCTTGGAAAAAGGCATTTTTTGAACATATATCATCCAAATATTTGTGTTTTAATTTGAAGATTTATGTAAAATGAATCAGAAAACATTTAGTTTGTATACTCAACATTTTTAATCCTTAAGCAGTGTATATCTATCAGTAGAGCTACATAATGGTTTAGCATAACTCATCTTTCTAAAGCCAAATGGTAAAAAATGACAATGAACTACCTGTTTATACACAATAAACAATAATCTCCCAATTTACATAATATGAATCTACATACTAAGTCAGTGGCTGAAAATAATTGAAAAGAGGCTCTATCTGAGGGGTTTGAAAACACCAAAGTTTTGAAGCGACTTTATCTGAGCCTCCTTGAGACTGCACAGATGTAAGCGAGCCTTATTCAATATTGACAAATGTGATTGGTGCCAAATAAAAACTAACGTATAATAAAGACATTGTGTGATTAGACAAAATAATGAATAGCATTAGACAGGCCCCTTTTTTTCTAAAAAATGACTTCAAAGTTATAAATGGGCTTAAATGGTGCCTGGGCTTAATGGGTAGCCTACACTATGTGAATTTCGTGTCATTGTCACATTAATGACCTTGTAATCTTGGTTAACTTTAATGTTAGCAGTGTGTCAATGGTGAATTTGGATTCCTTGTATGAGAAAACATATATTTTAACATTTTTATTGCATTTGTATTATGTTTTAAGCCTGAGATATGGAAAAATCTCCAAATAGCGGCAATTTTGGACAAAACAATACAAAAAAAATACAAATACAAAACAATACAAAAAAATGAAAAGCTACAGACCATATTTATAGACTTTGGTGGAAAAGTGTAGGTTTTTTTTTAGTATTTTTTTTTTATTCGGTTTCATGTTCACGAAAGCTGGTAACAATTTGGCCTTGGCCTTATGCACCGACATGTGGAGGTGCGAGTGTGACAGTTTTTGCAATGTCATTAAAATAGTGTAGGCCTACCCCCCTTGAAAATCCCCACTACACCACTCAGCTGAATGAACATAAAAAAGAGTGTAGGGGAGAACCGGGACGAATGAAACACTTCTTAATTAGGCCTAAATGTAATTTACAAAGACATCGTAAAACACTGAAAGTTAATATTTTGTCTCTAGCAACCTACATCTATCCTCTGTCAAATACAGTTGCATTTACAGCTCTGAACAAAACCGTTCAAGAGTTATTTAAGGAGAAGTCGAACGTGCGTTTTGTTACATTCGTCCCAGCATGGGGGACGAATGAAACATACAGCTTAAATTATGTAAACTTCCCACAATTTCAATATTTGACAACATATCATGAATGGTACTTCAAGTGTGTTATTTTAGATAGATTGCTGCTGGGCTATATGTCTTGGTTCATCTGTTAACAACATTGACGTCATGGTAAAGCGCTTATCTCGCGGTTATGGAAATAGCATGCACTATGCCATTAATATAGCTAGAATAATGCATGTTTCGAATTATATAATGTTTCTATAGTACAAAATGTTATTTCACTCTGTTTTTACGTGGTTAAAGCCACCACACATCCAAATAAGTGCCCTTCATGACCGACAGGCCGTCGGTCTCCATAGGTTAACATGCAAAACTCGACCCCCTACCTGATAGCCCCGAATATATTTGCATCTTTCTAAAACTACTTTTCCATGTCTCACCTGCATACAATATAGTAGCCTATAAACACAGATATGTGTGCATTGACTTAGAATAAATGGGGTTTACTGTCTCGGGACAAATGAAACAGGTGTTTCAATCGTCCCGCCATAGACATCTAGCATTAGCCTATAGGCTGTTTTGCATCCATTACAAACAATCATGCAATGTGAACGTCTGGGATTGGGGAAAGCACTAAATGCTCTACTGAATAAGCATGAAGTCAAACCTTTAAATGAAAAACACTCTTTAATAATAATAAAAAAAATAAACCGCTAAAGATGTAGCCTAAATTTGTGACCATCAAAAATCGTTTATCGCCTGTAACTCCGTGATACCAGGACGTAACAGGAAGGAATTTGGCTGAGCAACGGAGGTTAATATGCTCTATGTTTTGTCCAAATGATGACTGTCTATCATCGTTGCACTCGGAGAAAACCGGAATGTTTCATTCGTCCCCCGTTTCAATCGTCCCGGTTGTAGGCTAGGCTACCTATTCTTCGTTTTTAATTCTACATAGTTTTTAGACGAATTTCCCATTCACCATGAATTTGTGAGATAAACCTTGAGGTTACCTTCAAAACTCCCATTAAGAGTTTTCAAATTGGTGACACTGACGGGGATGACTAGAGACATCGTTTGTGTTTTTAACCTGATAACCGTAGCAGGGCTTTGTGGAAACGAGTGTTTTCGTTTGCCCTAAAGTGTATGATCAACAGAGACAGAGGGGCTGAGCACAGCAACGTTTACTGTATATTCATCCTTCAGACGAGCTGGCACCTGAATGTGAGGTTTTACGAACGAGTTCAGGATAAGAGTCATTCCTTTTTGGGTGAGTAGCCTAGTCATTTTCATTTTGTTGGCTAATTTCTGCTTACGTATGAGACAATGTGTGCGTGTTTACCATGTCACCCGCCTCATAAGTTTGTTCTGTAAGAATGTAAAAAAACAGTGTTAAACGAGGGTTAAGCATTATTTTCATAATAACAAATCTAAGGCAGGCTACATCTGGGTTACAGGTTACATGTTTAATTAGATCTTAATTTATGGGAGCAATGGGTTCGTTAACAACATGTTAATATAGCATATAGTGTAGTTTATTGGCTCCAAATGACAGCATATTCAATTCATTATGAATTCTGACTGGATGAATTCATCCTATCAATTAAGTCTTGAACACTGTTATTAGCTAGGCTACATTGCAGATCATTTATTTCAACGAGCTTCTCCTTACAGTAGCCTATGTGTTGTTGTGCTTCTCCTGTTCTTTTCCTTACTTATGGTTGACTCAGCATGGTTTATATCATTCTCCCAGAATAATTCTGGATAACTTGCACCACCACCACAGCAACAAATGGAGAGTTTTGTTACAAATGTCACAACTGGATTCTTAGTCTATATAATTCTGGATAACTTGCACCACCACAGCAACAAATGGAGAGTTTTGTTACAAATGTCACAACTGGATTCTTAGTCTAGAATAAGACTATACAGTGCTTTAAGTAGCCTACTTCTTTTCGAAAGAACTTGCAGAAAAGACCATACAGTGGGGTAAAGAGGAAAAGAGGTAAAAACGTCAAAACGTCATTAGTTTTTTTTTCATTATTCCAAAGAGCAGTATAAGGCATATACTCCTGAGAAAACTTTTCTGACTTTTAAGGATGCGGGGCCTGTAGAGGGTGTTCAAGACTCTAGTCACTATCGAGTAAACACAATATTGTCTGTCATTTTGAACAGCTATGGCCAGAGTGCAATCAAAATGTGTCAACTATCATGACATCACATCAATTCATGTAATAAATGATTTCATCATCATGAAAATTGAAGAACATTTTTTTCTAGTCAGACTGTGTTCATATACAACAAATATTATCCGTTACAAGTTCATACAATTATTTTCTTCACAGAAAGATCACTGGAATCCAGTATTGTTTTTCAGCCATGTCCCTTGTTTACAAACATTTCCCTGGATGATTATGATACAATCCTCAAATTCCTCGAATTCCAATTTCACTTGAAGAGCATCATTGGTGGTTAGTGATGTTCCCCTTCACTGTAAAGCACTTTGCATGTCTTGAAAAATGCTATAAATGCAATGTGCTGTTGCTATATTGTTGCTCACACAGGTTTTCACATGGTGATGAATACCTCCCCACAGCTTTCCTTCTGAGAGATTATGTGGAATGCTCTTTTTATACTCAGTCATGGTGCCAGTAACCTAGTTGAGAAAATGTTCCTCCTTGTGTTTTTCTTTAGCATTACACAACTTTCCCAACCTTTTGTTCACACTAATGAATATGAAGTATCAAAGCATCCCCTTTGGATGCCTCACGGGGGAAATAAAGCAGTATAGCTATATTTTTGTTCACTTACAACAATGTTTAATTAGCCACATAACTCAATGTGATGTTCTCAGATTTGTATTCCATATATTCCCTTAGATTGCATTCTTCAATCATCTGGTTGTGCTCATGAAGCAGCCTGCAATGTCCAGGGAGCATATGGATGCCATGAGTGACTTTTCTTTGATGTGTCTTCACTGCTGAAACGTTCAGTTTGATGAAAAGTGATCATAAAGGTATGAAACACCACTGGGCAAACATAGCCTAATGCTTGGCAGATTTTTGAGCTTGAATAGAATTTAAGAATACTGAAAAAGAAAAGCATCTATCTATCTGGGACAGTGCTCAATGAACAACAGTAAATAAGCGTTAGCCATATGGGCTAATTTTGTTAATCTGTTGTCTCTAGCCAGTTCTTAAGGAACCTACAATACAAAGAGATGACCAATATTAAAGATAAGAAATGAATGGTTTAAATCTCATTCATACAGTGCACAATTGACTATGACAAGTATTTTGCTCCACGTCAAATGTTTTACTCAGATGAACTTTCCCTTTATTCTTCTCTTCTGCCCATCTCTCTCTCTCTAAATGGCCTTTTGACATACATTGTTATTCTCAGTACTCTCCAAGTATGGCCCTATCTAATCTCACAGATCCATCTACGCCTGAGGTCACTGAAGTCCCTGGCAGTAAAATTGTCCTCTCCTTGACCCTGTCTGTATTGGCAGTGCTCACCATTGCCATCAACTCCTTGGTTATCACTGCCATTATTGTCACTCGTAAGTTGCACCACCCAGCCAACTATCTCATCGGTTCTTTGGCGGTCACCGACTTGCTGGTGGCCATCTTAGTCATGCCCTTCAGCATTGCATATATTGTCACAGAGCACTGGATCATGGGTCAGGTGGTGTGTGGCATCTGGCTGGCTGTGGACATCACCTGCTGCACCTGCTCCATCCTGCATCTGGCAGCCATTGCTGTAGATCGGTACTGGGCCATCACGGATGCCGTGGCCTACTCTCACAAGAGAACACCTACACGTGCTGCCATCATGATAGTCATGGTATGGGTGCTGTCTGTCCTCATTTCCTTGCCCCCTGTACTTTTGAGGCAACATGAGAACAGTAATATGACTTCTGACATTAAGGAATCACATGAACAGTGTCTTATAAAACACAGCATTGGCTTTGCCATCTACTCCACATTTGGGGCTTTTTATATTCCTCTTCTACTCATCGTCATCTTATACTATAAAATCTACCATGCCGCTAAGAGTCTATATGAAAAACGAGGTGCCATCCGGATCAGAAAACAGGCAATGAATGGACATACTTTGCCCGCGTGCAGAGACAGAGAGCCACACGGTCATAAAACCCTTAGTCCACCTGAGAAGTCCTTCTCAGACCTTTCCACAGAAGTCGAGCGGGTTCATATCACCCCTAAAAGCTCACACCTTGTACCTCGTCACAAGAAGTCTAGCACACACCGCATCTCTGGGAGAAGGGAGAGGAAAGCCGCCACCACTCTGGGCCTCATCCTGGGAGCATTTATCATCTGTTGGCTGCCCTTCTTTGTCCATGAAGTGATTGTCAACACCTGTGGTCCCTGTCAGACATCTGGAGAGTTGGCCAACTTCCTGACATGGCTGGGCTACTTGAACTCACTCATTAACCCTCTCCTATACACCATCTTTAATGAGGACTTCAAAAAGGCCTTTCAAAAGCTCATTTGGTGTAGCCAGTCCCTTAGCATTGAAAAGTCACAGTCTCAGTTGGAATAGTAAGACATACGCACAAAGCAGAAAAAAAATGGAATGACACTTAACACATAAGCTTACCAAATCCAAGTGAGATCTATGTTGGAATGAATACATGCCATCAGAATGGTGCTAAAGTTGATCAATATGCATATAAATTGAGTACTATCTTAATACCTTATTATGCGAAGGAACAAAGTGTATCAAAGTGCACTGGGTATGGATGTGAAATGATTATCTGATATTGCTATCAAATAACTGGACAAGAATGCACAATAACATCACAATCATTTGATAATTGTAAAACATTTGTCTCCACCGTTCATTATGATGATATACTACAGAATGTAGTTGTTTAACTTCATTTTGTTGCATGAAATTAGACATGTTATAAATAAACTAAGATTAACTGAGATGGGTTGGAGTTCATTGCCTAGGCAAATGTGTTTACCGAGGTGCTAAAGGACATGCAGTTTGCAATGTAAAACTATGAGGTCACATACAGTATCAAGCTACAGTACACACATAAGAGGCAAATTCAAGCAAATAAAAAGTGATACCAGACACATTCTTTGTACTATGATTTTCTACACCTGAGATTAGACAATATAAGAAACATGACCCAATAGTGCCCCCTCCTGTATACAAGAAAATACTGAAGAAAATACACTGTTCATTGTTTTCAAGAGAAGTAGTCTTATAAGCACAAATGTGTACTATACAATATACTACTATCATATTAAAACATAAATATACACATATGCACACACAAACACAGACTATTTATGTTAATCTATATATATTGTTTTATTATTGAAATATTGCATATTCACCTGTGATTCTTCAAGTATTGCTTGATCCATGCAAAAGCATGATTACAGTTATGAGATGAACCAAGACAGTCTTGCATCATACACAACATTTTCCTGATAGGTGAGGAGATAAAAGAGGTAACTTGGGGTTTTACAGGTGTCTGCTCCCATAAAGGCATTTGCTGCAGCAGTGACTTTTATAAAATCTATATTCAGTAGAGACCTTTCTTGTATTAGAGACCAAAGGTCAATAGGTCACAATTCTACAGCAATAGGTAGGACATGATATGCATTGGCCAGTCTGAGATTGCCATGGTTTGCATGCATCTATTTTAAAGGCACTCGCTAGAAACTGAAGAGTGTACCATTCTAAAACCCCCTAGTTTACAATACATGCAACAAGCATTTCAAAACATGCAATGTTTACCCGAGTGCAAATTAATAAAAAAATCACTGAGATAAAATGTCATGCCAGTGTGCAGAATAAAGCTCCTGGCATGCAATCCTGGCAAAAGACTGAATAAGTTATTATAAAAATACAAAAGCAAGGCTCAGAGAAGCTCGTCCTTATATAACATAGGCAAGATCAGTGTTTCCCAAACGCTCTTCTCATGGCACACTATTTACAATGAAAAAAATCCCACAAGTCACAAAATGAAAGGGTTTATTGCAACTGTATTAGTGGACAAGTATGTATTATCCTTTGATTGACCAATAAAAACTATGAGTGGTAAAAGTGGTATGAACAAACTAGAAGTCAGTTCAGTTCAGAGCTAATGACATTTAATGAAATTAAAGGTCATTTTAAACTACAACTTTAGAACTAATATATAATGTAATGAAATTAAATTGAATTTTTACAATTTAAAGGTTATTTACGGCAAACAAACAAACAAAAAAACAAAACAGAAAATGATGTTCTCCTGCAAAACACCTGAGCAGCTCTTATGGCACACTAGCGTGTCGCAGAACAGTTTGGGAAACACTGGCTGGATCATGCCACGATTATAATAATGGAAATTAAATCCAAGCCTCTAAAATTTGCAACACTACTTGAGCTCTCATGTGCACTAAAACATTGTGTGGTCAAATATTTATGGACAGATTATTTCACAGTATCTGGTGAACAGCATCTAAAAATAAATAAATGGTGGCCCTATGGCTCTTATTCTCTGCCCTGATTCTTCATCAGACAAGATTACAGTTTATAAATAAAGGCAAAATAATAATTAGGTGCATGAGTTTACAAAAGTTGGTATGAAAGTATGATAAACAAATGAAAAGGCTTCAGGTTAAAGGAAATACATCAAAACCAGAGTTTGAAAGGCAAGTGGAGGTATTCTGATGTTAAATAATGTTGTAATGTTTAATAATGTATTGATTTATAAATTAATAATTTAACAATTTGAGAAAAAATTCATACAGAGAACTCTAATGTCTATGGTCTTTTTAGTCAAAATGCTATTACTTTGCACAATGTTTCAGCTAATTGATATAAAACACTCGGATATTTGTAAAAGTGCAGATAATATTGATAATAGATAGATCATCTAAAAAACCTTTTGATTTGAATTCTGCAAATGCTGAAAACTTATTTGCAGTGTTGACCGGAAAAAAAGTATCAACCATGCTACAGGATTAGACTGCTCCTGGTCATGCTGAAAAAACAAACAAAATGCTGAATGCATAGACAACAGTTGCAAAAGAAGAGACTACTTTTCAACATTTCTTTGCCCTACTGGGCTAGACAGCAATGGCTACTTTGAATGTCCACTTAATCAGACAACTGGCAGTGAACATCAGAGGCAGACGGAAGGACAGCTCAGTCTTTGCTGTTGGTAGACCAATCATATGGCATGAAGCTCACTTTGATAGATCCAGATGAGAGCAGGTTTTGCAGGTTGACCTTTTTAGGCGAGTCACTCATGTGCTTTAAGATCCAGTTCAGCAGCTGCATGCAGTCACACCACAGAATACAAGAGTTTAACACAGCTGACCTATGTGTCCTCTATTTTCACCACAATTGGTTAAAATGTGTGTTAAATTGTAATTCCATTCTATGTTACTGTAAAGGTGCTATATTCGTAAAAGACTTCTAGTTTTGTTATTGTTGTTATAGGTAGATTAAGCAGTGGACAATCAAAGTATCTTCAGGTAAGCTTTCAAATACCTTTTCATCCGTTCCTCCAAAATCCACCTTGTACCACTTGAATATCTGGCTGAGCTTCACCTCTCCTTTAACGGGGTCCACAAGGCATCCATCATCATTCTCCAGGAAAGCTTCAGCTGCAGACCGTAGCTGACTATCTATTCCCTGTGAAGACAAACGCTTTATACATTGCCCTGACACTAGTTTGACGTCCAGAAAGGTAATAGAATCATGGCCAGGGTTATTAGCAGCAAATCCACAATGAAATTCAGGAAGAGAAGTGTGTTTACCAATTCTAGTAAAAACATATACTCTATGTTAAATGGTTAATGCTTACCTGGGGTGTGTATGTTTTAATTGGGGGGCAGCCTTTTGCACCACAGTTGAGAGCAAAATGAATGAGAGGCTCAGGATCAGGAAGAGCCACCTAGTGGAGAATATGAAGTACAACAGGATGATCAGTGACAAGTTTACAACAAAGGAAATTATTATTTTAGAGAATATGATATATGCTGCTACCTTAATCATTAGTTTTACAACAACAACCATTGCTTTGGCCAGGGAGAAAAAAAAAACTATTTCCTAAGAAAGTTATAGAGACAGGGAAGTGGTGAAGATAAATGAGCTGAAATGTTGTTGACCAAACACAATGATTCATAAAAAATACCTGAAGTCTGGGGTCGCTCTTTGAGAAGGGCTTCAGGATTTGTGCAACGCCCTTCCTGTTACCTCGCAATACTCCATTCTCAATATCCTGAAGGGTGAACACCTCACCTCCAATGAGGTAGCTCGCATAGTTAAAGAACTGGAAGAGAACTGTACATTAGTAATACAATTACAAGTAAAAACATTGTCAGACAGGGTAAGCCAGGATAGGTTGACAACTGACAGCTGTGTTGGGTTTTCCTCCAGCTGGGTCAGTGTCTGGCTTCTGTAGATAAGGAAGCAACATCTCACCCGATACCGCTGCCACATGTTCTTGGGGATGCCCATGCGTAGATTTCCGTGGATGACGAGTGCATTGTAAACATTGATGAAGAAGGCCAGCTTTTCCTCCCGGCTGAGGGAGCCAAGCTCCACACGCTGCAGCTGCACCGCCAGCTCACAGTATTGCTCAAAAAAAGGACTCTGAGACATCGCCTTGTAGTCCACAAACTGCATGAGAGAGAGAGCACAGTTTTCTATGAGGTTTAGTCGTGACAATCTGTGTGTGAACCCATGATGGTGGTTGTTTCAGACCTTCACATTTATTTAAAAATACTGCATGATGTTTAATGAGATTGTATATACTTTTTAAAGAACTGAAGAAGGTGGTTTAGATGACTGGTTCAAAGCTGTTATATTATAAGATGGAAAAGTGAGTACTTATTGGGAACAGTCTCTACAGACAGTACCTGCACCCACCTTGCCATCAGAGGAGAGGTGGTCTGCATAAAGTTTCAAGATGAGGTTCCTCAGGATTTCAGAGAGCTCAGATGCTAAATGAGAGGGAAAGCATTTCAGATTTAAGATTCAGGCTGTTCCACTTTATATACAGCATTATGTGCGGTCATCCTGCCCTGAATCAAATCATTTAAAGGACAAACAGAATATTTACTCAACTTGTGAACAAACACAAGGGTAGAGGTTTGTATTTGCATTCAACACAGAAAGTCCAGGAACATGCAGGTTACAAAAACATGCAGGAACATGGGAAGATTTAGTAAATTAGAGCTACAAAAGCAACTGCATGCCTGAACAGAAAAAGCCCCTTCTCGGACATCTACCTGCAATGCTGGAGCAACTATTTGTTAAGCATCACTGCACAAACACAGTGAAACAGGCAGAGCAAGAAAAACAGGGAGACTTAATTGTCGACAGGACATCTGCAGCTCTCTCCTACAGTACGTCAAAGCTGTCTGGCCTTGTTAAGTGAATAGGAGGACTACTTGGAGACTGCTTCATCATTAACGAGAACTACATCTGAATTGAAGAGTTGGGGTCTTTCTTGTCTCTACATACCCTTCAAGGGGCTGCATGCTGCCATTTCTCCTGTGTTGAGTGCAGCGTTGGGGTCATGTTCCAGCAACCTGAACAAGGTGCTACTCTCTTCAAAACCACCCTTTCCCGCCACAGCATTAAAGTACTTTCTCTCCATTATACCCTGTCCAAGTTCACGTGCCTTTGGCCTGTCTACAAATTGCAAGTGAAAGATGTTAGGCTCTGCTAACAAATTGGCTTCCAAACCGAAGTCACAAAATGAACAGGGATACTGACAATGTTTGTTTATTGTTGAAAATCTCTAATCATTTCAATTTAAGCACCATCAGCTATAATTTAATGGATCCTGTAATCAAATTTTATAATACCTAGACAAACATAATTGTGACTGACTTTCTGTAGGGTCTATTTTGCAAGCATTTTAAAACAAAGATTAAGTTAACTTACCCATGCCCTTTTCTGTCTGCAGCCAGTCCACCAGCTCTGTCCCTGTGAAGCTGTTCTTGCACACTCTCAACCCCTTCCTGTGGCTGCCAATCACCCCGCTGGACTTGAACTCCTCTACCAAGTCCGCAAAAGCATCCCTCTCACACATAAACTCTGTTGAGGAGGCAGATCAGGCTGGCCTTTCACTGTATTTGGTAGCATTACAGCATTGCCACCCAAAGTTGAATAATTCTATTTTAGTTTAACCCTTGTAGTAGTCAGTGTAATCAATGACTTAAGTCTTTGCTATGCCCATAAAAATAAGAGGACAAGAACTTCAAAAATACTTTGGCATAGCAACAATTTTATTTGACAGGTTAACTTGTCAAGTAGCCCTCTATTGATTGCAGAGGTTTCAGTTCAGTTTATTGTCGTCATTGTTACAGAATAACAACGAAATTCTGTTAGAGCAAACACAGACCTCGTATATAGTTTCCCTAGTACCATTAAGCCCAGAAAAGTTTGGTCAGGAGACTATCTACTTATTGGTACTTTTACAGCAAACATGAAGTTGTTTTTTTTGTTTTGCTTTTTTGAAACATTTTTGCTAATTATATATACATCTAGCTGAGATGTTACGTAACAGTATTAGATAGCAGATAATGTTGCTCCCGTCCCATACTGTATTGTGTTAACTGTGACAATAAATAAACACAAAAGACAATAAATCAAATAAGAAATGGCAGATGTTCTGAAGGCAGGAGTTGTGAGGGAAGTCAGGGGAGTTCAGAGATGTAGGAAACAAGCAGAACTCTGCTTGTGTTCATCATCTCTTCAACTACTTCTCAAAGACGTATTCTTGTTACGGTACGTTTTCATTTTCATAGCATTAAAGGTGCAGTCCTTGATTATGATTAATTTACACTTTGCATTGAATTCAACAAACTTTTTCTCACACCAGTGTGTGGATTAAAAAAAAAAAGGTGTTCCTGCATAGACCTCTGAAGTTATCCTACAAAAAGGACCCAAAGCTGCCATCTTTGCCCATATAAGGAGATCCGGATGTCCTTATATGGGTAAAGATGGTACCCGGATCTCCTTATATGGGCAAAGATGGCAGCCTTTGGGTCCTTTTTGTAGGCAAACTTCAGAGGTCTGTAGTTGTGGCTGTTTAGTTGGAAGGAACACACAGAGGCTTGGACTGAGCCATAAATTATACCATCATGTTGCTTTATGAACACAGAGGACAGGGCTGTACTGTACTACAGGGCTGCCTGTTCCTCAGGATCAAGGACTGCATCTTTAAGAAGGGTACCACACATAATTATGAGGATAAACTGGTGAGGTAGAGACTAGGTCTCTCCTGAACATGCCACACACAGAGGTCTTATCCAGATATTTTTTATGGCACAGGCACTCAGTCCTGCTCCTGCCCTCCCTGTTGGGCTGGGCATATGGCCTAAAAAAGAGTTACGATATTAATTTACCCCCCTCCCCCCACGAACTACAAAATGACAAAATGTTCAAAACAAGTTATGACCTGGTTTTGTTTTAATTTTCCCTCTGGAATTTTAGCCTATCTAATTTGGTAGTAGGCCTAATAATCCGTTAGTAGTAACAGACAAGTTGGATAGGGAATATCAGGCCTACTCTTGCATTACCAGTATCATTAGTTAGTACAATGTGCAGTAGGCCTAAGCCTCTATGCTTATGGATGACCTCACTAATGAGCACCATTACATTTGACATCAGATCCTGCTCATGTTTGCTGCCCATAAGCAGTTGGACAAAACTGGATAAAGCCGTATAGAGACATTGGACATAGCCTATGCCAGATAATTTTTCAGTGATTTAAAGAGAAAATCGATCATAAAAACATATCGATTTTAATAAAAAAATTTTTAAAAAAATCAATCGATTTTTTGCCCAGCCCTACCTCCTTGCATGGAAATTCCTCTTTTCATTTCTGCTATAGGCACAACATTGGTGTGTTCTAGCAAATTAATGTTAAAACACAATGGCAGCATGATAATTTATGTTATGGAAAGGTGTTTTAAGTGAAAATTGGTCTGATAGTGAGAGCTGCCATTTGTTCAAATTGGAGCCAGTTTCTGTGCAGTAAATATGTATGTGCAGTAAGCAAAGAGCATAATAGCAGGAGTATTGGTTAGGACCCCAGGGTTATATACTTTGACTAATATTGACTCCCGTTCTGTAGAACCTTCAGGTTGTTTCCCTTTTGGTTTCACAATATTTGCTGTGGTCAGAGAAAAGAGGAAAACATGCAGTAGCCTACTAAGGGGCTCCAGGAGCAGGATTGAGCACCCACACTCTATGCAATCCATAATGGTATCCATGCCAAAAGTACAAAGATTTTTAGTCCTGATTAAACTGTAATGGTACTTGACATCTGCAAATTGACTTTAGCATGTATTTCCATCCCCTGTGTTCATGAGCATTACCAATAAAAGAACATGGAAAGATAAGTGTGATGTTTTTACAACAGGCAAACTGTGTGTTTTGTTTTGGGTAAGAGGACAAACCTCCACTCTCCTCTGTAGCATCTGAACTATTCCCCACAGGTAAAGG
The DNA here is from genome assembly GCF_018492685.1 of Alosa sapidissima. Taxonomy (NCBI): domain Eukaryota; kingdom Metazoa; phylum Chordata; class Actinopteri; order Clupeiformes; family Clupeidae; genus Alosa; species Alosa sapidissima. The sequence goes on along the minus strand of NC_055958.1, from coordinate 23,818,428 downwards.
AGGTGCATCTGCAGGGATTGGCTGTTCTCTCACCATTTGCACCAACCGCTGAAGCTCCTCAGGAGCCTGGACATAAGAAAACAAAGTTTGGTTTCTTTAAGGACAAACCTATTTCTGAATTAGGAAATAGAACAGCAAAGCTATTTTCAGGTGTTCTCACCATCTTTTGCAGATCGTCATTGCCCCCTACATGAACGTTGTTGAAGAATATCTGAGGAACCGTACTGCGGCCTGTCAGCTTCTTCACCTCATCCCTTAGAGCTGCGTGTGGATTTATGTCCACATCACACACCGGCAATCCCAGTTCCTTTAATGTTGATTTGGCTTGGAGGCAGTGTGGGCAGCCAATCACCGAGTACACCGTCACACGGCCCTTTATAGAGCCCTCGGTCTGAGCCATTGAATTAAGAGCGTGTATATTTCGGCTGTAGAAAATAATGCAAAGGGTTATCGGTCGTGCTCTTGCGTGGACAATGTTGCACAGGACAGTGTTTGTGTCAAGTCGTCCTCAACAACGCCCCTTAGCTGTTCTAAGATCACTGGAGTGGAGACCTTTTGGGGAATGGGAATCATTGTTGCTACCCACCACCACCACTATCAGCAGCAGCAGCAGTATCACAAGACTGATCTGTTGTTGAATTGAGTGGAGGAATAGCGTTAACTTACACCAACCAAATATGTCAAAGATTCTCCTGATACATTTGTGAAGTGTGTCAAGTTGTGTATACATTAACGTCACCTGCACTGCAAGTAGAGATCTTCTTCCGCATTGGAAAAACGAAAGTACCAAGTCCGGTCCGATAACCGCTGTCACGTCCGATATGTCCTCACAATGACGCTAACTTTGAAACAGCAAACGTTATTAACGTTGTTTTATCCTAAAATATTAAGCGAAATAACAGTGATCAAAGTAAAGGATACACCTTGAGTTAAATAACTTAAGAACAACCTGTCATAACCTCAAAATGGTATTTTCTTCTGGGCACCCTGTTTCATTCAGTCTTGCTAAAAAAAGAAATTCGCTGCTAGCTAGCTAGCTAACAACAACGTAGTGACATCACGGATTTGTTGACACCGTGGGCTTCCAAAGCATTCTGTCAAAATAAAAGCCTACAAACCGGTTTTGTGACCACAACATTTGATCACTGTGCATAGACATGGTATGAACTCTTATTTTGATAATCGCTTCCAACCCGGAATTGAAAGTTAATAATAAGAAGAAGGAATTGAAACTTATTCGAAAGAGACATTCGATATTGGTGCATATAGTTCTAGTTGGAGCTGTATGTTTCTTGCGTAAACATAACCAGCCTGCAATGTCTACTCTGTCAAAAATAGACGCCGTTGGCTGTAGAAAGTTGTTGAATTTACTCTCCGATGTTGATTTATTAGCACTTAATGACACGGTTACTAACAAGATGATTGCTGTGGGAAGCACGAAAGGTGAGGCTGAGTTAACGTTATGCACAGCATTTGGGTAACGTTAACGTTAGCTTCTAGCTATTTCCTTGTGCTGTCGTTTACCTGCTAGCGTTATGCTTTACGCTTTAGTGTATTTGCTGATGAAAATATATTTGCTTATGATGTATGTTTACAGAGGCAATCGAGGCCATTATCACATACTCACAGACTTCTGAAGAGCTCTTGAGGCGAAAAAAAGTTCACCGTGACATAATTTTCAAGTACCTAGCAAGCGAAGGTGTTGTAATGCCAACGAACAGTGAAAAACATCAACTGGTGAAGGCGACTCTTAAGTTGTGGTCTTCGGGCAAGGTAATTAATTCAATTCTAGGAATGCAATAACTGGTAATAGTAGAGATGCACCGATTGCAATTTTCTGGGCCGATTACGATTTCCGATTTTTCATAACGTTGAGTTTGACCTGCCGATTACCCTGGCAATCCAGAGTTCTCGCGAGAGCACAATGGAATTGTCTCTGCGAGACACTCTGGCAAAGAGCAATGATGCACGTTACTTTTTCCCCTTGCATTCTGGGGAACTAGCTAAACCGATGAAGACAGCGCTGCAACGTTGGAGGACAGTACACATTGGTCGTAGTGTTATCCGATTGCGTGCAGTGAGATTTTTAAATGCATGCTTGTTGCCACCCCTCGAGTTGGGCCATTACATCGCTCTTTGCCAGACCCTTAATCTTTCTAGATTATCAGGGTCTGGATTTTCCAGGCTACCTGCCGATACCGATTTTAGCCGATTCCGATTTAATTTTTTCTATCTATTTTCTGTCTTCTTTAATAACACATTTTAACATAGAAATGTAATCCACTTTTCAATAATGTAATGGCTGTTAAAAATGGAACAGGTGAACAGACAGGTTCTTCAAGTCTAGCTAGTCTTGAATTTCCCCTTGGGGATCAATAAAGTATCTATCTCAGTGGCGTAGCCAGAAATGTTCAAATGGGTGGGCACAGAAAAAAACAGGTGGGCAAAGCCAAATTGATTGAACGTATGATAGGCTTAGATTAGATGCATACAAACATTAATCATAGGCATATTATATTTATGACATAACATGGGAATTTATTGAACGCATTTGATCACAGCCGACAAATTACACAGAAACATTTTCAACCGGAGCAAAAAATGCATGAATGTAGCTTTGGCAATCACATGAAACACAACTGAGACAACACAGATTGACCATATTGGACAACTGCAAAGCCTTATCATACTGTAGGCATGGTACATTCATGACATGAAAAGTGGAACTTATTGAACAAATTTTATCATAGCTGACATTACGTATAGTTGGCTAAACATTTTAAACTTGCGCAAAACTGCCTGAACCCAGCATCGGTGTGTCACACGGAGGAAAGCCCGGACGGACGGGCAAAACTGACAAGTAGGCGGGCCTAGGCCCGTCCAGGCCTATCCGTGGCTACGCGTATGATCTATCTATCTATCTAGCTTCAGCTGCAGTAGCCTATCAAACTATAATGCTTCCCAGTGTGGGAAATTCACACACTACTAAATGCACTGTTATGGAACAACCATTTTTTCTTATCACATCCAATATCTAACTAAAAATACAAAAACTATTTTCATGATACATTTGAACATGGTGCCATGGAACATAGATAGATAGATAGATAGATACTTTATTGATCCCCAAGGGGAAATTCAAGGTCTCAGTAGCATACAGACATCACACACAACTTTCACTTACAGCAGAAAAAGTAATACAAGTATATAATATAAAAAACACAACTAAGCAATAAGGACAGTATAAAGAATATACTAAAATACAAATTATACTAAATAACACTAAATCTAAGTCAAGTCTAAAACAGTATCCACATAGTGTGCTTAGGGGTGATTAAGCATGAGGCGCTTGCAATGACTGAGGCAGGGACTGAGCCTGTGATTCTCTGTGCATAGTAAGGTAAGGTGCTCTGTGAGAGTGAGTGTCATGGTGATGGTGCAAATGAGTAAGTCCAACAGTGCAAGAATAAAGTCTAGAGACTAGCATAAAATAAATATGGACATATAAGAGTGTAGGCAAGGTAATATTAAAAAAACTATAGAAAAATTATATCAGTGCAAGAATGGGTTGACGTAATAGGGTTACAGCCATTATACAAGTATTGATTATAAAGCATTAAGTATAGGTATAAGTGTGGCCACAATCTGGCTGTGGGATATGATTAACATATTTTCATATGCATTGATGCATAGCCTATGCTTTGTACATCCAACCCAGAGTGTTGGCCTTTGCTAGCTTCATTAAACTTTGCAAACTCAGCTGGGGGATGTTGTTTCAAGTGTGGCGCCTGAGTGCATATGACTGTCATAATTCCAGTCACCAGCCGATCAATCAGTGTATCCCTATCCCCCCCCCCCCCCCCCCCCTTCTTGTTTCAGGTTTCTCAGAAATCACTTTGTGAAAACGACCGTATATCCAGTGAGGTCGCAGGAGATGGTCTCTCTGATGTTGTTACATTGGGGAGGCAGTTTTCTCAGTGGTTCTTCCAACTTCTGAACAGCCAAAATCCCACTTTTGGGCAACAACCACAGGAATGGGGTCCCCAGCACTTCTGGGGGGACGTTCGACTTAGACTCCGGGCTAGCACAGAAGAAGAAAGCAAGGAGGAGTTCCTAGGAGCTGAGCTTGTGAGCTCACGCCTCCAAGCATTATCCCAGGGTGAGAATCTCCTCTTTAGCCCCAACCTGGAGCCTAATGGCCTAAGGACAATATCATCTCCACATGGTTTGGTGATAGTGGCAGTAGCAGGCACCATTCACAGGGACCAAGCCTGTCTTGGTATTTTTGAACAGGTCTTTGGCCTTATCCGCTCCCCACTGGACGAAAACAGTTGGAAGATTAAATTTACTGACTTGAAAATAAGGGCACAAAACACTATCAAAGGCACAGAGGAGCTGCTCTCACCTGCACTGACCTATAGTTCAAGTGAACTACAGCTGCTCTGTAGGTAAAGACGACAGAGCTTCATTTCATGTGGATGCAGCCTAAGTAAGCATTTGTTAAATGCTATTGAGGCTGTGCCTCTTCTTGGGTAGCATGCATATTGTGTAACATGCGTTATTGCACAACTCTTAGTCTAAATGATCATCCATATTTATTTATGGATTGTTTGGGAAAGTCTGCCCAAATGCTTGTATAAATCCTAATACTGAGGATCTACCAAATATTGGCAATTTGATTATGTGCCTTGTTTTGTCATTTTGCAGAATGGAGAGTATATTGTATTCTAGTTCTAATACATTGCAATGTATGTTAACAGATGTCTAAAAAAGCTGCTGGAGGACAACATCTCTATTATCCCTAGCACGGCTAGGAGTATGGGGAACATTGCAATGAGTCATTGAGCTGTTTGTACATAGTAGTTAATAACCAACATTTGTTTTGATGGGATTTCTTTGGAAGATGTACTCCCTAATTGAAAATTATATTTCAAGCATATTTGACCTGAAATTAAAATAATTTGTCCTTATTTGCGTAAGTTTAATTCTCTTCAGTTTGTAGTTGCAGTTAATGCAATTTGGTTGAAATATTGCATCATACATTTTCAGAAAACCTTTATTATGGAGGACTTGGTTTCACTAATGTAAAAAGCAAACTTTCAGTCAGTTTCTCATTGTGTTATTTAGGTGTAGTGGTATTCTGATTTGTTTTACATGGATGCTCTTTTAGTCATCACATGATACATCTGAGCATTGTGATAGTCAAACGGAAGACATACAGCAGCTGAGTGGTCTCTGTTGTTCATCATGTCATTTTTGATACAACGTGGCCCCAACAAGAGAAGCTGTGTTGATGTGATGGCCAGTGTGACTTCAAGGAATGGTATCATTTCTAGCTCATAAATCCTCTGATTAACACAATTTTGTTCCTAAACGATAGTTTGAATTTACCATCCATAAATAGACTTTAGGTTTTGTTTACACCAAACCATTCCTTTAATTGGTACTTCAATGAACATGGGTAAAATAATAGTTTCTTCTTAGTTTCGTCTTACAGCTATGGATAGAAATAGGCCTAGCTTATTTTATAAATTAGTTTAGGGTATTTTCAGAGGTTGTTGCATGAGCATTTCTGATTTAAATTCTCTTAAAGTAGATGATAATAGCAAGGCTTCAAAGCATAACATCTGACCACTAGTGACATTGATGTTTTTTATTCTACATCAAAATCGTGCAGAGGGAGATCAATGAATTGTTCAAATCGAACTCCTTGCAGATTTGAATAGTGGCCAGTTACAGGCTCAATAAATAGAGTATGATTATCTGTGTGAATGTTTTCACGTGCTGTTTTTCTGTATACCGGTAACTGGCCAAGTATCCATTTCTTGTGGCTAACTACTCCAGCTGCAAGCAGAATTATGGCAGAAACTTAAACAAACTAGCTCCTAATAGTAAACTCCTAGCCTTCCTGGCTAAAAGGTATAGCCTACTGCAGATTTAAATTGTGACCCAAATAAAATCTCTTGTGGGTCGCGACCCAGTCTTTCGGAACCAAATAGTTGAAACCATGCAAGTGTCTCTTTTGCATTAAGATGCGTGATTTTTGTAAGGTTTTTTTTACAGACTCCCAACGCTGCCCTCTTTTATCTAGGCAAAATGGCGTTGCTGGTGTGACAGCTTTTGGGTGGGGTGTTGAATGCAGCAGTAACCCTGAGGTTTTGGTGGGAAATGTTACATGTGGGAAATTATTCTTGGAATCAACTTCAAAGGCCAAAAAAATCTTAATATCTCCTCTGTCTCTGTTCACTCATGACCCACCATGCCATAGTTGTGGTGAATTAAAGCACCATAACCATTGATCTTTTTTCAGTTCACATCACCGAAAGAAAAATAACAAGCAGCTTGTCGTCTGTCTTTATGGCTCTTGGCTTCCCACTTTCTAATAAGTGGTTTGGCTGTGCTTAAAGCTATGACGTGTAGATTCAGAAATACTGTTCATTGGCATCTGTGGGTCATTGTGACACAGGAGGTCTTCTAATAGAAAAGTGTGTTTCTCATAAAGTTCCTGTGAACCCCTGGATAGTAAGATGTTTAAGATTTTTGTGGGTGGAGAGCTACCACAAAAACTTTTTTTTTAAAAATTGCTAAGCTGATTTATTTTTGTGAGCTTTGCAAGTTATTTTTTTCACAGCCCCCCTTTTTTCATTTTGTTTTCTTTCCTTTCAAAAATGTTGACCAAACAACCAAACATATTTGAATACTGTTCAGTCTCCAACCAATATGGATGTCCTTTTTGGAAAATTAATGTAGTGATGGTTCTGCAGGCCGTGTAATAGGAACAGACCTTACATTGTTGTAGGAGGAAAATGCATCATAGTTTTCTTAGATAGATAGATAGATAGATAGATAGATAGATACTTTATTGATCCCCAGGGGAAATTCTTAGCAAAAATGTGATCTCTCAGCAAAATGAGACAAGGTTTAAAGTAAATTCTCTTATGACCGCAGCATCTCTGGATGGACAACTGCTACTTGTCCACATGGGGGAGCAGTGGCTTCATATTACGTTGTTAAACGTTGAAGCTCTGCCAAATTGAAACCTTTTAAACCGATTATTTGAGGAAAGTCATCAGTGTCTGAGTAGGCTCAGCTTTGGTTTATGTAACCAAACCCTGTCGCCCCGGTTGTGAAGGAAAGCATATAATTCAAGACTTTATAATGAAAAGCATGCTATTAAATTAATGATGTTCTAAAGAAAAGGCTTGTTAAACTACTCCTTCTAAAGGATATGAAAACATATTTTAGAATTTATTGATGGTGCTTCTAATTTATTGCCGCAATCAGGAGAAAGTTGCTCACGGAGCACAGCAGAACACAAACAATATGAAACTATGGATTTATGACCAGGGGTTCAGATAGTATGCTCAAAATAATATATTTCTTCAACCTTGATGGGAAAAAACAGATTTATTGAATCCTAGAAATGAGATTGGGTACACAGTTGGATATTTCTTAAGGTGAAAAGACCTAGCTGCTTGTGAAATGAGTTCTGACCTTTAATCAGACAATACAGGACAATACAGGGGAAACTTGTTGAAACTATTTTTTGTCCTTTTCAAACTATAGCTCACAGTGTGCACATGTGAAATGGAGATCAACTGACTTATTTCCAGCAGGCACTGCTTCATAGTCCTCATGACAGTTTGTTTTTGTTTTTAAGCATGAAGTCTAATAAAACTCTGAGTAAAGTCCTTGTTGACATTGATTTGATTACATGAGATGTGCAATGCCACCTTCCAAACAGTTATGGAGGAATGCAAGAACTGTTCATTTTAGACCAGATTGTTGTGATAAAACAGGAGAGCATTTCATTCAAAATCAGTGTGCAACCCAAAGCACTCCACACACAAGACATTGACACATAAGACAAAAGGTGCTGGGCGGAGCGGTGTAGTCGCCAGCGTACCCGTGACACCAAGACATAAACAAACACATTTAGAAAATAACAAATGTGTTTTCATTAGACACAAGAATGTTGATTTTAAGCTGTGCATTACAGTTACATATTCATCAACTTGAAGATAAAGAGAGTGAATGTAAGAAAATATAATGCACATGTTAGATCTGTGTAGTTACTGTGCTAGTTCATACTGCAATATGCATACTAAAAAAACACAATTAGACCATTATTAGCCAAGCTATACCATCCAAACTTTAATTTCACATGAGTTCTTATAAAAGTAAAAGTTCATGCTTTGAAGTTTCAGGAACAGTGCTAAATTTAGGATTAGTTATCTTATGTATTGTAATTTACAGTGTGCATGACTGTCAGCAATCGATGCAGACGAGGCTGGTTTCCTGGATGGGTGGGGGGCGATGATCACTTTATCAGAGTGCGCCAGCAGCCTGGAGAGGCGGGCTTTGCCGGCTGTCTGTGCTGCTGCCCTCTAGATTCTCCAGGACATCTGCTGTTGACTGTGGCAGCAGAGCTGCATCTTAATACAGATCTGTAGCCCACTGGTAGCCTGTTTATATTAATTGCCCTTGCCTCATTCACTGCTGGCCACTGATTACACTCATTAATTTCAATTCCCCTTGAACTCCCTCTCCCCCCCTCTCCCCCGTGTTCTCCATGACATCAGTGTGTGGACATTTGGAGACTATTAGAGAGCAGTTTTCTAGTGATGCTGTCCACTCCACTGTATGGCTATGTCTCTCTGAGCAAAGTTTTAGTGTCTGTGAGTTTCTCCAGTACCTCATCATTTCACAAGTCTTGTCTATTGATTTTCAGTGTATTGCTGAGAGCCTTTACTGTCGCAGGTCACTCCTCAAAGGTATAACTTTCTATCAAGGCATGGCCCAGACAAATCTCCTCTGGACCGTGTGGTTCTTTCCACTAAGTTTTATGGAACTGTATATTCATGTCCTGATTACTTGTGCTCTCAGTGAGAACAATATCATTGTTTTTGTACAAAAACAGGTACCCTTTGGGAAATGGCAGGCCTTTGGGGGAATTGGGGGCATACTCTTGTATGTGTGTGTACACTCTACACCAGGATAAGGTGTCATTGATTGATCAATGTTCCCTCAGCACTGCAGAGTTGTCTCCATATAGACTCCCTGTTGTTTGTTTGTGTGTTGGTAAGAGCCAGCTTGCTGCCCACAGCCCTTGATAATTCAGCTGGGCAAAGAGGAAATCAATGGCTATTTGACGTAGACACTGCACCACAAGCTGTTAGCTGTGAGCTTCTCTCGGCAAGATATCCTCTCTGCTGACACCCAGGAATGTCTTCATTCATCCTAATGTTGCAGGGCCCCTGGGCATCTCACCTTTTTTTATTTCCCAAGACATTACTGATAAACAAATTCTCAGCATGAGAAGCGATGGACTGGACTGTATTTGTCAGTGCATTACTAGAGTGGCCAAGTGGCACCAATGCACCCCACTGAGTCAGCATATTTATGACTGCCAATCAAAAAAGAAGCCCTCTTGGAATTGATTTAAAACAGAATACAATGGGAGGGAAACTATAATACACACACAGTATACTAACTAAGGACTTGTGACCAATCATGTAGCAGGGAGTTGATTTTGTGCAATCATTTATTGTTGTTGCAAATGTTTTCATTGTTGTTTGTCAGTAGGATTATGCAAAAACTACCTGATCAATACTCATGAAACTTAATGGAAGGGTGCAGCAAGGGTAAAACCAAAGATCCTAAAACTCTTGGGGTGGATCCAAATAATGGGCCAGGTGATTATTTTTCACTTTTATTTTTTGGCCTTGTGCACTGTCTGAGTGCTCTTCTAGTTTTATTTATGTAAAGAAAGGTAATTATGTCTTACAGATTTCAACAATATTATTTTTGTAGGTTACTCTGTAGGCTTAAATAAGTTTTTCTAAGTAGACAATCGGTAATAATGCTTTTGCTTGTTAAAACATATTAAAGGGTATAAATCAGATTGTGGGTTGGACTCTCAGTGCAATGGCCTTCAGTGACCAATGACCTTCAATGAAATTCAGCTAACTTAAAAAGAAAAATACATGTGAATTTTTGGTCAAAATGTCTGTAAGAGACATGAACGCTTACATTTTGACCAAAAAACATCCCACATTTTAGTTGAGATTTTGTTATGCTGTTTACTGAGACTTCAGAAAAAGGAAGCATTCAGTGTAGCTTGCCACAGTTCACCCAAGAGCAAAGAGTTTTTCTTTAAATACAGGAAATGACAACTTTGCAGCCATTCCTCGATCCAGTAGATCCAGATGAGCAAACACATGCCAGCTGTGGTACGGCTGTGTACTTCGTTGAGATGTCTGAAAATAATTACAGAAAGAAACACTAAAGGAAATAAGATAGCACATAATTGACATCATTAAGATAGCAGTCTCAAACTCAAATTGAGTCTAACAGTAGCGTTGATTCTTTAATTGCAAACAGACCATACATTAATCCATAATATATTGTTTGCCATATCTTTCTTCATCAATTACACATAGGCAGATACTGTACAAACTAAAAATATTCACCTTTTGTGGTCAAACAATCTGATTTTACACCAGTATTTTTCCCTAAATACCTAATAATTGAAAGACGAGCATACATTTCAACAGAACCCAAAATGAGCTCTATGGTTGCTTGGCTTCTTCAAGAGTGTCATTCATCTTCATTTTGCACCAGCCCCAGATTTACTATAACACCCAGTCAAGTAGCTGGGAGTGTTTAGTTGACTCCTAAATGTGTGTAATTACACCAGACTGCCTCAAATGATGTCTATCAATCAAATACCAGGGTGCCATGTTTCTCAGAGATCTACTGGTTACTTTAATTCAGATATTTTTGTTGATTTGATTGTCATGACTTTTTTTTTGTTAACTGAACGGCATACACAGGGGAATGAGATTAAACAGATTAAATATTAAGTTTGTCCAAGACAATGGGAGTTTTTTGAGAACTCTCAGAGAGGGTGTAGTATATTACAGCACTTCATTTAAAGGGATGTTTAACAGGAGACTTTATAAAAATGTTTCCATGCTGGCACATGGACACAATATTGGTGGGTGTCTTAAATCAGTCTGATATAATGTCAGCAGCCCAGAGAAAGGCTGTAAATCTGAGGACATTAAGTAAGTGAGGCTAATCAAACTATCAGCCCCTCACTTGATGCTGAATCAAGCCTTCAAGGGCTTTGATTGACAACACTGTCCTGGTAATTTAGAGTCATTGATTCCATATGATTTGCTACAGATTTGATTAAATGAAGGTGCTGTCACACGATGCTCCCTTTAATGCTGTTAAAAGAAGAGGACGTGCACTGAAGAAAAAGGAGCCCCTCCTCTCCCCTTCAGTAAAAACATCATCCACATGATGAATAAGTAGCTGTTTTCATACAACTTTGCAGGACCCACAGCTTTCCCCCTCTCTAACTCCACATTCAGCATTGGACACAGATAGAGCGCAGGTGCCTCCTTCTGCAAACAGTCTGCTATTGCATGAAATGAAATGTTATCAAATCAGTTGGATGATACTATTGCCTTAACTTGTATTAGGGAGAGTCCCAGTAAACTGATGAAACTAGAACTGCCGTGATAATGGTACCAGAGTGAAATCCATTGCAAAGCCATCATTTATTCATCTGTCCCCTGCTGCTCCCCCAAAACTAGGCCAGTTACATATTGGTGCTTTGTGTGCCTGTAAATTGTATTCTTTTTTTCTCCTTTGTGCTCATCAGAAAGTGACCAAATTGGGTTTTAATGGGCATATGATAGAGGGTTGGGGATTACTATTTCCCTTTTTGCCTTTGGGAGATGTAAAAAACTGGAGACATGTTCCCATTTTCTGATTCTCAATGATATGTGAATTTCAACAGTATCAGGCTACAGTGTGTTATGCTATTTTAAATTATGCCATTCCAATCAGATTAGCAGCCACATCTGAAGCTACAATAAGCAATAGATCAAGTTCCTTTATTTCCTCTCTCACTACTGCTTTGCAAAGAGCTCTTTTCTTCAGCATGTTTGTTTTTAAACACAGCTGTCAAAAGTTAACTACAATGCCTCTAAGAATTACAGTATACCACAGTATTGAGAGCTGACCATTTATGAAAGAAGGATCGAGTTTGACCTCATGATGCAGGGAGGTAGAATGTACAACACAACACTCATTTGTATTTTGTATTTCAGGATCTTACTACAATGTCCAGGTGGAGAACAACACATGAGCTATAATTTGGCAAGTCCCATGACTTGCCAAATTATACTACACAGAGTACTGCTACCAGATTAATTGAAGTGATAGATACTTTTGTCATCTAATCTCCCAAGAAGATTAAGTCATAATTTTGCACTCATGCCTACATTTTAGAGAAGGCCACCTTCCTTCAATAGGCCCGTGGAACCAATTCTGCTTGAGGTCTTTCCAAGCTCAATGACAGAAACCCAATTTCCTACCCTCTTTGCGCTGTTTTTTAAGTGTATCTCCCTGAGGTGATCCCTTTCAGTTCATTCGTTTTCTTTCACCCTTCATCCTCTTTCTTTCTCAGTCCACTGATAATGAATGCTTGCTGACACATAATAGGTGGAGTTATTGGATATCAAAACCATTTCGCCTCTGTGGATATTAACTCACACTCACCAGGTATGTCACTGTAAATTCTGACGACATCACCAATGGCTCATCACATGGCTAAGAATCTCTCCCACACAGACACTGTAACCGTCCTTTCATCTGGAGTGAGCTTCAGTGTAAGCATCAGCATGGTCATGTCTCAGGCCCACTGGAAGGAGAGACACTTCTGTTAGTGTGCCAAAGCCCCTGCAAGCTGGTTTCCCTGCAGATGCCTGTCTGCTCTGGGGCTTGCTGGTTCCGCCACCCACTTGTCAAGTCCCCATGACAAACTGTTGCCATGGTTGGTTTACACAAAACTAAGATCTATCAGCTTGTTCCGGACTGGAAAATCTCTTTTGTTCTGTTGAAATTATATCATTAGTGGCTACATTTGAAGATTGTAGGATTAGATAGGCAGTTAATGCTACTGCTTTTGGTTGGGCTTGGTAAAATTATGTCGTAGAGTGGCAGAACTGCACATTTATCAGGGAAAGGCATCAGAGGAAGCGATAATTCAGTTATCTGATTTCCTCTGATGAGGGACTGCTTCTTGGTTCATGATACACATCAAAGCTGTGCTGTGATCTTGTTTGGGTGAGGGCATGAAGGTGCACTGCAGTAAACAGACATGTCTTTGAAGGGGATGATGTCTGGTCACATCTTAACACACTGCAAAGGACCATATGCTCAGTCTACCTTGCTGAGATTCATGAATTGACTTGATGAAAAGACCTTCCCAGACTTTTCCATAGTCTAAAGGTATCCAATACCTTTTTTTTTTTTTTGTTACTGGACTCCCCCTATAATTGCAGAGTATTTGTGTTTTTCACAACTGTCATAGTTATTGTAGTAAAGCCAAGTGAAATACGTTGTTAAGTTGTAACAGTTTGCAACAGTTTGCATGTTAAGCATTACAATGAAGACAGCTTGAAATGGAACTCTAGACAAATCTTTGCTTCATCAACATAAAGACGTTTGTCTACTGCTGTTCTGCCTCTTAAGTGTATGCTTACTTGAAATGATCTAAAAATGTTTTTGGTGACAGTGTAATTATCTGTCAGTTGCCTGTGCTCTTGTGATGAGGAGATTGTTCCTCTGTGATCATTTACCCATCAAGCCTTGCAGCCACATCATCTGCTATTGTCTTTGTCACCTGAGGGATGATTTATGGAGCACACCAAAATCCCATATTATTGTAATTAACAGGTATTTCTCTCTCTCTCTTTCCACTCTGAGAAAAAAAATGAAGGCATTTCCAGCCAAACCTCTCTGCCACTCATGCATGTCAAGTCATTAATTAAGCTGTCAAGCTGAGCAATCAAGCTTTTTCAATCCTCATGAAATTACAGACCTAGAATGCGTTCTGTTCTGGGGGTGACCCTGGATGTTTGGAGAGGTGACAAGGATGCAAGCTAAAGCTCATTAGCATGTACGTTTGAAATAATTGAGCATGTGAGAGAGGCCCTCATCAGCACTGCCACTGTGTGGAATCACATGGAGGAGTAGGCTCCCGCTGCAGCCCGGGCTGCAAACTCATGGAACCTGATTTCCTCTATTACTTGTGTGTCCCAAATCCACTGCACTCAGGCCATGTGCTGTCTGAGTTTACAGATATATTCTCAGTTTTTAGTTTCTGCCATTCTTAATTGCAAGTGCAAGTATTCTATGACACTACATGGCATTTTCATGAGTTTATATATGCTTATGAAATGACACTTCTAACACTTCATACACATCATGCAAGATATATTCAAAACATTGCATATGCTGTCAAGGTCTGGATCAGTCCCTGACTCACCCTTTGCTGTCAAATCATTGCTGAGTGTACTGACGTGCTTACCTCAAGACTGAGCAAGTGTTGGAGAATGAGAGGGGAGCATGCATAGACAGCTGAGAGGTGGGGGTGGGGGGTGCAGCTAAAACGTATCTTTATCCAAAGTGATGCTAATTGAGGCCTTACATGCTGAGTGGTGGAGGGAACGTACTGTTGTATGATTGTTGGAGAGTGTATGTGTGTGTGTGTGTGTGTGTGGGGGGGGGGGGAGACACCCGTTTCCTCCTTTCCTGCCGTTGTCTCTCTTCCTGCCTTTCCATCAGGCTCTCAGGACACCATGCACTTAGCTCAGGGATCCCAGCAGTCTGCCAGGCCTTCAGACGCACTCCCGTCTGTTTTGATGTTGTGGTGGTTTCGTGATCGGTACCAGTTTCCTGCAGCCAAAACATAAATTTGTCATAACACTCACTCCTGTGAAAACTAATCAAAAGAAATCATCCGTGACCACTTAAGGCCAATTGTGACAGTTGGAGAGGGGAAATGGAACGTCATAATTAGTTGTTGAGCCTCGGCACACCTGCAGATTTTTCAACAGATTTAGGTCCACTGGCTCACTAAGTAAGTATTTGCACGCAAACTAGTGATATTTGATCCACCCCAGTGTCAAGTGCTTCCATAACTTTAAAAATTAAACAGGAGGAAACTCTCTGGTGGCTTTCAGCTGGCAGTTTGATTCAGATTTTATTATCCGCAATGGTTCTATAATAAGCAGGAACTGTCCTTTCAGATTAGCCATGCTTGGCGACGCTGCATGCCTACCCACTCCCACCCCCCATGTCTACTCCCCCACTTAGCTGGAGGAAATGGAAGCTCCCGCCGCCAGACTCTCTCCTGGTGTGTATGTGTGTGTGTGTGTGTGTGTGTGTGTGCGTGCGTGCGTGCGTGTGTGTGTGTGTGCGTGTGCGTGTGTGTGTGTGTGCGTCAGAGGCTGGGGTAAAGGGTGGGAGCCAGACAGCCTTAACCCCTTTGTGCCTGTGCTTCTGTTCTCCTCGTCACAGAGCTGAGCTCCTCTGCAGGGACAGGGATGGAGAGACATGTGCTGCAAGGTTACCTGACCTTTATCTGCAGCGGCTGTCGGCTGCACCACTCTGCCTTGTAACTACATCGTCTAAAGAGGGAGCCACAAGACCTTCCGCACTGAAACCAGGACATGCAATGTGCAAAAACACACTGCTTGAGTTACACTTTCAAACATTATTTTAAGTTGACCTGGTGAAGACAGGGGTGAGATTTCTTTTCCTTCTTCATGGCAAAGCTGAAATAAGAGGCAGCGTAACAAAAATAACTAGACAGTGTTATTAATAACAAATCTCATCACAGTTTCAATTTCTGTTTATCTCTCTGTGAAAATGAGAAAACATATTTGCAACAAATTGGTTAACAGTACATAATTGTCAGGGATCTGGAAATATGCCCATGTTTTGTTTGGATTCTTCAGCCCCATAAGGAAAGATTTCATGCTGATGTTAGGATACCATCTTGTGTGGTATGTGCACCACTGGTAAATCTATGATCGATCTCCAGGGAGGAGGCATGTCTGAGACCAAGTGGTGGGGATGTTATATTTATATAGAGTGTTGCCTGGGCATATTACACAACACCTTACCCTCTTTATTCTGAACATGTACATCTGTTCTCTATCACACGCAGCAAAATGACAGCTGATTTTCCATTGTCATCCTTACAGCTGTGTTTGTCACTTTTTCTATTGGTTAAAAGAGCAAAAGCATTTGCTAAACTTGATAAACACTGATTCATGAATTTTAATAATTAATAGTACTATGATACCAAAAACTGGTGTGATTCAGTGTCTCTAGCCTATATAGTTTGTATTCTATGTACAATTTTGCTGCGTTATATATGTACATTCAAATCAGAATAGCCCAAAGTAATCTTTTGTGTTGTAAGATAAAATATTCGCAAGGAACTTTAAACGGAAAAATAAGGTCAATACTCAAGGTTTCGAAAACCAACCTGAACATTTGCTGTAAACCCGAATGGGCTTTTCGGTTTAGTAAGATTTCAGGAGGAGCAAGTATGGTCTTTTTAAAATGCTAATACACTAAGTTGCATGCTAACTCCAGTTTTTGAAGAATGTAGTTCATGGCACTTTGTTTGACCCTCTGCTATCCTCCGTGACAAATGTGATTTCTTTTTTTAATCATTCCAGCACAGTGATTTATGGTCCTCAACTGAGTCTCATAGCATTAAAGCCTCTCTCTTTGAACTGGGTGCCAGATCCACCTACTACTGCTTTAGGAGAACATGAGTCACCTAAACAGATAAACTCTTGAGGCTGCGTTATATCACTAACTGAGCTTTAAGGAGCGTTTTCACAGCTTTTCCTTCATGACACAATCCAAGCTGATTTGCTATGGTACTGCTGGCACCTCAGGAGCAGGATGTTGGTCTTAATAAGGATATTTTCCGTCTCTCTTATATACTGGATATAATGTTTTACCACACATTCTTGGGCAATGAATGGAATGCTGATTATGGCTAAACATCTTTTCGTGTTGCCCCTTGGTGTTTCCTTTTAAGGAAATAAATGCATCTGTCAAAACACTCAAACAATATGTATATCAATTATAATGGATCCCTTTCATGAGCGTGAACATTTATTGGAGTCTTCTGAAGCCTTTTTTCTTTTTACTCGATGGAAAAGAAAATTCTTTAGGCATAGGGACAGAGGCAAAGCTTGTTAGAAGTCCAAGCACATGGTTTTTGAACTGTGTGCTTTTGAGTCCAAAACCCCTCAACTTTCCTGCATTATTAAATAATCTATGCATAATTCAGTACCTTTCATATCAACAAATATTTTGCAACTTGCACCTACAAACAGTGGGGTGGGGGTGGGACCTATAGGAAAAGTAGAGGAACATCTAAAGCAGTTAAACTATTGCAACACCTGCTTCGAATTATGTAGCCTACACATTATCCGTTTCTGGCATGATTATAGCTGTATGTTTGAGAGGTTTTTCAGCATGCTGTTTAGACACAATAGTGCACTGTGTTTTATAACCAATCATTCCTACTGTTACATAGCCGTACAAACAAACTAATAGGTCTGATTGTTCCTTGCTGATCTACCAGGCTCAGAGTTCATCTCTCTCCTTCTTTCTCTGTTAGCCATCATGCGTAGCCATAACTAGCAAGGCCGTGTTAGCTATGCATAACTGCACAGATCAAGGAGGGATCCAGGAAGATACTGCAAAAAAAGACCTTTGAAGAGATACTACTACAATGAGGTTTGTGTTGAAAGAGGAAAGGCTTTCTTTAACGTAAAGCCTCGTTATTCTGATGTGCTGAATAATGATGAATATATATATGTTATATATATATAACATTACTCTTCTTTCTTATATTGAATCCAAAATCCTTGGGTAAAATCACTGAGTTGGTGCTTTGTAATTAGTTAGATGGTTGGTGCTTGCAATTAGAGTTATAACTATTCAGATTCGCACTACACTCTCATGCAGTAAAGTTAGCTGCCTCTTGTGGGTGGTGTCTCCTACCATTTGAGTGCAGACTCTCTTTTTTGGTCCATAATTTATACACCTAACTTGCTGCTGCGTGCGTCGGGCTTCTGCATTTTTAAAGACTGGGTATTGAGGGATTTTCTGTCATGCTCTCTTGCTTTGTTCTGATCACGCAAGGTACTGCCATCCCACATACGGGAACGCTGGAGAGGCGTCTGCTGCCCTGCCTCACTGCCCCGTTCAGCCGCCATCAGCTCACACTCTGCCAGGGGGCTAAAAACCCTTGTGCCCGGGCGGACACACTCTTCTCTCTCTCCCTCTCTCTCTCTCTCTCTCTCGCTCTGTCTCATACACACACAGACTTACACATATAAAACAGAGATGCATTTTGTTCTTTCCTGTTGTTTCAGGCCAAGTCGTTCGATATGACAATATGATACAATATTAGTAGAACAATGATAGTAATATTCAAGCACTAGTGGACTAATGCACAGTGATACTTTCAGACAAAATAAAAGCTAAATGACTGACAATGATTTTACAATTCTCAAAAATCTCCCGATGTGTTTCTTTAAAAAGAAAAGAATAATATTTGAAATGTATTACAGCTCCCAAACCTAGCAAATCATAATTACAAAATGAATGCATTAGGCATATTAAATCCATATTCCATACCGGAAACCCTAGATGCCATCAAATTACTTATATTTTAGACCCACATTTAGATCTCAATTTATTTATGTATGAACTTTATTTTCCCGAGATAAGGACATCATTGATTCTGTGTTTCAGGAACACAATACTTAATGAAAAAAACAGCTACCAAGCTCTATCATCCGGGCAGTCAATGTGAGCTTCATGTTTTGATGTGTGACTGGATCAATTTGAAGTCTATATAGGCTAATATTTAAAACAGGGAGTGATACCCCAAGATGTCTAATGTGGATATTCCTAAACAGCCACTGAACTTTCAGAAATGTGATGCACTAAATTTATGTTATGTAACACACTATCAGTCCACGTGTTTGTTATAAAATATCTTAAGACTACATTAAAAAAAAAACACACACTAGAGGGTGTACCTGTTTATGTACACTTTACTTTTCTTTGGAATAATTGCCATATTATTTAATGAAATATAGGAATGCATGTCTACAGGTTTTTACATTTATTACACCTGATCCTGCATTTCCTTTTTTACAGTACAAAGGGGGAACTTTGTACTGTAAAAAAGGGGAAGTTTGTAATGTATGTATTCCAAAGTAGTTTTTGGGGGGAGTTTGACATGACCTGACCATAGATCCAATTTAAAATATGAAATATCTAAACACACCATGCGTGGAAATAGCTAATAATATTCAAAATGGTTTTCTCTTGTTGTTTGGAACATACCTTTAAAACTCCTTACCATTGTTATTTTAAAGATGTCTGAGCCAGAGTCTTGGCTTTATGTGCTGTCATTTAAATTCCCTCACTGTATATGAATTTAGGTCAAGCCACTGTTTTCCTCCCAAACACACCCTGTCTACCCTCTGACATATTTCCTATTTCTGGGTGTTGGAATGATATTTAGAGTACTTTTTCACATGATTTCATTTCATTGGAGCATGGAAACAAAACAAGAAACAGACTTAAAGTGGCAGAACAACAAATTGGCCAGGGTGGTAAGCCTGCATGCCCCACATGAAAATTCACCTCACGTCTGGACACTCTCCACACGCTCTGCCACAGCACTCTCCAACAGACCGACCATATGGCCTCATTATAAGATTCTGTCTGCACACACACACACACACACACACAGGTATAGAAATACCCAGTTATTGTACAAAATTACAGAAATGCATTTGCTAAGTTAAAACAGCTACCATTTTGAGCTGTCAGGAATTAACTGATTATTAATGACAGCCACAGCTGACATGAGTGACATGAAGGATTGTTCAGAGAGACATCATTACTTAAGGTGATTTTGCAAATCAGATGTGCAAAGCTAGATGAACTATTTCAAGGGAAAAGAAATGGCAATCAATGTTTTTCATAAATACTTTTGGTTGAGTTTTGCAAAGATGATTTGTGGTCATGGAATACACATTGCCATTCTGTTGGTCAATGACCATAAATTCTTGGCAGGTTTGAAATCAGATGTAAAAAAGTCTGCAACCATTGTCGACTATGCTGTATATGTGCTTTTGTCAGAAATGAGATATGAGTGAACTGAGGAGGTCATGTGTAATCCCATGCTCTTTGTAATGCTCTGATGATTACTTTGAAATGTTCTGCTTTTTCAGCGCTGTCCCAACTCAAAGGTCAAACCTTGCACCTGGCTTATTTTAGTTTCTCATCTGCCATGCCTCACCGTCTTCCGTATCAACGGTGATTGTGACTCAAAGATGAATTTCTCTCTGCCTTCCGTCCACTTGGCTAGATAGGAGTCCAGCAGCGCCTAATGGCAGTAATTCTCCTATTCAGTGCCACAGTATCAATAGGGAGCTGGTGCCTGCTACCAGGACACATGCACTACTTGAAAGCTATAAGTGTCATATACCCCCTGAAAAAGAGAAGCCTGTCATGACACCCCTGGGACCCAGGCAAAGGTGCTGAGAGGTTTGAGAGTCACACTGGTGAACCTGAGGGGGGTTGCCAGCCCAGATCTACTGGGGGGCAAAAGCAATCTGATTGGGTCGATCAGAGGGCTTGTGACCTCATTGCCTGGTCTGAACCAATAGAGTTGTTATAATGGCTGGCCAGTAGAATTGTTATAATGGCTGTCTATAATGAGGATTTTACATCTGTGACATAGGGAAGGGTCAAACAAGTAGAACCTCATTAGGAGAACAAAGGCCCAATGATAGTTTGGACCCTCTAAGCACTGAAGGCTAGAATTAGACACCTCTTTGTCAAAAAGCATCAATGAAACCTTTCAATATGCATTCAATGAAACCTTTCTAGGCACTATTAATCTAAAAGGTATAGGGTAGATTGAAATTACAAATGCGTTTGTAGTGTGTGCCATTTTATGGAGAGTTTTTTTACCGTCAGTATATGAAAATCATTATAAAGTATAGAAATATATACTAATCAGACTTATCAAAAGACAACTGTAATAGACCATTGGATTTATATATCCCCCTTAAGAATAATGAGTAGCACTTCCATATAGCACAGGGTCAAAATAAGTTCAGCATGCATAGCTCAATCAATCTCTTTTGATAGTATTTCACAGACACAGTGTAATTTGATTTCACACAGTGATCCATAACACCCTTCTCAAGGTACATTGTACATTAGATGTAAAGGTAGACAGTGACAATAATTCAGTCAATTTTAATCAAATTATGTAGTTAGACTTGATGTGCTCAATGTGATATTTATTTGGTGTGCAGAATCATTAAAAACACATAAGCAATGAGAAGTGTAGAAACAGTAGTGTTTAGTTTGTCTAGTCACTTTTAATTTGTGTGTACTTCCATTTACCAGATATTTATTTATGTGCCTGCAGCTATCTGTCAAAAAAATTGCAATTTTGACATTTGAAATAATAAGATGTCAATAAGTTGTATGTTCCAGTAAAGTTATCTTTCTGATAAATTCTAAACTGCAGAGCTAAGGAGACAGACACTGTTGTTTGAGGATTAGTCCAGGCCATTCTGGGGTCATGCTGTTTTTATTGCACAACAAGAACGAACTGGCACAACCTCCAGATCGACCCTTGACCCTAGCAGTCAAACCTGATCAATCCACTGATGTAGCACTTGCTCTTTGGTGGCCTCTATGGAGACACAGCTTGAATGGCCTCTGAGACAATGTGTGCCTATCTTCTCAAACAAAACCATTTTATTTACAGATATGATATTTTAAAATTGTGCAAATTAAGATAGGTTTATCCTAAGCACATTGCCAAATACATAGGAAATTATGAGGGTACAAAATTTACTCTACGTAAGGATACACAAGGACATTTACAATGGGAAAATGTGATAGCACTGCAAATTTGTGTAAACAAACAAATATTTACTTGACCTAACAACATATATTCCTTAAACAAAAATGTGCTACTTTAGATCAAGACACATCTTTCCTCCCTTGTCAATACACTGACATGCAAACTGATGATAGATATTACATACATTTACAAAGACTTGTGTCTGACTTGTGTCTAAATGTGACACGTTACAATTACTCCCTTCTTTATTTTACCCTAAATATACCAAAAGTGAGTAAGTTAGCCATCCAAAAAGAAAATGCATTTTGTTTGGATAAAAGTTCTGCTCCCTTAATTGGCTATCCACACTTCGATGTCAAATTCAGCAATGAGATGGCACTTCTCTAATGATCCATCTAATTCATCAGACTAGGTGACAAAAAGAAACCCTGGATATAGTGACTGACAGCTCCCTCGTTTCATATGAGAGCAGGCCTGCTTGCTATTTCAGCCGTCTCGGCTGGTCAGAAAAATGTGGCATCATGGAATGGACAGTTTCCCCTCCTGTGGCCTTTATTGAGCATTTGCCAATGGCCGTCTCAGTGGGTAGTGCCAGAGGGAGAGAGGAGAGAGGAGAAGGAGGGGTGGAGGAGCTGAGGAAGAGGAGGCACCAGATTACTCCCCGTCTGTTTGGCTACTGGGCTTGTGCTCACCCGTCGGCTCCAAGAAATGCATGGCTTGGCTAATGTTGAAACAGCCATTTTATTTGCCAAATAAACATAGGCAGCTTGATATATTTTTCATTCTTCAGTACTTTTTTTGTTTAGCTGAAAATTATATTTTGCATGGAAAAAATGTCAAATTTCAAACAAATAGAAGCAGACTTCTTATACTAATATTCTGCTACTGTACGTGTCAGTAACAGCCCACTAATGGAGTCCTTAATGATTGTTTTATGTCATGATTTCTTCCAATTATTTACTCATTTCAGATGAAAAATCAGATCTGCATTTGACAGTGTTTTATGAGCGATCTAGATCTAAAAACTGGTAAACATAGCAATGCAGTACTGTGAAACAGCTTCATTGGTATTACTTCTAGAGATTATTCATAGGCCTAGAGTATTTTAACAATTAACAGTGCTTGTTTTTAAGTTTAGCTTCTACAGCTTTTATAGGGTAAATTCTGTCAAAAATGTCTGGACAAATTTGGAATCCCCTCATTCAATATCTGCATTTTTGCAGAAAGTATGTATATTTAGATATGCAAAAAATGCTTTTATTCACTAATGAAATATTTTAAAGAATGTACTTGCTATTTTACACAAATTTAGATTTGAAATAATTATATTGAGGATCAGATTTTGGAATGGTAGAATATATTTTAGGATAATTCCTCTTCTCCCCAGGCCAGAGAAGAGGAGAACGCAGGCCATGACTAGTTCCTCGAAGAAGCTGTCCCACCATGTAAATATTTTATCTCCTAACAAGAAAATATTCACTGCACATTCCTCCCTCCTGGAACTTTTCAAACTCCTTAGTTCATAAAATTTTATAGGGCAAGATGTTTTAGAGGTAAAAGTGGGCAAATCTTTAGTGCAGAAATAATAACTAACAATGAGAGCTCGCTCTGAGCCAGGTTCACAGTTAGTTACACACTTAGTGGCTTTAAGAATTCTCTAAACAATCAACACGTCTTGAATATTTATAAATTCAATAGCAACCGCATAAATCTGTCTAACTATTGTGGAGGCATCCAGTCCATCACTCTAGAATTTGACCTGTGTGCTATAAAGTCACACTCAGCCAGCCCTACTTTGTGACAGATGAGAATTCCTCTGCTCCTTGGGCATGATTCACCTATCCATCACACCCTGCAGTCTGGCTTCGCTGTGATTTACTCATGTGGGGGAGACATGTTGGTCCAGCACAGGCCATCCGCCACTGTTCCATCACTCTGGCCTGCACCACAGTGTGCAGGCATGGCATTTCAGCGTGCCTTTCCCTCTGCAGCTGACAGCTTGGAGTTGCCTCAGCTCTTCTGTTTGGTTGTGCAGGCTATCCATTTATACAAAAGAGGATTTTGCTCCGAAATGGCTTATGATTCACAGCTGCTTTGAAGTGGTATAATCCTTCTAGTTACTTTAGACAACTTCAACTGTGATACTGATGAGTGGAAGGAAAAGTCTAAAAAAAACATATCTGGTTAAAGCAATGACATCATTGCTCATAAGTTTGGTGCTTTGGTGGTGAAAAAATATTCAGTAAAAGTAAGATTATTATTTCAGTCCTGAGTAAAAGTAAGGTAGCATAAGGTACAAGTGCTAGGGGATAATGCCTGACGAGGTGTCCATTATCAGAAATAGATGATGCGGAGGCGTGAACCGTCCGACGCGAAGCGGACGAAAGAAATCATGACATAAAAGAATCATTAAGGACTCCATTGGTGGGTTGTTACTGACACATAGCAGAATATTAGTATAATAAGTCTGCTTATTTGTTTGAAATTTGACATTTTTTTCATGCAAAATATAATTTTTAGCTAAACAAAAAAAGTCCATTTATTTCTGATAATGGACGCATCGAAGGGCATTATCCCGTTTATACCATGGTCACTTACGAAATAAATAAATATGAAATCAATTATTAATACTAAATGAGTTTTAGAGCTAAAATCGTTAATGTTATCAGCTGTTTATCGCAACGCTGTGGAATGTTGATAAGTCACAGCTGAGCAGACTAACTCAGGCGTTGTCAAGCAACGTCATAATAATTTTATAGGTGTATATCACTTTTTAAACGACACCCTTTTCAACCTAGAGCATGGTATAATGGTTGATAATCTCATTGAGCTTTCCTCATAATTATGCTCTACAGTGATTGTTTCCATGTTTAGTTTCTCAAGATATGGAAGAGATGATTTTAAAGATAAAACATAAACAGCACTTCTGAATCATATACCAAAGTGGTTTACAGTAAACAGACAAAGACTTCGCATGTTATATGTTTGCATGAATATTAACTCTTTAGGCATCTCTTCCTTATTTTTCCCCAATCAGATCACATTTAAAAAATCAGATAGCTCCAAGCCATGCTCTTGAATTACTGCTTGATATGTTGAAAATGAGTTACACCAGCCTATAGTTCTCATTTAGCTATAGGCCACCTATAGGCTAACTGGTGTAACCCACTTCCGGTAAATTATGCTAAACTAAGATAGGTGTCAGACGGGGTTAATGCATGTGCAGAGAAAAGAAGGGTGTGTATCCTCTTATTCAACTCTGAGGTAGACAGCAAGTAAACAAGTTTCCCAAAAAGTTAGCATGTTCCTTCGCTGACAGACACAAGATAATCCTTTTTGACTGTGGAGAAACAAGTAAATGGTTAGTATCTGTCACAAAGACTATCTAGATCTTCATAGTAGTCTAACACATTCATTACTGATAGAGCATGAGACAGTTTTCTTTGAACCATGTTTCCTGTGGATTCATTCAGATATCATCATTTTTACCTGAATTCATTCAGATATTCTAAAGTTATTTCTCAAGGTCGGAATTCCTCACATAGTTGACTTGGCATGATGTTTAACATTTTGGCAGCTGTGGAACCACTGAGGAATTGAATTGCAGGATGGCCTTGGAATTGGTTGAGGAAAAAAAAACCTCCGACCTGCCTTCCCACCAGATTTAACATGCCAGTATTTTTCACTGGATAATCAATACCACTTCTTCCCCCTGGTGCGGGCTCTCTTGATGATTTAGTCAGACAGAGGTTGTATAAACCAAATCTGTGGTCCAAATACATAGCTTTTAGTTCTCCTAACTTATAAGTGTTTCTACAATGTTGGCTTTTTAATTGAATCCTCTGAATTCCACAACTGAGTTATTCGTGTTTTCATTTTGAAATGATCAACTTAAGTATTACAGGAGATATTGACAAAATATTATGCACAGACAATGCAGGGAGAGTAAAATCACTTAAATTTAAATGTAGCAATAACAAGCTGCTTTCACTAAAGTGTTTGAGTCTACCAGACAATCTCTGCCATGTGGCCTTCAGTTATGAGTAATTACAAGGAAATGGATGGAGAGTGATTGATAAAGATCAGATAGGCAATTAAACTTCAATGCCCTTTCACAAGCTTCTACTCCGCACTACTCAACATTCACACCCAACTGGCCTGTCCTGTTTATTGGCTTGAAGCTTTAGTGCATTGAACTTGTGATCACCCTGATAAACCAGCATGTTAATTAAAGTGGGTTGGAGATACAGTGTTGTGTAATCCATAGAGCACACTCACTGTTTTTTCAGTGTGCCTCTTTATCTCTCAGTTCCCACTCTGTCTGGCATTGCTGAAAGCCTTGCATTGAAAAGAGCATTTAAATCTGACAGTCAGCTGGATTAAATGCAGCGACGAGCATGGAGAGGAAAATAACAAACTGAAAGGTGAACCTGGGGACAGCTGGATGAAAGAAAAGAAAGAAAAAGAATGCAGGATTTAGAACAAGAACAATCTTAAGTGCACAGGAACATTCATACTTAAAAGTGATGATTAATCAAATCAATTGATGCATAACCACTTTATAAAAATCCAATAAATGTAGTAGCCTAGGCTACTGTACTTCATACACTACACACAAGAAAAAAAAGGGTCAGAAAAGGAAAGATTTGGACTTGGAAATGGTTATACTGCAGTTACTATCTGAACATAAGGATAGGAAGATTTTCTGAATATATTAAGGTAACGTCAGTAAATTAGCAATTTCTTTCAATGCTAATGTCAATTTTTGGTAAATGTGTTGTATGTAGGAGACAATGCACAAATACAACTCAATAATTTATGAAACTAATTCATAGGCAACACAAAATTTCAATCTGGGCTCTATTTTTTCAGAAATGAAGACAATGAAAACCAATGCAGTATCAAACTAGCATGCTAACTGACTACACT
Organism: Alosa sapidissima; assembly: GCF_018492685.1. Classification (NCBI taxonomy): domain Eukaryota; kingdom Metazoa; phylum Chordata; class Actinopteri; order Clupeiformes; family Clupeidae; genus Alosa; species Alosa sapidissima. The sequence goes on along the minus strand of NC_055958.1, from coordinate 23,791,694 downwards.
TGCTATACTTGGTGTGTGTAGCCTATGTCAGGGAATAATGAGGTGTTAATAATAATAATAATAATAATACATTTAATAATAACTAGATGTAGCGCTATGCGGTACATCTAGTTATTATTAAATTTATTATTATTATATTATTATTATTATTATTATTATAAATATGACCGCCGCTTAGTCCTGTACATCCGTTCCGCGAACATAATCACACTAATCAATTTGTATCCATCTTCTACTCCTCCCCTACTCTTGAAACTTTTGTGTATATTTGTTTGGCAATCCTGTGTGTGTGCGGGCCGCACAGCAAGTAGCCTGCTGGCGCTGCGAAGGTGAATAGATTTGTAGCACTAGCAAAAAAAAATTGAAACATTGTTATAAAACCTTTAAAATCTCTAAACAATCACAAGTAGGGCAGTTCATCACAGTTCATCCATTGCAACTGGACTGATGAAAGGTACACCTGTAGGCAGGCTTGGAATTTCACCATTCTGGGGGCAAGGCCACTTGGCCTTCAGTTGGGCATATTTGGTGGGGGGCATAGGCCACATGTCAGGGCACCAAGGCCAAAGTTAACTATACAGTAGTAGGCTATAAAAATGATCAAAGTTTTATTTAGCCTATTCACTGCAGTAGACCTTCATCACTGTATGAAACATTACAAAAACATGAAACATGACATATTACATAGAACTGTAAATCATCTGATCATCTAATATTTACAGATATTTAGGCTATATATAACATTTATTTTATATTTGGCCTATTATAAAATCATGTATTGAACAATTTAACCACAGCTCAACTTTAAGAAACTCAAATAGCCTAGATGCATGCTTAGCATTTTGTAATCATTAGGCTAAGGCTACTTTCACAAACTCAGTCAGCTGTCCTCTGATTTATCAATATCTAGGCGATATTAGTAACATTTATTTTGTATTTGGCCCGTTATGAAATCATGTGGAACAATTTAAACACATTGTAAAACTTAAAGCCCAAATTTGGAGACATCAATGCATGTCGAAATTTACTGCAAATTCAAACCTGGATTACTCTGGAACGGCTAACTGTACAGGGGACTGCTTTACAACTTTGTGTTCGGTAAGGTGTGCTGTTTATTCTGATATATGGTTTGTCGTGTGTTAAATAAAGGGTTCGTGAAGTATTCCACTGAGATGAATGGGTTGAGAGATCATGGGACGCAAAACCTTTAGTAGAATGTATGATTAAATTGAATTATATTATTTACTTTTCTCGCGAACCGTCCAACTCAGCAATTATCGGGTAACATCGTTTAAAAGCTGAGAAAAAGCTCTTTCATGTGGTACTTGTGATGTCTGTGTGATGAATAGGCTACTTCAACTGAGCTAGTTCAACTGAGATGAATGGGTGAATTTGGACGCACTTTCTTTCTTGCGCTGTCACTTTCTCCACTGCATAAAAGACTAAATTAATTTGCGCTGTGAATGCTAAGATAATTTTGACAGGCCACAGGCTAAATAAAAATCGCTATTAGTAGGACGCAAAGCAGAATATTGAAAGAAGGGGGCACCAAGGCTAACCTGACCCTAGCCAGATGAATTTCGTTCCGCTTAGCTCCGCCTAGCTTCACTCACATCCATCTGGGACGTCTTCCATAGAGCTGGTAAGTCCCGCCCATCCGCTAAACCCCCAGTGGACCTCTAGATTGAAAAATCGTCAATGCAAGTGAATGTGAGAAAATAATTATTTTCAGGTCCCGTTTGATTTGTGCCATGAATGTGAACATATGTCGTCTGTGAATTTTTAATATAATTTTTCATGTTACGAGTTTGACAGTATATTATATGATTCTTCGCTATCAGTTGTGGAAAAGACATAATGAGAAAGACTACATGTCGCCTGTGACGTGAGCTCATCGCTAACATTAGAAGCTGAGATGCTAGTTTTTGTAACGGCAGGAATAAACACACATGGTAACAAAAATATTTGAAACATGTCTAGCTTCACTCAACACATTAACACTATGATACAGTGTGATTGTAAAGTTGTATGGTTCACTGTGTTCAAAGTCGATCTTAATAACCCTCTACATCTCGACCAAATGATGGTTGTTATGGGAAACTAGTGATCTCCCAGATAGCAATTTCCTTTTGGCCGGATCCGCATAAAAGCCTTTAGATCCGCCTGTAGCGGACATACGGTATCTGACTGTGGGCCAGATCTGCTCCTGATAGAGGTTTCAGCTCTGCTAGTAATGCTGTTTTATCACCGGTTAACAGATTTGTCCCAGGTCCGATTTCCGCAACTCAACTGGAAGTCAGGAAATGCGTTTAAAATACAAAACACTGATTTGGCCCAAACCTGTGATACGGATATGAGCCGAAGGACCATTTTTTTCACAGCAGACCCAGGTGGTAATGATATTAATTAAGGTGCTGATTCTGCTAAATTGACTGTCCTTTCCCTACTTCATTGTCAACTGCCTGCTAAAGAAAAAAAAAGGTATTTTGGAATGGCACAAATTTAGAAACCATGGGGGTGCACTATGTTCCCATGGCCACTTCATTTCTACAGTAAGGCTGGAAAAGAAGATATAGTTGGCTCAATATTGATCATATGCTCGTTTCATTATTTTTATTATTACCTAGCAGTGGTAAAATTAGTGTTGTTTGTGTCAGATCAAACAGTGCTATGAGACAACCCCATATTCGTGCCACGCATGCAGAAGTCCAAGCAGTAACGTTAAATCAAGGATCTTTGGTTTGCTCACATTTTTTGACATGATTTGCCAGCCTGGGGTTGGACTAGGACACAGCCCAACTTTTCAAGGTAGGCCATCTGCTTTTTATCTCTGTTGGTTTATTCAGAGACAACAACAAGCAGCCGAGCGATTGATAACTTTAGGCTACTGTAAGTTTATACTATTATTTTCCAGCAATATAGGCTACTTACTTAGCTTGAGCAAAACAGCCATATCACAATAACTAGCCTATTTTGAAAAAAAACAAAAAAACAGTGATAACGCTAACAGGATCACTGATGATAAAAAAAAAAAAAAACAAGTGTAATTGTGACTTAGCCTATTTTCAAAAAGGAATAAATGGCTAACTGTTAATGTTTATTTTGTGTTGTTTCAGATTGACCATGGAGATGACCGAGACAGCCTGAATATTGATGGGAACACGATGGAATTAACACGACTTAAACTTTAGTGGGATTGCACTTCTACAGCCAGGTTGTTGAATAAAAAAAATAATAAGACACTTATGTGTAAAGTTGTGTTTGTAGCCTATCTTATGTTTATTAGTTGAGCTGTTGGGAAAATGTTACGAACTTGGGTTGAACCTGAGCCTGGGTGAACCTATAACGAACCTGTTAGCGAATGTGTAGCAAACGGATTTTTCAGGATAATTAATTACCAATCACATTTCACATGTCAAATAAAGCCAGCTGATATCTGATAAACGGGTCCGTACCACACACAATAAGCGGACCCGTATTGCATATGATAAGCAGATCTGGAACACGTCAGTAGCCTAACACAGACTATCATACGGAACTGGGCCAGTCTTAGCCCTTATTGGAACCAGATCTGTCAAACGGATCCAGACCAGTTTTGGACCGATGTGCGTTTGGACGCCGGATCAGGTCCATTATGCAGATCCGTGCCGGACGTTGTGGTAGTTGTGGCCCAGTTCCGTCCCAGTGTATGTTTGCTATCTGGGCTGTCGTCTAGCGGAAAGTTGTAGTTCACAAAGTGCTCTCACACAAAGTTTAACCGCATCAAACTTCTACCCGCTCAATTGTAGCATTCTTTACACGAAAATTTATATTAAAAATTCACAGACAACATATGTTCACATTCATGGCAAAATTCAAACGGGACAAGAAAATAATTATTTTCTCACATTCACTTGCATTAACGATTTTTCAATCTAGAGGTCCAGCAAAGGGCGGGACTTACCAGCTCTATAGAGCTGCACAGTCCCGCCCACAGCCAAAATGCGGTTAGGTGCCGGATGTAAGATTCCCATTCATTTGTCCCATTGACGTTTGGAAAAATCTAAATCTAAAGAGTTTTACAGCATGTCTTAGGCTAACCGGCTACGGCATAACTCATAAGCATACAACATATCATTTCGAGTGAAAAAACGAAGAGAAAATCCAAAAAAAGTCAAAGGTACAAGACTGTGTACATATTTTCATTTCCGAGCGAAGGAACTATCCCATAAACCACGCGCCTCACTGAATAATATAGGCAAAATCGGCGCGATTTATTTAGTCATTTCCAACCGGCGACCGCACGCGAACCCTTTCCTCCAAAGTGATTTTTATATAGTGAATGTGCAGTTAATAGCAGTTATTTCAGGAGTAATCGTGTAAATAATAGTGTTTTGATATTGAATTTTATATTTATCATCGTGTATTTTATATCATGTGTGTGTGAAGGTTAACGTGGCAGTGCTTCGTAACGTTACCTGACTCATCCTATGCTGTCATCACTGCTCAGTCGGGCTGATGCATGGACTGGTGCATGGTCTGCTCTTGGACCACCATATTCAGTTTATTAATTTGCCGTGAATTATTACACAAAATGTTCATTAAATGCACGAAGTATTCCTAGGTTAATGATTGATATGAATGATACAGTATGAAGGCTACAGTAGCCTAGCTAATGTTAACTAGCACTGCTAGCAGCATTAACGTTACCAACCTCCCTGCTTAACTCATCACAACTTTGTAGGTCTTGTCCCTCATGCTGGCCCTTACAAAACCCACAAACTGACTCTCGGACACACAACAGTCAATAATGTGACCCGATTTAAAGTGGCTTTCACCCTTTGGACACTCACTAAAACATAATATATTTCATACCTGTGTTGCAGCATGTAGGCTAATGTTAGCTGCATTATGTAATGACCAGTGGTGGAGGAAGTACTGAAACTCAGTACTTAAGTAAAAGTACAAATACACAGAGAAATATTTACTTTAGTAAAAGTAAAAGTACCACAATGACAACCCTACTTAAGTAAAAGTAAAAAGTACCTGCTTTTAAATGTACTTTAAGTATTAAAAGTAAAAGTATTTGCATAATGATTTATTCTCTTAATATCTATATTCTAAAAGGAAAAATCAGTATGGGCTGTGGCATTTTAATTAAGCTAGTTTTAGGTTATACTCGACTAGATAGTTTTAAGTTAATGCAATTGTGCTTACCATCTGTGGCCCAGTTTACATTCTGACCTACAAGACTGTAATTCTGGTTATCTACTAGGGTGATCTGCTGAGTAATATCATTCAGCAAAACACGAGAGCCTGAAGTTTAACGGGGTAGACAAGGGAAACGTCGGGTGGATCGTAATGCCAATTATGCTGATTGAACAGAAAAGTTGCTGAGAAAGGTGTCTTTATGATTAAGTTCAGTTTCACTTGCGCAGACGCATAGACATTGAATGAGCGCTCACGTTAGTAACCCCCAATTGTAGGCTATGCATCTTTATTTAATCACACACAATTAAGGAATATTTCCTAATCTGGAAAATGTTACGTTTTTTCCGGCCACCGGTTCATTAATAGTCTACCATTCATTTGTGCCGCAAATGATCAGACGTGTGACAGAAGCATGGGCATAGCCTGTAACTTCGCTGATCCGCGGATAGCAATCTCATCGGAGAGGAGGCCCTAACGCTGCAGATAACAGACAAAGGCACAGAACACAGTTGCATGTACATTGTAGAAATGTAGCGGAGTAAAAGTACAGATAATTGCTGTAAAATGTAACGAAGTAAAAGTCAAAAGTATGCACTATAAATTTTACTTAAGTAAAGTACAAATACGTGGAAAATTTACTTAAGTACAGTAACGAAGTATTTGTACTTCGTTACATTCCACCACTGGTAATGACATACAATGTCGGAAATGCTAAAGGTTAGCCTGTCGGCTACCTGAAAAGTTTGAGTGTTTAAACTAACATTTACAGTGGTCTATTTGATAGAGTATTGGCCCTGACTAAGTTTGTGTGTTGTATAAACCCCAATCCTTGTTGATAGAAGTACCAATATTCGTCAAGAAAGTTTTTAATCACATTACGATTTTCGCCATCTTTGTCAATATTTTTCGCTGAGAAAGTTTCAAACTATGACCATAACGGCCTTTCCACCAATCAGAGGCATCACTGTGGGATTGTGGGATTGTTCAGGATTGTGGGTAATGTGGATTGTGGCCACGACTGGTGCCTACTGGTCGGGGTTCGTACCGGCAACCCTCCAGTTACAAGTCCGAAGCGCTAACCAGTAGGCCACGGCTGCCCCCCCAATAATAAATATTGATAATAAGATTATAATAAGTGGGAACTTCAAAAACAATTTTACTTCAAAAAAATCTCAAGCTGAAACTAAATTCGCATCATGGTCAAAGAGAGGAACATTCCAATGTTTCATTTGACTGATTTAGTGATTAAGTTGCTAGAGAATTAATCATATAAATACATTAGAACATTTGTTACTAATTTCTAGCAAAGCAAAGCAAAATCATTGGTCCCTAACATGTGACAGAGCTGATTAATGAATTGCATCATGTCACTTTATTTTTTTAGAGCTGTCATTATAACATCACCAAACAACACCTTATTGTTTTTTAATGCGGTGTTCAATCAAAGATCATCAAAACAATTTTCAAGACCTGCAATATATAGGTCAATAAGAATGTTTTGAAAACCAGTCACTATTTCAAACATGCTATAAATTAGTTTCAGTAAATGTGAAGTTACGTACGTATAAGCCTCTAATGATATGATGCATTTACAGTAAAACTATGTTCATAATAAATACAGCTGTATCTTGGCTTAAACAAGGTTTACTGACACTTGGAACATGATTATGCATTTAGTCACAACTGGGCTGAATTTACTAAGATAAAGCATATTTTCGTGTAATTTACTTCCCTTTCAGGACTTTCTCTCATCAAGAATTCTTGCATCGTCACTTTATCTTCACCATTGCATGAATGGTGCGGGAGACCTAATTTGCTATAACATCTCATCACTTCACTAATGGCATAGCAGTAGAGTGAGATTCAAAATAAATCCAATTTGCACTTGTAATCGGATTATGTAGTTTAATTAAAATAAAGCAATTGGAAGTGCAATTAACAATGTAATTCTGAAAAAAAAAAAAGCTACAGAGTTTAAGCATAGTTCATGATTTTGTAAGTTCAAAGGTATATTTAGCATTGTGTTTTTGGAACACAGTCTATAGAGATCTTCCATACACACAAAATATTTTGAACTTAACATCTTAACACATTCTTAACATCGCTGTGTGGGAGAGTAGTGGGTTGGGATGTGTGATCCCAAGACTACAAGTTAAAGTTACAATATGTGGCAATTTACCTTACAAAAGGGTTTCAAAATCAGCACACCAACTTGTAATCATCTCTGGCATTGCCACAGCACACCAGTAACATGTGACATTGCAGTAGATAACTCAGGTAAACAGGTCAAAGCAGGTAAACTGACTGGGTACCTTTTAACGAATTGGTGGATTGGTGGGGTTGTGTGAGGCCCTGCAGCGAAGACAGAACCCCTCCTGTGGGCCGGACTAGTGGCTGGCAGCAATGTGGGGTATACTACGAAGCATGTTAGACATATCTAGGCTATGTAGACATATTGAGGCTTCACAAAGCCTTGACTCAGGGGTATACGTTAAGTGATACTACAATAGCAGTTATGTGATATATTTGTCAAACTAGGCTTTCAGCTCAGATCTGTGCATGTTCTCGGTGTTGGGATGACGTTGGCCAATTGTGAAACGTGGAGACGCACAAGACCGCCTAAATATTTGTAGAGGCAGAGCTCTACCTGTAAGATATATGAGAGAATCCTACACGTGAGATAACTTAGTTTTTCAAGACAATTGATTGGTCAGTGGGCGGTAGATTACACGATTGGAGCTATAACTGGGCACATAACCTCCTCCCGACCAGGTTTAGGTGCGAGCATAAGATACCATGGTGATATAGCGACGCTAAAACAAATCCACTTTAGCATACCCTGGCTTTGAGCGCAACATACCTCGCTAACCCACTAATCGAGATTCGTAGTATACCCCACGGGTGGCACAAAGTTAATCAGTCCTGGCAGGATCCTGACATACAGTCTATTAATTTGCTGGTAAGTGTAGGCTACCCCCTACCAATGTGGTGGTTGCGTTGACGTATTCCACCTCATAGAACTTAGCGGACAAGGTGACATCTACCTGTATGGGCTTCAGTGATAATAATAATAATAATAATACATTTTATTTGTCACATAGTGCCTTTCAAAGCACCCAAGGTCGCTTAACAGAGTAAACACAGTAAAAACATAAAAATAATAATTAACACACACAAGACATTTACACATGAGACAAAAGATGCCGGACGGAGCAGCGTTCCTACGACACCAAGACATAAACAAACAAATTTACAAAATAACAAATGACACACAAGTCAAGAGATGCCGGACGGAGCAGCGTAATCGCCAGTAGGCTACCCGAGACACCTAGCGGTAGACATACAAGACAGACAACAAACAAAAATTAACAAATAATAAAACAAATCATATCAATAATAGTGTCATGTTATAATTATTATGATTGTCATGACAGCTCTCAGATGTGGCATGTGCAATGACATGTTAGTCTTACAGACAGCATGAATGAAAAATTAGTTAGTAGGCTGAAGTCAGGATTTGTAACATTCTTCTTCCACCCCACACCCTTGGACACAAATTTAGACTAAAAGATCTTGAATATTTTCACACACTTGAGTGGGCAGCGCACACACACACATACTTTTGTCATTAATAGGAAAAAAAGAAAAAGAAATGCCATGTATGCACTAATTGTAGACCTGTTATTTTTTCATTGTTTTAGTGTATCTAAACTTGCATTTTTAAAACCAACTTTAAACTAGATGTACCGCATAGCGGTACAAAATATGACCGCCGCTCAGTCCTGTACATCCTTTCCGCGAAAATATATCACACTAATCAATTTGTCTCCATCTTTTACTCCATCCCCCACTCTTGAAACTTTTGTGTATGCTTGTTTGGCATGCCTGTGTGTGTGTGTGTGCGGCTGCACAGAAAGTAGCCTACTGGCGCTGAAAAGGTGAATAGATGGTAGAATAGCCAAAGAAGTTGTAGCATTGTTATAAAACCTTTAAAATCTCTAAACAATCACAAGTAGGGCAGTTCATCACAGTTCATTCATTGCAACTGGATTGATGAAAGGTCACTTACACCTGTAGGCTACATTGTATTTGGCAAAAAGCAAAAGGTATCAGCATAATGTTATATTTTTTATTTATTTATTTATTTATTTATTTATTTATTTATTTATTTATTTATAAACAAAAACATCTCTGTCAGTTCCATGCCGTTTTCAACAGCTATCAAAAACAAAGGTCAATTTTGGATAGATGGATTTTTTGTGAATGTTTCTTCTTCTGCATAAGATTTTAACCATCTTTAGTTCATGTGATACTTTATTGTCAATGCACAAATTAAGTAACAGTAGTCTGAAACGAAATGCTGTTTTACATCTAACCAGTGGTGCAAATAACTGACATGTCCAAATGGGCCTTGATGAAATGCGTCGCTAGACTGTTCATACACATTTTAACGGGCCAAAGTTGAAGAGCTGTTGTCCGTTGTTGTTCATAATGAAATGAAGGTGTCATTGTTTGGATACTTCACACACACATGCTTTTTAATCTCACAGACTACAACTACCAAGCTGGAATCAAAGCACATCGATTCCCCTCTCACACCCTGCACGCACTTCAAACAAATAAACAGGCGTCTCAGTCTCACGCATGTATAGGCAAAACTGTATCAGACCGGTGTAACGTTGTTAAATCTTCCATTGCACAGAATGATTTTTGTAGCACGTGCAACAAATGACAGTCGAAAGATACAATTACAGTGCTGCTATCAATTTGCTTGGTATAACCGCATTTATAGTTTTCTACAAATGCAATCAAATTGGCCTCCATCACTCAACCAATGCTAACGGGAACATTATTGTACCTAGGTCCTTATTGATATTATAAGATTAACGTACCTGCAGTAAAAACCAAGCATGTCCGATAAACATTCTCAGATTTATTTCGGCTTCAAGAAGAAATGGGAATTACATTTCATGTGAACATCGTCCTATCCTTATTAGACGTTCTCTGCGGTAAACTACATTCCTTGTAGGAAGCGTCCATTGTTTTTCCAACCCACTTTTAACTTCCAACAAAATTACGTCTCACTGCAACGATGCGCCATCTAGTGGACAAACGACTACTTACCGCCAATACTGGAAATGCAGCCATGATGATGATGATGAATATTTGGCTTTCTTTTAATCCTACTGAATTTGTAATTATGTATCGGCCGTTCTAATACCGATAGTATGTGCGTACCTGTGTGTGTGTGCACGTGTATATGTGTGCACCGCCATCTACAGGCCAATGAGTGTACAGTCACTAAATGTACACATAACCTACATTTTTTTAGACCCCCCCATGGATGAAATTCTACGAAACTTGGCATACCCCCAGAGAATGCCAGGTCAATCATACACATAAAATTTGGTGCAGTTCTGAACATCTTAACTGAAGATAGGGGCGATTAAAACAGAATGATATTGCATTTTCATTTTTTACCGGAGGGGGGTGCAAATCACAAATGAGTGATTATGGGCCAGGTTGATGTGGGCCCTTGAGACCAACATACCATAAAAGATTCTTCATCCTCAGTGCCACGGTTCAGGTAGTTATTTAGGAAAAACTGCTTTTTTTTGCGATTCTGGGGGCCCAGCACAGGAGTGGCCACCGGGGACGAAGCGAAATTTTTCTGGGGCTACATACCCACCAAATTTCATGTGCACCGGTGTTTCGGTGTCCCGGGTATCGTTGACCAAAAATTCAGGAAGTAGATGACGGAAAAAAAAGAAGAAAAAAACTTTGACAATCATTATATGACCGCTTCGCTAGCGGCGGTCATAATAAAGGTGTGATGTCAACATCAGAGCCTCAATTGTCATTAGCTCTATTCTCATTTAACAACATGGCCTATGCAGAAAAACTCTAGAAAGAAAATCAGGAAACTCAACCTTTACGGTATGAGCCAAATAATGCTATTTCCACAGGTATAACCCCAAGACAGAATAGGCTAATTGTAAGACTGGAATAGGTTGTGAAAATTGTGGTTGTGACACTAGAGCAACATTATGAGAGGTTTCACGCTATTGCACTGATAATGACAGGGAAGACTGTCTCTTTAATCAAATTCAGTGGGCAAGACCTTGCTAATGTGTCTCAGCAGGATGTTCAGGCTGTCATCGGCAGGGGTATCTTTACTGCAGGCAGTGCCTAAGTAAGTGCATTCCTTTCAATTACCTTGGATAGAGATACAAAGGAGTGTTTTGTTCCAATTAGCTCCAGTAGGCAATGCTGCCGGCAAAAAAGAGAAACAGAGAGAGAGATGAATTGAGGCCATTATTAATCCCCCTCACCTCGCATATCATTTACATATACAGTAGCTTTAGTCTTTCACCAAAGACTCTCCTCCATGTCAGCTTGGGACTACAGCGCTCTTCTATCACAGCTATTATAAGCATCCTAAGGGTCTGTTACATACTAACAAAGCTTATTTACGTCACATTTTGCTTTAGTTGAATGAATAAGACCACAATGGGTTTGTTATTTTCTCTTTGCATCCTTCAAGGCACTATTGTCAATTTGAGAGTGTTTATTATTATTATTATTATTATTATCATTATAATAATAATTATTATTATTATTCTAATAATAGTAGTTCTTAGCCCCGGGAATACCTTGGGAATACCTACATTTGGGATTTGCTCTGCAGGTCCGTCTCACCAAGAGGCCATTGAAACCCATTTCCAATTTCCCTAAAAACTGGGTACGCAATTGATTGACAATTGGTAATCTGGCATGGACATGTATTTCTTTGGAATTGAGTAAACAACTGCATTTAAAACCTTTGTTTACAAGATTGCTGCACTTCTGAAACGAAATCTCAATTGAGAAGGTTTGTGTGCTAACCAGGCTAAGTAGTTGTAGTTGTAGTAATAGTATTATGGATAGTTGAGATTATTTTTTTGTAATTATGCACCATGCACATATCTATTTGGGATGTTATGGAACATAAATAAATGATTATGTAAGCATTCACACTATACCCATTTTATTTTGGAGGGACAACTCATTACACATACGTACCTCCTCTGATCTCTCTGTGGTCCAATTCAGATATAATTTATTATCACCACAATAGCTCAGTCAATCTCACCTTTTATCTTATTCACACTGAAAATGTCAAACTGCCCTGTTAACAATAAACACCTAATTTCAACCTAAGTGACCCAGACCCATGTGTGCTCTGCCACTGCATACCAGCTCTCCAAATGCAGTTTAATTTCCTCAATTATAGAGCAGGATGGACCATGTCTCATCACCTCCAATCCTCGCCACACTGGATAAACAGTGAATGTTTGTTCAGTTGGGCTACATTATTCTCTACATTACCTAGTATGACCTACAAACACTTTGATTGATTATTTTTAGTTGTCTTCACGAGGGCTAGCAGGAAATTGAAAGGGTATTTGTAACTGATCATTGTTGAAAATGTCCGGTTGTAAGAAATGCTTGTAAAATAGATGGGTGGATGCCATACTGCATATAATGCAGGAGTTTAGTTTAATTGTGATGCCTAGTGTGGAAGTCCTTAAAGGGATATTCCACCATTTCCACCTCCCCTCGAGTTAAACAATTGGGTTTTTACCTTTCCCCAGTTAATCCAGCCGTTCTCTGAGTCTGACAGTAACACTTTTAGCTCCAGCTCATTGAATCAGATTAGACCGTTAGCATCTCTGCTATAAGCTAACGGTCTAATCTGATTCAATGAGCTGGAGCTAAAAGTGTTACTGTCAGACTCAGAGAACGGCTGGATGAACTGGGGAAAGGTAAAACGCAATTGTTTAACTCAAGGGGAGGTGGAAAATGAGTGTATTTCCCCAAATGGTGGAATATCCCTTTAAGTGTTATAAATCCATATCCCACAGAATAAGGTATTAAGTACTTAATAATTGTATTAATGAATAAAGGTTACACATTTATTGGAGTGAATAGAAACGTTCTCAGTTTTCTTTCACTTTACTTGTCCATACTTACTAATCACTAAAATCACTTGTTTTTGTATATATATATATGTGCTAGAAGGCGCTAAAAGATTACAATATAGACAAATATGTTATGAAGGTGGCTCCCAGGACTCTTCTCTGGATAGGGAGATGGGGATCCCAGGTCAGCAACCTCAAAGCACCACCAGAAACTCACCACCAAGTGTCTACTAACACACACACACACTCCATACATAAACCCACAGTTGTTTGTTGTGCTTCTGAAAGATATGGCTACAACTGTGTTAAACAAAAAGAGTTTCTGGCTAAAGACTTGCCACTTGATCATGTCTGCACATGTGTCCTGAATGAAGATGAATGTAAACTCAGTATGGGAAATACTGTATTTCTGGATTCACTCAACACTTTTTAATCAAGGATTATTAACTGTCCTTGCCTCACTAAATCTTTCTGTTCACTGCTTCATTTCAATATGACCTCTTTTCGCAGTATTCGTTTACAGTCCAGCCACCAAACCACAGTGATGTCATTGCCTGTATGCTATGGGATAGAATGTGCCATTTTCCTGTGGCGGGATTTTCCTAAACCAGGATGTTAACTCTGTGATGAATAGATGCCTTTAGAGGGTAGTGTTGTTTCCTGGCTCTTTTTTCAAAGCAATTACTTACCCAGGATTGATGAGCCTCTCTCAGTGCCAGTTACTACTCAAGCTCAGCTAGGCATAGAGATAGACCTAACTACTCTAACTGTACTCTATCTGTCATCATATAAAGCCCGCCCCTTAAAGGTGCCACACGTTTTTTAGGCTAAAACATTTTATGTCACTTACTGCAAACATTAACCAACCGCTAGCTGTCTGTGTCCTGAATACACTGTAAAAATTTGTAAAAAACACTGTAAAAAACACAATTTCTGTGGACAGTCCAGGCTCCAAAAACGGCAACAAAAACAACCTGGGCAAACATAGCCCATAAAAACATAACAAACTGTTCCAGCAAATCACAGACGAGATGCGTGTTTAGGAGAGTTTTAATTGCACGGGAACAGCACGGGAGGGAGGGGGAGGAAGTAGCAAGCTAGCTCTCTGTTTTGTTTGAAAGTCAACAGAAGTGACGTTACCCAGCATCGCTTAGAGCACCTTTAAGCAGTTAGAATTGGTTCCTGAGTTTAAGATGTTTCGGAAATCGGCTTCAATAGCAGGGTCTCCAGATGGACCTGCAGAGCAAATTCAAATTTGCTACCAGGTTTGTCTGGGTTTCCCCAGACTATGCTATTGGTCTTTAGATAGATAGATAGATAGATAGATAGATAGATACTTTATTGATCCCCAAGGTCAATAGTAAACAGGTAGGCAATAGTCAGATTCTTTAAATTCACAATTGTATTTATGTGGACTTGATCCACTGACTTCTACCAGCTGGGAAATGGAATATGATAGTGGGTGGGGTGGTATTTTTAAGCACGACTGAGAGTGGGGTTTGTAAAGATACTCATTGCAAAAATACGTTTTTTTTTTTTTTCCAAAAGTCTCTTTTCTACGGAGCCCCTAAGGGGACATGAGCAAAAAAAAATCTAAAACCTTTTTAGAAAGTTTCACGTGAGCACATGAAAGTTTCGTGTGCGCATGCAAAACCTTTACACATGAAACTTTCATGTGCGCACATGAAACTTTCACATGAGCACATAAAACTTTCATGTGCGCACATTAAAGTTTCACGTGAGCACATGAAACTAAACTTTAGATTTTTAGACTTTTTTTGCTCATGTCCCCTTAGGGGCTCCGTACTACTCACTACCACTTCTGAAACTGTAATATACAGTATTTACAAATCCTTCACAGAGGCTTTTCATAAATTGTTATTTATAAATTATTTACAAAAGTTGGACAATACCATGTTGTAAAGTGACTTTAGTGGCCCTATTTTGGCGATCAGAGACAGATGGTCAGAGGTGCAAGGTTTATAGACATTAAAGACGTTGCCAGTCCACAATCACTAAAGGGTTGGTCTCATGTTTCTTAATCAGTCATGGGTGTGTTTTGGGCGACACATCCTTTAAACCAAAGAGAATGACATCTGACATTTGAAGGAATCTGCTTGCATGCGAGACCAAATGGAACAGGTATTCCACTGAACCATGCTTTACTAAAACCAGTTTGTGACAGAAGAGTATAGCCTTCATGCATCTGCACTATCTATTATTTGAACTCATAGGCAAAGTAAAACTAATTTCACCGTGGTCTCATAGTCAATGACAAAACAGTGCCACACACTTTCACTATTGAAAGAGGGCAGCCGTGGCCCACTGGTTAGCACTCTGGACTTGTAACCGGAGGGTTACCGGTTCGAGCCCCGACCAGTGGGCCGCGGCTGTAGTGCCCTTGAGCAAGGCACCTATCCCCTCACTGCTCCCCGAGCGCCGCCGTTAAAGCAGGCAGCTCACAGCTGTGCTTCACCTCACTGTGTGTTCACTGTGTGCAGTGTGTTTCACTAATTCACCGATTGGGTTAAATGCAGAGACCAAATTTCCCTCACAGGATCAAAAAAGTATATATACTTATACTTATTGACTGACAAGGGGGTACCATCGAAAACATAGCCTGAAAAAAGCTATATGTACGATAACTGCAGAAGAGTTGCTGCTTACCTCTTGTGACAGTGCATTCGCCTTTCGCTATAGACCAGGTTTTTCTTGGTCAGTGGTGTAATGATTTTTAGAGGGTGTAAGATAGCGATTTTTGTATCATGCGCCAGACCACACATTATGTTGTTAATTGCCTGGGTGCAAGGTTTAATAAAAGTAGAGCGCATGGCCAACTTGCGCCACCTTGCGCCAGGTGCACGATAGGGCCCTAGATTCCAAAGTTCCAACCTACTATCCCAGTCAGTCCTACTAATTGGTTATTGCATGGGGGTGAGGTAATACTTGACAACACACACTGCCAATGTACTACCCAATGTAGTTCCAGTTATAATATGCTGTTATAATTACTTCCCACGGCTTGAGTCCTTCCAGCTGGACACGGTATATGCCCAGTAAACAAATTAAAGTCCTGGCGACGTCCCCTAAAGGTCCCCTGGCGAATGTCACCTCCTCAACATTGTGTAGGGTTCCCTTGACGTCCCGCCGGACCTGTGTTCGGGACGTCTAAAAGACTTTAAGGGAACGTCCTTTAATGATCACGTTCTCCGTATGCATTATACTGATAGTGAGTAGACATGGACCTTTATACCGGGCTAGGATGATACTTTCACATCTACGGTGTCTTTTTCTTAATAAACGAATTAGATTTTTTAATGGGCATATCCTGTAGCCTATTGTTCAAAACATCATCAGAGTAGGCCTAGGCTAGCCTAAGCTAAATTGTTCAAACCATATTGTTTCAAAATTCAAAACAAACCAATAATAGCCTAAAATGCGTAAATGAATCGCAATGCATGCTAGGAAGCAAAACATGAAATAAAGTACATGAAATATAACCAAATATAGAATGCACTGACATTATATCCATTCTAAGGCGTTTTCTTTAACCTGTGATCCAACAGGGACAGCCTAAAAATAGCCTATGTAAGCCTATCTTCCTGGAATATTGCAGATAAAGAAAAATGTATTGTTTTCTCTAGGCTATGAATGCTCTTTGTAGCCAACTTTAAGCTGAAAGAAATAGATTCCAGATGTTTCTATTCCATATCATTTTTTATTCATGAACAGTAAGGCTCTGGTAAGGCCAGAGATCTTCTGCTCCTAGTCAGAAATGTCATTGGATATGTGCACTCTTCTTTGCTGTTGTGTTTCCACAAGGAGCTGCTGTAACATCGGGGACAGCTATGCTTGACACTTTTAAACGCGAGCATGCGTCAAATAAATTACAATGACATTTAGACAAGTCATGAAGAAGCAGTATCCTTAAAGCGATGGTTCGGAGTAATTTCACTCTAGGGTCCTTTGCACCATGACCCCGAGCCAAACACCCTCCCAGAACCTGTTTTCCCTTGGTCGAACCCTGGTCAAGTAGCGCTGTCAGAAACAAATGACTTTCTGAAGGCGCTAAAGGAACCAACTTAGTATCTCGTAAATTACGCCACTAATAATTCCCAGAATGGTACGAAACTTCTACAGTAGTAAAACTTTGTTCTTTACTCATAAAACGAGGCATTAGAAAGTTTGAAAGTACACCAGGAGTTTATTTAAATAACACTTGCCTGATAGCTTCTACTCTGCTGTAGTGGTGGATTTTATTGTTTGTTCTCATGACAGTTTGTGTCGTTCAGTTCGCCAAGATGATTCGTTTTAAATCGTACGTTTGTTCAGTCGCATTTCCGGTACAACGTAGTTCAGCGGTGAATCATGGAATGCAGTTCTGGTTCTCAGCTCCTCATTCACAAACGATCGTGCAAACGGTCAATACAACATTGTAATTGTAGTGGCAAATATATAGCTGTAACTTCATGATTATGTGTACTTCTAGACAAAGCAGCAGTAGCTTATGTGTTCATTCACCTTGACATTAAAGAAGCCCTATGCAACAATTTTAGCAAAAATGACCTTAATTATGCAGGTTGAGAGTCGTTCTGATGGTTCTACAACACTTTTTGGGTCGTTTGGTGGGTGCTTCGTCTCCCCCTAGTGCTTCTCCGCGGAAAAAAAAACGAATATGCAACTTTCTGGTCCCGTCCCGAACAAATCCGGATGTGACTCAGCGGAAGTATCCAATCGCGTCTCGAAAATGTAGTCAGATTGTAGTTTCTAAGAAGACTGCAAAACGGACTCGGCTTTGTTGCTGTTGAAATTGTAAGTAGCCTACCCTTGGGTGAACTTCGTTTTTGTAATGTGGTTTGATAGTCTCTTGAACAATGTGTTTGCCTGACCGTTTTATTGTGAGCCCTGTATGTGCTTAGCTTGGTTTCTTGATGGCTAGCTCGCTAGCTAGTGGGGGTTTAGCGTAGAAGTCACTTGCTACCGAAGCTGCAGGGGGAGCTATGTCGTTAAAAATGCAAGCCCAATCAGGCGAAAACCCAGAAACAGCGAAGGAATAACCAGACCTGCATAGGGCTTCTTTAAATTGACATATTGAAGGTAAATAGAGTAGACTAGGCTAGATCAGCTCATTTCTTTTTAAAAAATGTGTTCATTTATAAAGGAACAAAGACCCAGTATGCCGACAAACATGTTTAAAGGCTTGGCAGAAAGATTATATTGATGAAAAGTCCCCATTTTGCCTAGGCTACAGAGCCATAATCACTCTGGGCTAGCCAGAGTGATTATTAGGTTTGCGCGCCACAGTCAAAACATTTTTTTTTGGTATAGCAGTGCAATGCAAACATGGACATGCATAGACCAATAGCACGGAAATGGCAAACATACTACTTAAATTTAAGACCCAGAATTGTTTACAGATGGGCCACAGAAAGTCTCCCGTTTAATAGCCAAGTTCACCTAGCCTAATTCAAGGCCTGCCTTTGGTTCATTTGATTATTTTTTCTTGGATAGCTAAGCCTACCAAACGTCAAGCAAATAAAAAAATGACTTGTTCGCGGTTGGAAAACAAATATCTTCACGTTATTTAGCCTAGTGGATTGTGCGCCTGGTGTTCCATCACAAAACGTTTGTGCAATAATACGCTTTTAAGAAAGGCTGATCTCTAATAATGGCAACAAAGAAAGACATTTCAGGTCCAATTGATTCTTATATGTTCACCTAGCGTTTCAAACAAACTGTAGGTAACGTTGCAATTATGGGTGTATGGGCATTTGCTTAAAAAAGGTTGAGAACCATGTACATGCGAAATTCCACAAAATGATAAATCGACTTATTAAACCTCTCCCTGTGTCAGTATATCTATGGAACTCCTCCTATGGCGTGTGATTGTAGGCCTGATTTTTAAGCTAAGCAGCAGCGATGGTCGTGGCCGCTGAGTGGAAGGGAGACCTCTGGTTAAACCATAGCGATCTTGCTACTCAATGTTTTTCTAAGGTTGGCTATCAATATGTTACAAAGGCAGTGAAATATTAGACAAATGTATGGCCAGTTGTAGGGCTGCAGCTATCGATTCTTTTTGTAATCGATTAATCTAGCACTTTATTAATCGATTAATCGGATACATTTTTTTTTTGCATTTTTAAACAACCAAAACACATAATGCATAACGAAAATGACATGGCTGTAAAATGATCAAGCAATTGGCACAGAGGTATTTATTCTAACTCCAACATTAGGCTACAAAACTAAGCCCATTTATTGCAATTTACCCATTTAGTGTTTTTAAGTGTCAGTGCCATCAATTAAATAATGTTCAAAATGCACTCTGTAAAATTGCAGCCTCTTGTGCATGACTTAGCTGGGGGAACAAAGCTGCCCATACTATGTTGTGAAGTGCTGGGAGGGAGAAGAGGGAAAGCAATTTAATGTATTAATGTGTAGCCTACAACAAGTTTCATGCTGTAATCTAGACCTGACATCAACATAAATATCTGTTTTATGTAGATTTCTACACCTGCAGCATTTACCATTAGGCTACTAACAAATATTTTTACCATTAGGCTACTAACAAATAATTTTACCATTAGGCTACTAAAAAATCATTTCTGGGGTGAGCCTATTTGCTATGGTAACCTAGCGTTTCAGCCCTAGCCAGTTGGCCACCGCTTGTATATCAGGCGTATGCAGCCTACACTGTGCATTTGTTTTAATTTGTCAGTATTAAAGAACACAGTCTGAATGTACCAGAGAAATGGTACAGCCCAATGGGGATGAGGGTTTGAAAATCGTATTTCATTAGATTATATCCTGAATTGTTGGTATGTGATGGTAATACATTTAATTACATGCAATATAGGATAACATTACATTTTATTACATTTTTTCAGTACCCCCCAAACTATTATTTTCATCCCATTTGGGAGGGTCCAAGTCTCATCTAGGGGAGTCGGACCCCCCCAATCCCCCCCGTAATTCGAACCATGACACAGAAAATACAAAGACAGCATGCATTTACCATTAAACAGATATTTAAATGTAAATGCAAATATTGAAATGTAAAAATGGTATTGTTAATGATGAGAAAGTTTTAGAAACAATACAGACAACAGCATACGATTGGTTGGGCTCTTGCCCTAGGATGCATTCACAGCAGCACTAGGTCAGTGTGATTCAGCGACGAACGAAAGAAGGAACAAGAACTGGAAAGACGAATCAGTTCAGGTCGTTCATTTTATAGACCCGCGACCGGCCCACCTCTACTCCACCGCTGCTATCTACCGCTGTGTCGACGTTACTTCAGTGATTTGAGAAAAGCCGTAAAAGTCCTGGCAGGAAGCGATTACATCAAAGTTTTTTGGTATCCAGTTTTTAATATATTTTTTATAATTAAGTGTTTATAATTTTACAATTATAAGTGTTTACAACTTAGTGATAACTAATAGTTGTTGCAAACTGGTACTACAAACAAAATATTAGTGCTCGACCAAGGGAAAACAGGTTCTGGGAGGGTGTTTGGCTCGGGGTCATGGTGCAAAGGACCCTAGGGCGAAATTACTCCGAACCATCGCTTTAATTCTGCAATGTAGATCGTTTTGCTTTACAAATTAGGCAAAGTCACTTCTGTTGCTAGGCAACCCTAAACAAAAGATACGTGGTCAGTTTTTAACATTTCTCTAGTTTCATTGCATCGTATTCAGCTCCAAAAGTCCTCGGTTCAGCCTCAATTCGACCGTGTGTGTGGTTCTGAAAATAAAACAGATAATAATGTAACGTTTTGAGGTTTCAGGACACAGAGCTTCGTTCAATGCAAGCTTTATTTGAGAACGAGGGCAGGGACACAGACACAGAACACAACACACACGGAGCAGGCCAAGCACACACACACACTACACATACAGGGGTGGACGCAGCCCCCCACACAAAAAGGATCACACACGAGGGAGAACTAAACGGGAAACATGTTACAATAAAGATGCTTTAGACTTATAACTTAGGAGAAATACAGACATAAACCCCAAATGTTCGCTCCCGTATCCCAGCATGCCCTGCGTGGGAGAACGCTACGCAATGTCTTGTGCGCCGACGTTACACAGCTCCCCCAACAAGCCATTGCCGTCCTCAGCAATGACCACGAGGTAGCCACATGCTAACGTCGGTGCGCGTCGCCCGCCACTCAGTCCAGTGCAACAGTACTGCCAACTCACGTGGGGTGCACGCCGCAGGAGCTCACTCAACGGGGAGCCACGCTGCTAGCAATCCAGTGCGGGGGTGCTAGCAACCACGTGGCCGTCCCCGCTCGTCACCAGCTCCCTCTCAGCAGCCGCCCTCAGGCTGCACTTTCCGCGGCGTGTCACCGCGGCACTCCTCCTCTCCTGGCGGGGCCCTAGATGGCCTTTCCAACCGTCGACACTGTACCAAGCACCGGGGTTCGAGGGGGGTCAGATGAAGCTGCACCAACGCTGCTCCGCTCCGTCGATTCACCGACCAGGACAGACAGGCACCGACTCCACAGCAACCGGACCACGCTGAGCTCTCCCGCTGCAGCTACCGTCTTCGGTGTCCCTCCTCGTGTTGCCTCCTCGCGTCCTGCTCTGCTCCCGGGCCCGTTCCACTCCCTCGCGGCCTCAGGGCATGACCGGGCACGACCCCCAAGGTGGCCATGCTATCGAACTCCACACAACAAACTTTTTTTTTTTTTTTTTTTAAAAGGCGCCGGCCAACAGGCCAACTAGAACGGGTGCCCACACAGCACGGTGCCTCTCACACGCACCCAAAAGTCACAACCCACACAAAACAAACACACTAGAGGACCCCCACCCTCTTTCCCACCCAAAAGTCCGCGCACTGCTCCCGGTTCCAGTATGGCGTGAACCAGGCGCGGCCGCCCAGGCTTCCGCTTCGCCTCGCCGCCACCATTTCTCCGGCGACAAAAGGGCCCCGTCTCCGGCAGACCAATAGCCAGGCCGTCGAGGAGGGCCGGAGGTGAGCCGCCAACTCACGCACGTATTCCCCCGGCGGGGGCAGCCGCTCCGGGCCCTCCCCGATTGGCGTTGTTGGTCGCACGGCTCCCGCACTGTTGCCGCCTTCACTGCCGTCCTCACTTTTGCTGAGTTCGCTCTCGCCCGTCGCCGGCCCGAACTCCACTGTTGCAAGGCCCGAGCATCTGCTCCCGAACTCGTCCTCCTCTCGCAGCTCTAGCAGTCGATCCTCCTCCCCAGTGCAGAGGTCAGGTAAAGTTTCCGGGAAGTGACCTGGCGAGACTGCCACCTAGTGATAGACCCACGAAAATGGCCTGGTTTTGAGCTGACGTGCATGCGTCACTGATTCGACCCAAAGCGGCAACCGAGTTATGATAAAATGTCCAGATTGTGCGTTTTCATGAGTTTTCGATCGTCATATATTTCATTTCCATTCATCACAGAGTTCCCAAAATCACATATAAGGTGTGTTAGAGTGTCTAGTTTCGTAATTTAAAAAAAAAGCTAAAAACGTAATATTACGTCAATAACATCACCAGAACGTCCGCTAGAGAACATGACGTTCGGGACCAATCGCGTGTTTGTCGGGTGTGCATTTGTTTTGGAGCCGAAGGAATTACAACAGGCGAAGACAATCTCCAAAGAGCCATGTGTAGTGAAGTTAATTTTATGATTCTCACGAGATGTCACTGGGGCATAGCTGTCAACCCTCCTGTTTTTTTGCGGGGTTCTCATGCATTATAACTTTTTTTCCTTCCTGTTTTAATATTTTCCCGTAAAATATCCCGTATTTTAATACTCTCATAACATTAGCCCTGCCACCAGACCTGTCAGTTTATGTACAGTTGTCCTGTTGCTACCCACATGCTATTCCAGAGAAACAGATGTTTTCAAAGCATCGTTTTGCTTGCTTGAAGACAACCTTAGAATAATATTGCCTATTTAAGACAATGGTGCCGTTGTTGTGAGAGCACGATTTGACGCCAATCTGTAAACAAAGTCATGTTAGACCTAAAGCTTTAGACCTCATTTAGTTAGTGCAACAGTTTTGTAGTCTGAATTCTTGTTGTTAACAGAGGGATAGCAACAGAAAGACGAATGTTGAAATGTTCCTGTGTTTTGGGTGAGAAACCTGGGAAGATCTAAAATAAAAGTGGATCATTAAAGTGTCATGTTCAGGACACATTCTGAATTCCCTATGCCATTCTCCTCCATCACCTAGAGTCCACACGTAGAATCACAGACCTGCTCATACATGACAAGAGGCTGTCTCTTGATTAGTTATTTAACCCCATGTGATTCATGTGTCAAGAGTTTATTTTTGTCTGTGGCTTGAAGAGACTGAATAACATTCAACAAAAGTTTAATTACTGCCTGTTGGAATTGATGGGGTATAGAGGTCAAAGGCTGTGGAACTGCAGTTTAGAGAATCAAATGGTTTGTTGTACTTCTGCTCAGGAATGTAGAATAGAGTTTTACCATTGTTAACATTCTAGGAGACCATAGACTTGTGGACCTGTAGCCAGCTATATGTGCGAAATACACTGTATATATACTAGGCCTATATGTTATATGTATTGGCATATAATAGTTAATAGTTTATTTGATAGTTAATATAGGGGAATGTATATATTTGATTAAAAAAAAAACATCATCACTTGGTATTTTGTGAGCTCCAAATAATCTACACATCTGACGTTTTAGTTGAGTTCAGTATCTGAAAAGTAAACAAATTTTGTTGAGCTGGGCTCAAACCTTTATTGGATAGAATCAAGTTCAAAGACTTCCCTTTAGTCCTCAGTCGGTTTGCTGGATCAGGGGCTTTTTTCAGCCCTCAGGCCATCAAGGGTTAGTAGATAAAAGCCTAAGCATCAACCATCCCTTCCATCCCCAAATGAACACCTTCTGTTACTTAACGGGCAATCTGCTACAATAAGTTTATTTCAGTGAAGAATGTCTATGCTTGTTATGTGTGAAATTTGTTTCATGGCATTGTAATGAGTGTGCTTTTCTAGATAATTTGAGGATTAAGTGACATAGTTCTCTTACTCTTATATACATCTGTGTCTCATGCAGAAAGGTCACAGCCAAATGTAAGATCTCACCCCAAAAGTCCTGGATTATTTACCCAAGACCACAGGTTTCAACAGTAGTCTACGTGACCTTGAAACTTTTGTCTAATTCCCCAACCTGCTTCTAGTCCTTGTGTTTATGTACATGTGTGATACATGATATGGGTCAGTACCCTTGCTTCTACTTGCATTAGAATGGGCTGGGAAACATACCTTTCTCCAGTGTCTTCCAAAGAAGTACTACTCACTCACCCATCTTTATAATGAGATGCTCCCTTGAGAGAGAGTTTGTAAAACACAAGTTTAGCTTTTCAGTGTTGGCCAAGAAACTTCAAGTCCTTAGGTAAAGTGGCATCTTTATGTGGGTTGAAAAGGTCACCCAAAACATCAGATGTTGACATATGGGCTTTGCTGTAACCCTAGCAGGGCCTGTCAAGTTAGGCCACCAGCTTTGACAAGTCATCTCAGTGACTCTGGTGTCCCATCTAATATCCTTCATTATGCTATTTAACTTCAGTGTGTGAAAGTGGGGTCCACAGCACTATTAATGAAAGACAGCCTG
The DNA here is from genome assembly GCF_018492685.1 of Alosa sapidissima. Classification (NCBI taxonomy): domain Eukaryota; kingdom Metazoa; phylum Chordata; class Actinopteri; order Clupeiformes; family Clupeidae; genus Alosa; species Alosa sapidissima. Next base: position 23,766,931 of record NC_055958.1, on the reverse strand, counting down.
TGGTATTTTATAAGGCTTGTATCAATGTATCACTGCAGTAAGAGAAAGGAGAACATATGAAACAATAATGTTTCCTTTACACTTAGTGACAAGAACTTGAAGCTGGTGGATGTCTCTGTAGGACTGCAGGATGTTGGGGGATATGCTTTGGCCAATCAGGTATCTGGTGACCAATAAAAGAATGTGAAACACTGGTTGAAATCCAGACACTGTCTGTGATTCCCACCACATTGTTTTCTGAGTCATTAAGGCTAAAGAACTGGGCAACAGCTGTCACCACTCTGTACAAGGAAATGGTGGACACTGACTTTGAAATTATATGTTTTTCTTGGAGAAACAGAGAGAGAGAAGTGAAGCTGAAGGGTTGGTTAAGTGTTCTGTGACACCTATGTATATTCCAGACGTCACAATGACACTTGTACTGACCTGGAAGCTGTAAATCATCCAATCATCTTAAATCAGCAAACCAACTCAACTCTATGAAGTCAGTAGTCTTTCCAGTCAACACGATCCCAGACTTTTCATAGATTATCTGAGCATTGCATCTACAGTGCTGATATGAAGTGCTCAAATGCTATGTTCTATCCTCAGGGAGCTGTAAATTTCAAATAGCCATTCTTTCTTGGTCAGACATATTTTGTACACTCAAACAAAAGTGTACAAATGTATTCTTATCTGCCTTGAACAAAGGCAGATAAGCATACATTTAAATAATCAATTTATTGTAACTGCTACTCTAATTTCATGCAAGTTATAGAGGAATCAATGAAGAGATGAATGCTGGATATGGAGTATGACACCTGCCATGAAGGCGGGGGTAGCTTTGTGGATGTGTGTGTGTGTGTTTGTGTGTGTGTGTGTGTGTGATGTGGTTGTTACGCTCTCACAAAGTGAAAGGATAAGAGGAAAGCAAGAGCTGCGTGAGGACACTCTGCCAGCATACCCCCCCACCCCCCACCCCACCCCATCTCAAAGCCCTTTTAATTAATAGGCTCATTACCTTTCAATCTAACCTTGTTCCCCCTCTCTTGGGACTGAAAGAGACTTGTCTGCTTGAAGAATACAGCCCCTGGACTGTTAGCAATGGTTCACTGGTGCTGCGCAATTGATGTTGCTGTAACCAGAAGCGCAAACAAAAAGGGGAAAGGCTGTGACGGTGCATATTTAATGGGGTGTCCTGGCTCTGCTCAATCCCAGGAAGCCACTGAAAGCCCATTATCTCTCCATCTTCATCGCCTGGGTTGTGTCAGGCCGCACTGATGAGATGCGAGTCGATCTGCATGCCAGGCACAGGGGAAATTACGGTGGCCCACATCCAGATGACTATCAACATCTGAGGACGTATAGTTCAAGGTGTGGATTTCAAGACTGGTACTCTTTACTGGCCAAGTGCCGCTTAAACTACAAACTTAACTTGAATATTTATAGAGAGATGTAATGAGAATGTACATATGTCGTATTGAGATTGTTAAAGAAGCAATGATAGCTGATTCACTTCAGCAAAATAAAAAAAACACAAACACAACACTACACATATCATATACATTTCACATACATATAACCCAAAGCACAGTAGGAAACATTCACACAGAAATACAATGGGCTTCCTGGTTCATAAAAAACAGAAATTAAATCTATGTAAGTTCAACCACATTTTGCTGTCCTAGACAAAATTATATTACTATGCTTTCTTGATACCGAAAGCACTTTGGATCCTGCTGAATGGACAACAGTATTATCTTATATGCCCTGAATTAGCTTGTTCCTTTTGAAGGGACTTTGGTGGTGAAGATTAAAACCATGCTTTAAAAGCCAATAACTGAGCTACACTGAGTCTTCTGTATTCTCAGGTCATTTGGAAAGTGAAGCGACTAATTGCTGGGCTTGTTAAGGGCCACCCACAAGTTACAGGGGCAATAAACAAGGCGGAGCCACATGTCACAGACAGTGAATGTCCTCTTGCCTGATAAATTGCTTAGACTTCTCAAGCCATCCCTACTTGTCTGTCCTTTCTAGAAAAAAGGGGGTCAACTGCATTATGGTGGGCTGAATGTGAGAGGCCTTCTCTTTTAGCACTACTAGATCTGCTATATATATAACCAACATTATTCACTTCAACACAATTTTTTTCCCCATACAATCACTTTCACCATACAATGTCACAATGTCTGGCTTGTTTTTTTTGGAGAGGAGCTTATGCTAACTTAGATCAGAGAAAAACAACAAAAAACAAGTAGCATTCACATATTTTGAATTCTGAATGCTCTACAATCTCATTTGATGTGTCTATATGAACTCTATTATGAAATGTAACTTTGACATGAAATGTAATTGTTCTGTCTGAAGTGATGTATTACTCAAGGTCCAATTAAATAAAAGATCAAAGAGCTAAATGCATGAGATACCTGACACTGCTTTGTGATAGTTCTGTAATGGAAGACTATGAAGGTCACTTGCTGATGTATGACCTGGCCTGCTGCAGCCCACAGGTATCAAAGCGAAAGCATGCCCTTTTCACTTCAGAAATATGCTAACTCTGAAGAAGAATCCAAGTCTCCATATGGCAGATTTGCTGTATTGCAGATGCATCTGTCATTTCAGGATTGTATTTTTTCAAGCAGTACTACTCAGATGAAGAGCTGATGCATGGGCTGAGGACAGATGGGTAGCAATGAACGTGGAATTTGACAAGGAAGTTGAACATCTGCATTTTTGAGAGAATCCTTTGAAATATAAAACATTTACACTGTGAGTTGCTAAGCATACATTGCTGCTTTCTCAGAATGGCAGATTGTGAGGCTTCCACAGAACCTTCAAGGAAAAACCGTAAAAACAGATGAAAAGGAGATGCCTCACTGTCTCAATCAGTTAACACAGGGCAGGCTAATTAGTATTCCTGTCTCCCCCACACTTATGTTTTGTTCTGAAGAGGAGAGTTTGTTGCTGCAGGACACTGAGAGCTCTCTCACCCTGTGTCCTCTTGTATGTCTTCAGTGGCGTGCTAAACCCAGGGTTAAGTATTGTATAATCCAGTGCTTAGGAATACAAACAGTCATTATGTGTGTCTGGACATTGGCCAGCCAGTGCTCGACCCTGTTTACAGCAATCTTTAGATCCTTTATCACTCTTCAATTCAGCTAATCAGGGCTTCCAGTGCTAACCACAACAAAAGCTGTTTTTATCACAAACGGTAAACATAGTTTTGCGCATAGTTTCCTTTGAGTGAATACCACTATAATGAAATCTAGATGGCTTTGTTGGTAAATGACAAGCAGGATCTAATTAGCATAAAAATGATATGGAAAAACAGAAAAACAAAGTCTATCCATATCCTCTCCCTTATATGCGTCATGGAGGATCATCTACCTGACAATCCTCATGAGGAAGAGGAAAAAGTGTGGCTTTTTCAAAGAGGATGTAGGGAATCCTAGCCGGCACACACCCCAGCCCCTGGGAGAGCTGAGGCAGAGCTGTGAAGTGAGGTAGTAAATAAGAGTGGGCTCTGGAAGACCGATCCTCCCTCCATAAACCCTAATAGAAATGCTGGCGTGTGTCTGGCTCGGGTTTACTGTACGCAGTAAAACACAGAATGGCAGGCTGTAAATGTGGAGTAATGAGATGTGTGAATAATGGCCTCCCATGACTGAGCGACATCTGCAGCTGAGCGTATATACTGTTCTACACACACTATTTGACATCACAAACACAGGGAATGGTAAAAGCTGCCGCTGGCTAACACAGAGACCTAATTACGGGCCAGAGTCTCCCAAAGTTCTTTTTTTCCCCTCACCCTCTCCTTTTTTGGTCATTGTCCCTGTGCACCTGCTCTTGGGGGCCATGCGGGGAGCATGTTGCCCCGGACTCTTAATTCTCTGTCGTCTTTCATTACTCACCTCCATTATATCCCAATCTCCACCCACAGCAGGGGCTCTTGGCAAGCCGGATCACTGTGACAATTTATTTTCACTTGCACTGCAGAATGGGGTCCCGGGATATTTTCTCTTCAGGGTCTCAGATAAAGAGTTGTCATGAGTTGTCGGCAATAGAAAAAAAGAGTGGAACATTTTGCAATAATTTCTATTATTTATTACAAAATAGTTACATGAAACCGCTGGTATAATAAACTCACCTGAAAGTCACGGAATATTTTAAAACGTAAAGCATTTTTGAAAACAGCATACATCATCATGCACTGTATAAGGCAGGCAGAAACTACACATTTAAGTTGTCTTTCTTTCTTAAACCACATGCTGTGGGGTCTGATGTTTGTATGTTCGGCTGCAGGCCCAGTGAATCCCTGAGGATCTCTCTCAGACTCAACCCACTCCGAGTGCTTTCCTTAGGCTAGGAAGTGTAAATGAAGAACATGCCAGGATTTCCTCAGGGTTGTCAAAGCAACCAAGAGAGAAGCAAAGGGGAGGAGGGGTGTTAAGGTTTTGATGCTGTCTTCACAGCCTCACTGGCTTTGACAGGTTAATACAAGCCAAGGAGTTGAAGGGGGCCTCCCTCAGCTATAGCTAGGATCTGAGTCCTTGCACGTGTGTGTGTGTGTGTGTGTGTGTGGGTGTTGTGGTGTGGGAGGGCAGTGTTTGTTTGAGGGTGGTGGTGGTTGATGGGGATAGATACATCAGTAATGACTGCTTATGAAGGCCCCTCAAATCCGCTTAGGTCAGGTTAGTCTCCTCTCCCAGCAAGACTGAGCACAGAACCCAACATACGGTGTCTGGCTCCTTTTCCCTGGTCTTAACACTTCAACAGCTAGTTTTGATTAGAGACAGCAGGTGGTGACTTGTGTGTGTGTGTGTATTTGTGTGTGTACAAATAATTGTGTCTTCATAAGCACACTTTTAGTGAAGAAAAATAATGGGTAAAGTTTATTTATGTGTCTATTAGTGTGCATGTATGCGTGTGCAACTTAGAAAAGAAGAAGGGGTTGGCTAGGGGGTAGTGGGTGATTCTGGGGCTCAGAGGACTGAGGATTGCACGGACAAATACAATGCAAATAGGATTTTACACCATGTTGTCAGGCAGAGCTTGGAGCCCCAATCTGGCAAGACCACAGTGGGAACTGAATTCTGACAATAGCAGACAGTGTCTGGCACATAAAGACCTGAACATGAGGCCAAAAACCGGGGGCCAGAGAGTTCAGTGCAACGACTGAAAAGTTTTTGAGGGGTTTCCATCTTGGAAAATATCATATTTTGAGTTCTCAATCAGAAATCAGGCCATATTTTCCATTGGCAATTCAATTCAAAGTAGGTCTCAAAAAAGAGTCTGAAAAATGGAGAATCATGTTTTTAAAAGGATTTATCAGTTGTATGAATGTTTTCACAGCATCTATTAGATTAACAGAATGAGGGTCAATACTGTATAGGTTGCATTGTTGCATTAGCCTAACCAGTTTCTGAATAAGATTTGGAGATCTAATCATGATGAGCTTTATTATCATTCTTCTATGAATTTGTAGAATTATAATCAAATTATAATAACAATTGTAAACCTCTCTGGAATGAGTTTTGTATTTTTTTAATGTCAGATGTAAAAGAAACCATTTTTGACCATTTCAAATGTGTGACTATGAGATGAAATGCTAACAGAGGTAGATAGCTAAAGTATTTACCTACAGTGAAACCAATATAGGCCCCCATGTTTTGTTCCATACCAGAAGAGTGGCGAGAGCGTGAGAGCCTGAGAGACTGAAAGCCCTGTCAGGAAATTAATTAAAGACTCAAACTGTCAGTCATGCCTCTGTAGAACACCGTCACCTCATACAAATATTATCCTTGGATTACTGGGATATAAAAGGAAAACAATTACGGGTTGCCTCATTTTAAAATATGTGTAGTATGATATAGAGGAAAAAATGGGGGAAATCTATTTCAAATGAAAAACACATTATAATAAAACTGGAATTAAAGAAGGTAGTGATTCATCAATTCTCTGGAAAAGTAAGGTATCCAGAAACCATGCATTTCTTCATGAGAGGGCTTATTAAGAGGTTTCCTTTCAAGTCGGGGAATAATGCTTCTTTAGCTTCTTTAACACTTTGAAATCAAATCTTTTAACAGACACTGATTTTACAAACGTCTTCCTGTCAAAACACATTTCCAAGTTTGAGGAGTGTATCTTTATGCTCCCTGGTGGTAACTGAGGGTACCCAGCTTTACAATTGACAAATAGTCACCATGGAGCGTCAGCTGTTTGACCAATGGTATTGTGGATGTAGACGTTACACTCTCCTGGGGGAAGCTGCTGAGAGAAATGAGCTGCTGTGCCAACGCTCCAGGCCTGTATAGGGGGACCCCCAGAGAGAACAATCAGGCACATTAATTCCCCATTCCCCATCAGCCAGCCAGCTATAAGATAAACACACTTAGCAGCCCTGTAGAGCCTGACGCCTGCAAAATTAAATGAAATCCCAAAGACTTGCATGCATAGCCCAATACATCCAGTGTTCATTTCCAAAGTAAAACTAGATGAGAGTTTGGGACTCACTTTCACTGAAGGTCTTCAAAGTTAGTGCACTGAAGGTCTTCAAAGTTAGTGCACTGAAGGTTTTCTAGGAGTCTAATACAGTAAGTGTACTTCAACTGCTACTGCAGAGGGGTGAGTGGTAGTAACAAGCGGTTTAATTAATGTTACATATCTGAATGTGAATGTGTAGTCAGAAATTTGCATAATTGTGGCAGTGAATACAATTCCTAAAATACAAACAAAAAAAAAAGAAAAGTATATAATTTAATTTGTGCATTAGACAGCTTATTGTCCAACTTCACTTAAATAGCATTCAGCAACACCCATATCCATATCATGCATAGACATGGAGCCATGCAGTGGCCATCACATGTTAGAATAATAATTATATTATACATGTCATTAATAATAATTATAATTCGATCATGAAATGATCATTAGTTTGTCTCAAGCAGAAAACAAAAAACTGATCAGCTCAGAGGCGACACGCATGTCTGCTGTCTCCGTATAATGGGCCATACAGAGAGGAATGTGAGCACAATGGCTTGGGAACTCGGTAAGTCCCCTTCTGGTTTAGGCAACCAATCTGTTCGTAAATTGCACACTGAAGGAACCTGGCTTTACATGTGACTAAGCACAATGGTTAGAGCAGCCCAGCCGGCTCCCCTCTCAGGGGATAGACCCAATTCTGAATTTAATGAAAGAGAGAGAAAAAACATCAAGCTGCATGTGGCACGAACGGGGCCCCCGAGAATCCCAAAGCAATTTATGTGTAACAATAAAGACGAAGAAGGGAAAAAAAAAAAAAAACATCCCAGGATCTTGTTGGGTTAAACTAGATGAGACTTGGATGGGGTTGTTAAGAGAGGTGAGTGAAGAGAACTGTGAGGTGTTCATTCATTAGGCAGATTAGCGTTAGAGGTTGGGGGGGGGGGTGAGGGGACAGAGAGCCATGACCGCTCCTCAGCCAGTGTGTAGAGGGCCACTCTCATTACCACTAAACCGAATGCGACTCCCCCGTCTACACACTGGCCCAGTATGTCAGCTGTTGTGAATGGAAAAGGCGTGCGTGTACTGATTGACTCCTTGTGCAGAGTGGAACAAAAGGGACTCAAGTCACCTAAGGCCTCCGTATAAACTCAAAGTCTGTGCACCTCTGGTTGTGGTTTTGGTGACTCGCCAAAATTAAGGCACACATTACAGCTGTTTAAATGCCAGCATTACTTGATGACTAAGTATATCTCAGGATGTCCATTTTTTATGTTTGTTTGTTTTTCAGTTGTTTAAGACAGTACACTCTTAAAGTCTTAACGGGGTTGAGTTTTCTAGACACTGTTTTATTACCTCAAAAGGCAGCTGAAAACTTTTTTCCCTCTGGTATTATTCAAGTGCACTGAAGATTGACTTAATAGAATCTGAAAGCACACCCATTGAACCAGTCTGACCAGTGGTGACCTGTTTATCTCAGTGATGTGGAGACCACTGCCCTGTTTATAGCTTCTGAGTGGCGCCATGCAGCTCAATAGAAACATGTCCAACTACAACTTTCGTTGTTCATCACCCCCAAGCCCGCTGAACTCTTCACCCTTTTTAATCAGACCTTCTCACGTTTCAGGGCGGTAATAATACAGATCTTGACCACCATTTTGTAGGTCATCAGATGGGCTTTTGTGCCCATGCTAAGTAACCTAGAGAACCTCCTCCTGAAATGGCAAGACAAAATGCTCTCCCTTTTTGGAAAAGAGATGGTAGCATCCGGTATATTAAGCTGTCACTGTGCATTTAAATCTTTGCCCATTTTTCCTCTGCTGCCATCTTCAGAGCAGCTTTTGTGATGCGGAGGTATTCAGAGTCGGCTAGAGAAAATACAACCAAAATGAGATGTAAATCCCACAATTCATTTGGCAATGTGCGCAATGTGGGTCTAATTCCTCCAGCAAGGGCCAATCTGCAGCAACATTACTCTGATATACAGTACAATGGCAGTAACAAAGTTGTTCATATGAACACATTGTTTTGCGTTGGCAGGGAGGGAAATCAATGAAGCCACAAGGACAATAGCAGGAGTTTAAACAGGCTGCAGAAATTTGCTAAGACACACACAAAAGAACCTATGCACCCAAAAAGGAGGGGTGTTGAGGCTGGAAAGAGAGATTTGGAAGGAGGACGAAAGAGTACGGATGGGGCACTCATGGGGGGAGGAGGGGTTTACTCTGTTTGTCCTCCAGCTCCATTTTACCTCTGAAACAATCCTTGCTCAGAGCTTGGATTTGCATGTGTAATAGAGTTCAGGCTCTTGTTTGTGAAAGGCTTTCGCTGGGCATGACCCGGTGGTACAGGCCTACATTGACACTCGTGTCCTGCCTCTACCCCATCCTGACACAGCCTGCAGTGTTATCATGGGAAAATGCACCCATTTAAAGAAGCTTTTGGGAAGCAGGCGGTGAAAACGAGAAGTGTTAGGGCACCACTGTGGTACTTAGACAGAGCGGTGACTTGAGCGCACAATAGAACCCACCGCTGTTAATTACTACTAACAAGCCTCCTCAAGGAAAACCTGGGGTGATACACAGGCTGGAGTGAATGACATGAGTGTGAGGCTCAACCACTCCAGGACTTTGCTCCCTGCCTGGCCCACTTTAGATCATGGCCCCTGGTCTCACCATTTTGGGTGGGTTAAAGCTTCCTCAAGTGAGAGAGAAAAGTGAGTGACTGAGCGCAGATAATGGTTGTGTTTTTGTCAGTTTTGCTAATTTAAAAGCTAATTTAGTTTAGGTGATTTTGAATGGTATATGTATATGATTTTGAATAGTATATGTATATTAGGGCTTAATAATGTGTATTAAGTGTCATTACACATTTATTAGGTCTTTATTCAACTATTTATTTCTTGGTAAATCCTGAATAAGCAACTTGTTGGTCTTAGGTAATAATCTAAGGTTATTAACATGTATTGATCAAAATAGAAAATGTATAGTCTTTGTGTTAATATGCTATTATTCTGTCACTATAAGTCGCATATTCAGACAGTGAATTAGGAGTCTATGAACTCTCTATTTTGATCCATATCAGTAACCTTAAATCAAGATCAACTGATTGTTTCTAGATAGATAGATAGATATACTTTATTGATCCCTAGGGGAAATTCAAGAAATTAAGGATTACCAATAATAAATTATCTATTGATTAAAAATAAGAAATTGTTCAATAAAGACGTAATAAATGTGCAATGGTGCTAAATACAGATCTTGTTGAGTACTTACACATATTAGTTATATATTAATGGCAAACATGTGTTCTCTAAAATAAAGTGTTACCGGTAAAATAATGTCTGATTAACAGTGGTGATCATTTGGGTATTTCTCCTAACATATCACTCTTCTGGAAATTTGATCTATCTTAATATAACAAATGAGTGCAGAAGTTATGAGGTTCCCATCATGGCTTCACATACAAATTGTTTACATATGTACATACATAATGCCATCACCCTCTTTAATTTCTCACTCAAACAATTAGCTCACTTTTCTGTCTCAAGAGGATCAGCCGTGATGGTGCTTGAATTCCAGGTTAAACAAACGGTGTTCATTTACAAGAGACATGTCATTGAATCCAGGAAGTCATCGGGGATGGGTATTTTAGTCTATAGTAAAAGAGTTAATGACAGGATAAGGACATAATGACCACACTAAATTATTCTCCACAACTTCTAGGAAGCAGAAGTCAATTCAGAGAACAAGTACAGCATATGTAGAACATGTGTTGGGTATAATGACGATATCATTATATGCGATTGATATACTGGAGAAACTCAACCTCCCAAAAGCTCATATTTGCAATAATTGCATTAGTGCATTAGTGCAATTATTGAAACTGCAGCCCAACCAGCAAAATATGCAAGGTGTTTCAATGTTTGAACGGAACATAACATAAGTCAAGACTCAGTTTAGTGGATACTACACTTGTTGTGATTGACGGCATCTGAACAGTTCCTCGATCCTCCTGTGCTTCATTGGCAGTGGGTGGAACAAACACTCTATCATAATGCATCATTGTGATAGCTGTCAGTGGCTGGATGGGTTAATTGACTGGAAGTTGATTAGAGCAGTCTATTTATTTATTTACAGCTAACAGAGAAAACCATGTATTCTTTTGAACACCCATACCATATATGGAGGAATTGATAGGGGAAACCTCTGTGTGGGGCTGCCTCCCGACGCAGCCTTGAAGGCCTGGACCTCTTCCAGAGAATCTTTCAATTACAGAGAGTGAATTGAATGGTGCTGTGTATGCAAGATAAATAACTTAGTGCTCAAGCAGCAGATGAAACAATTAAACTAATCTATAGATTTAATTAAAATAACACATCTGGGGAATGTCAGCCATGTAGACAATGATGTTGGTATTAGACAAGCACCCAACAAATCGAACCTTCTAACACAATAACTTCTAAAAGCATGTTCATAAAGCATTCCCGTAGACAAACCAGACACTCAGCAAGCCAGATTGAAATGCATTACTTTCTTGGGAGAAGGCTACTTATTTAAAACTGTCAACTGGAAGCATTAAGGCAGTTGTGCTGTCTCATGAGCGCAGTATTTATGGCCAGGGATACTTAGGGCACTAATGTATTCTAATGGTTTAATCCAAAAGTAAAAGACTTGTCAAATTAAGTCATTGTTTCACTTCGTCTCCAGCAGCCCCTAGAGCAGTCAAACACTTTGTCCACCAGAGTTGGTTTCAACAAAGGCCTTAATTCCTCTGCTGTTATGAATTTGACTGTCTCTGTGATGGTTACTTCTTAAAGGCTCCCCTCAGAGTTTGTCAGGTCTTGCCCAAAACTATTCTCTATCCACAAAGATACCTTTCATCTTTATTCACTTTTCATGCAATAGGTAGATTGAGGAATTTCTCTACAAGGTTTGTATGGATCATCTAACATACACCTGTTCGGTATGGCTTCGACTATTACTACTATACTCAACTGGCAAAGCAGATTGTGAAACATAGCCTGTAAATTATGCCCCAGCACTTCCAGTCGCGCCAACAATGGCCCACTGAGCCCAGAGGTGAGCACAGGTCTCTCTCTATTATGGAGTCTGAAGACCAGTAGAGCTCTCAGATTGTTATTCTAGCGACTCACTGCACTTTCTCAGGGAGCTGATGTGTGTGGAATGAAGGAGTAATTTCGGGTGTCTGCACAGAGTTGGCCATATGTTTCCTATTCAGTTGGGTGGTTTAGCCGGTCAGACCCCAGATTAACATTAAAGAGTAGGTAGGACTGTTTTCACATTCAAACCCGGACCAAGGAAAGGTTGCTGCTGGATTACCTAATTTATTATTATTTAAATGTTATTTACTTTCTTAAGTGTGCATTAGAATGAGGCACTTTCCAGAAGCTCAAAGGTCCTCAGTAATCGCTCCTGGGGTCTTGTAAACCTTCAGGCTAGATGAGAGGGGCGGGAGTCTCGCCTCTCTGGGAGATATGCCAGTGTACCTCCCCAACCCGTCCTCCCACACACACACACACACACACAAGCGTGCTCAAATACACAAAAGCATTCATATACACACTCACAGAAATAGAGTGAAAAAGTTCAGCACCAGTTTTTCTTACCCTTATGGCCCAGCCATGGATGAAGTGTGGGGCTCATGCATGATGCAAGGCAATCTCTCTGGCGGACCCACAGCTGATCTTAACACTTGTTGTATGGCTTCCATTTGAGGCTTTATGATTACTATACAATTGTATGAGGCTGATGATTACTATAAAACCATCACTGAAAAAAAACGTTGTTATACGCTCCACTAAGGAGGTAATGTTTTCAGAGTTGGTTTGTTAGTTGGTTGATTTGTCTTGCTTGCTTGCAGCAGGGTTATGCCAAAAACACCAGTCCTTTTTACATACAATTTTCTGGAAATGTGTAGCATGCAGGGATGAATTACTGCACGGGCCTTCTACAATTCTAAACACCAAAACTTGTGTTTTGTTAAATGGTGCATCAATTGACTCTTTGCAGTTCTCATGCACAAGGCCTAAGTGCCTATGGCTATGTTCAGACTAGGCTTCTTTTCGGCCAGGGCTTTTTTTTATATTTGAAAAACCACTGCAGCAAAAAGCTGTTGATTGAGTCATTTGCTGCCATAACAAGTCAGGGATAATGGACGACATGGTGGTCTGTTCACAGAAGTTAATGTACGGTCGAGGTTGTATATTACTACTTAACTATTATTACATTATCTATTATATTACTACTGACATTGGGTGGCGTGTTCCTTTAAGAGTACATTAAAACATGTTTACAGAAGTTGTCAAATAAACATTTTCAATGCTGTCACTTTTCTCATTTTTTTTCCATTGTCAACACACTCCCAACCTTTACTTTAGAACAGGAACCATATTTTCAAGGAATAATGTATGTACTAGCAATGTATTAAGGGTAAAGAATGTCTGTATTGATCAGGGGTTATACTGTAGTCTCTAGACTGTCCACACCATGTACTTTTTATCAGAAGGAGAGTAATGCCTGACTTTAGAATATGGAACCAATTCATGACAAGTACATACTGCATAGGTATTACTGATGATAATGTGATTTCTGCTAAGGAACCAGTTTCCACTTTAGAATGGGAGCCAATCTCCTAGTTGTTAAGTGCTGTTTGACACAGCAACCACAGTGAATTGCAGCAATGAGATTGAGCCATATACTTGCTTATTCTACAACTGTTCTCCCACTATTCAGGATTTATTCAGACAGTATACAAGTGGGTTATACATATTCTCTTTTGATACCTACTACTAATTAGTAAGTAGAGATCAAGGTTTACTAGGTCATTATTAAGATTATATCAAGAATAAAGGCCACCCCCCCCCCCCACACACACACACACACTTATTCAAAGTCAAGTCTACAGACAGTTCAAAGTGTCTAGGCTAGGCTATTCGAAGTGTCAGTTTATTGCACATTGTTTTTTACTTTGGTTTCATAGCCTACCTGTGTTTGTTGCTGTGTTGTTTCAAACTTTGCTGAATTATTTTATGCTAGCAAACCGCATACAGAGGCATTTATTGCTAAGGTCAGACATGATAATCATCCAAACATCTTGGATCTTGACTTTACCCGTGCTGGCAAAACTCTGGTCCTGTGCTGTGCTGTGTGAGAATGGGAGCGGCTAGAGCAGCAAAAGCCAATGTGTGCTTCTTTTACCAATATATTTAAAAATATATTTTGTATAGGCCTATCTAAACAACGTAACACTTGGCACTGCACTTAGGCCTACTGGCCGTGCCCGTAGCAAGACACCTGCCAAGTTTGAAATCAATCGGGTGAAAGGTTCGACAGATTTGCGACACACACAAACATACACACAGAAAGACAGACGTTCCTGTAGGCTAATTTATAGATAGATGTAATATACAGTAATATCAGTATTCATTATTGAATGCGTATTCCACTGCTTGGTTTAATTTTCCCATTTTCCTGCGTTTTTTAGAACGTGTAAACCATATGTTATTTGTACACCTATGAAGTAGATTAATTTTTTTGGCCGTAGGCTATCACACTTGTATATCAATTTTCCAAACTCATTGTGAAGTCTAAATGAACTGTCATGTTGCATCCGAGCTGTAAAATACAGATGTTCAGAACATAGCAACATTGTAGCATATGACGGAGGTGGCTTTTAGCTAGTTGGATGGCAGTAGGTAAGTAAAATAGCGATGTTTCAAAGATAAGGTTCATCAGAATCGGGAGAGATGGAACTAACGACTGACCTATGGCCATAGCAACCATCCATAGAACTAGTAACGGCAGTGTTACAGGGCGGAAAGGCCACAGCTCTTTGTTGTCTAGGGGTATTACTGTACACACTAAAGACTACCACAGCTCGCAACACAAACAAAACAACACACAGAAAGACCTAACTGCTACTCTACAGTACACGCTAGCCCTACGTGTGGTATACAGACTTGTAAGTAGGTCTGAGGCTCTGCTCCCACAGCATGCCTCAACTCATTGTCTCAATCTCTCCTGAGTGAGAGGACAGGTGTAATTTACCAATTAGCCACAGGTAGTGACATCACTGAAGCCCCGCCTGTAAGTCAGTGCTATCCATGTGACCCTAACCTATCCTAACAGCAGTTTGTCCTGCAAGTTGAGAAATTAGTTGATACTGTATGTGTCGGAAAGAAGAAGTTCTACAAACAAGACAGTTTTAGTGATTAAAATGTTATTATAAAACGTTATTATTAAATTAATAACAGGAAATGAACACAACACAACACACAGTCAGTGACAGGACAGTGGCTGGGTGTATCAGGACACTACTAACATGACAGGACAGTCACAGGACAGTGGCTGGGAATATCATATATCATAATCAGTCATAATTACAAGAGAGTGTGTGCAGGGTTTGACTAGTACACACGTATGCTTGTATGTGAGTGTGCGGGAAAGCAGGAAAATACAGTATTACTCTCTGTATACTAATAAAGTTCTGTGCATGCTGATAATGCATGAAATATGTGTCACCTCTAAATGTGAAAGGGTATCATGATAAGTGAAAGGTTTAATGACCCTTGCAGCTGTTACAGTATCTCTTCTGAATGAATTCTGCAAATTGTCAGAACACCTTCATAGTTATACTATTCACCCACAACTATAAGCCTGCAGAAATGAATGGGATTTTTGTCAGAGAGTAATGAATATCATTTTGTGCACTTTGATTAAATCATAATGCGTTTCATAATGATTCTCCCTCCTGATTCCATTACTCAACGTGCGTTATGAAAGCTAAATATAGCAGCGTAATAGATTCATTTTTTGTCTGCTTTGTTCTCAGGAAGAAAGGTCTTTTATGCATATGTCAGGTGTATATTTAACTTCTTGCTACTTCATCAGGTTAGGCCATTTTTTTAACTTGCTAATGTTTTATCCTCTTTGTCTGTCTTTCACAGATTTTACACATTCGATGGCTACTTTGATGTGGAACACACATATTTGTGAACATAACGTGTGGAAGTACTCTAGAGTGGCCCCACAAATCCTTAATTTATGGTAATCCATTCAGCTGGCTGTTCAACAGCACCTCACACTATTTCTGAGTCATTATTTCATCATGCAAACTGACATACATTTTCTATCTACAGTATTCTATTTGTGTGCATTGCAACCATCAAAAATATTACAATATAAACAGTCCTGTAAATATCCTACTGCAGTCCATGATATGCTAAAATGCAAACAAATTTGCACACCTCTGACATTAAAGCAGCACTATGTAAGTTTTTTACCTTTTTAAAAAAATCCCACCACCACCACCCTCTTTGGAAGACAACTTTTATTTTAACTTTATTTGCCCTACAAAGCCAAAGAGCAGTATCTGCAAAAATGCCAAACTGAGAAAAACAGCTTTTTGTGTTTTTCCTACACCAAATATAAGCATCAAATTATATTCAACAACAAGGGGTATCATTAGATAGATCAAAGTGAGGTGAATATTAAGCATTTTGTTTTTTGACATTTAGGCAAAATTTGGTAGTTTTATAGGCTATACTGCGCTTTGCCTTTGCATTACTGCTTATACTTACATGGCCATACAATAACATTTTGCAGTACATGTAGCAAGTGATCATAATCACTCAGTTTTTATATTAATTGAGGAGGTACTTACTACATTTTTATTGAAGATATGCTGCTTGATGCCTTAACAATGGCAACTCTTTCATTTATAAACATTTATGTACAAATGGAACAAAATCAATCGGGTATTCTTGTGCACTTTCATGTCAAGCAATATTGCATTGCTGCACACCAAAACCTAACCTTTGACACCTTTGCACACTGCTGCTTATATTTGTCAAAGTATATGTTAATTACTTTTTGTAAAATCTGACTGACTATTTTCAATGAATATGATACTTTCACTGGCATTTACTATTGTGAGACTGTATCATGATAGACACCTAATGTGTGTGTGAGTGTGAATGGTAGTGTGCCTTTTTAGAAGAAAGTCCAGGGCTTTTTTTTTGTCCCAGTCTGTCCCTGTGCACACACACACACACACACACACACACACACACCCTATTAGAGTAAGGGCAAGTGAAACAAAGGCAGAATGCAGTAATGGCAAGTGAAATCAAGGCAGTAAGGGCAGATACTGCACTCTGCCTTGGTTTCACTCTACTTTTCTATACAAACTGCAAATAAAATAAAAAAAATGTAAATTTAGGTAGCCATATTTTTTGAAAAAGTGCAGATACTGCTCTTAGCCTTTGTAGGGCAGACCTGTGATACTGATTTCACTTGTACCATTTTTTAGCGAGAAGATGTCTGTAAAAAGGAAAGGGGTAACATACATAGGTCTAGTGTGAGACAAAACATAGTGTAAGACAAACACAAAATAAAATAAAAAAACCTTAATATAACAGCTTCAAAATCATTCTAATGGTAAACAAATCATGCAAATAACATAGCTGGCAGTGCTTTGCAGGCGGAAAACCAGCCTTGCAATTTGGCTGATGGCGACTCTGAGACATCTTGTGAACAAGATGTAACTCTTTGGAGATGCTGGCCTGCTGTTGCTAGTCCTTCAGCTCCAATACAAATGCACATGTACCGGTGTCCAGAAGGAAGGGCTCAAGTGTTGAGAAGTATTTACAATGGCAAGATCAAATAAAAATATTCCGAGAATCTAGGGGGAGCTCTAGAGTCGCCAAAATACCCAAAACTACATTGGATGCCTTTAATTAACAGAAGCAACAATAATGAGATGATATGGGATGAATTCGAAATGACATGTAAGGGTTTATGACTTATGACTAGGGTGTATGCCCAGACAAGTAACTTACAACATTCATCATGTACAGAAAACAATAGTGGCTGATTTCTTTTAACCGGTTCGACTCAGTCAACTACTTAGAGGAGTGTTGCAGTCAGCTGGATGCACTCCCCCTGCTGGACCCAAATAACCCAGCCCCCTTCTCAGAGGAGGATATCAGATGGCAACTGAGGAGATGCAAGCCAGGCAAGGCCCCGGGCCCGAGGGGATCCCAGCAAGGGTGCTTAAGACCTGTGCCACTGAACTCTCTGCAATAATCCACCCACTCTTCTGTGAAGTCTACCATCAATGCAGAATAATCTAGTACCCAAATAATAATCTAGTACCCAAAAAAACACGTCCCAAAGACCTCAATGACTTCCGCCCCATCGCCCTCACACCCATCCTGATGAAGTGCCTAGAGTAACTGCTGCTACAAAACATCCTGCCACACATCCGCCCACATCTGGATCCTTTCCAATTCGCCTACAGGACCAAGAGAGGCACTGAGGATGCTGTGGCATGCCTGCTGGTGCCCTCAGTGCCTCTCCTTCTACAACACCTGGATTCCCCAGGCACAACTGTCAGGATCCTGTTTGCAGATTTCAGCTCTGCATTCAACACCATTCAAAGACACCTACTGATCCAGAAACTGCGTCACCTCAACGTCCCCTCCCGCTTGATCCATCGCCTCCACAACTTCCTCACCAACCGACAACAGTCCGTCCAGTTAAGCACAACAACCACACCTGCACTGACCTCCAACACTGGAGCCCCGCAGGGTTGTGTTCTAAGCCCCTTTCTATACACCCCTTACACAAATGACTGTACCAGCCCCTCATCCAACACCATATTCCTCAAGTACGCCAATGACACCGCGATCCTTGGCCTCCTCACAGACACTCATTCAACCCAAGAATATCTCAACACAGTCTCTCACTTCACTCAGTGGTGTGGAAATAACTATCTCAAACTCAACATCAGCAAAACAAAAGAAATGGCTTTTGGATCCACACAATCCCACCACCCCATCATCATTTCCAACGAAACAGTGGAAACAGTAAACCATTTCAAATATCTTGGACTCACAATTGACAATAACCTCACCTTTGAACATCACACAACAGACATACAGAAACAAGGAAACCAAAGACTGTCAGCAGTACGCAAACTAAAAGGACTTCATGTTGCCCCCCATCTACTCCTAAACTTGTATATCAGCATTGTCCAACCCATCCCATTATACTGTTCCACCTGCTTCTTCAACATGCTTACTGTAAAAAAAACGGAACAAACTCACTCAACTAACCAATACTGCCACCAAAATAATAGGTCTGCATACCCCAAACTTACAAGAACTAAACACTAAGGCCATCGCATGTACAGTATTGCTCATTCAATATCCCTGGACATTACCCACCCACTCAACCCCTACTTCTCACCCCTACCCTCTGGCAGGAGGTTTAGAAGCACAAGGTGCAATAAAGCCCGCTTAAGCAGAAGCCGAATCCCCTTAGCAATCCAAACACTCAACAACACAAAGCCCCACAGATAAATATATGCAGTGCAATAATGTATGTTTTTCCCATGAAACCCCCAATAATTTATGTAAAAGTCTGTGTCAAATGCCTATGATGTATGTAATGTGTATGTCTGTATGTGTCATTCTGTGACCATGTATGTGCCATTCTGTGCTTGTGACCATGTAGGACAAAAAGTGGTATGGAAAATGTGAAAAAGAATTTCCCTAAGGGGACAACTAATAAACTAACTAACTAACTTTCCCATATTAGTTAGTTAGCTGTATTTTGATTCAGAATGCAGGCGAGGCCTAGTCTAAGCTTCTTCTGTCAGTGTGTTCACAGTTCACTCATGTCCTTTGCCTGAACATTCCGAAAGGGTCTCAGGAGACTGATCCCTGAACCCCCACAAGCCGCACCTGCTGTTTCCACGGCAACAGAGCAGGTGCTCTACGGCAGTGGCCGGGTCATCTCCCCTGACAAACGGCCCCTCTGCTCCTGAGCTGGCGATAAAAACAACAGCCCAGCCACAACCTAGTGCCACATCAGCAGCCATCCAGTGGCATCACTTAATCCTTGTCAACACATCACAGACCCCCCTCACATTATCCAAATAATGGATTATTTTCTGTCTGCAATGATGAGAGCATTTTCCTAACCACAGTGTGATGATAGAATTATCCATAATGACAGACACTGAACCGTGGACCAGCCTGCCTGTTGTCCCTCATCATTGCTGACCTTGTGAGATCCACATTACAGTTGTTTTGTTTTATGATGGCTTATAACATAACATTATATATATATATATATATATATATATATATATATATATATATATATATATAAAAACATATTATGTTTGAGGTTTGAGGCAATTCACAGTACTTCACAGTACTGCTTATATCTATATACTTTGGCCAGATATATTCTGTGAATATGACCTTTGTACTCTCTGTCTCTGTCCTAGAGCCTCAATTCCCACCTAGTCAGTGTGGGCCACTGGGCCTGGAAAGGGAAGGGCTTGTCTGTGAAAGCACAATGGCCTCCTCTAAAAGACACATACTCTTTAGTGAAAATGCTCAGGAATATTACATCTCTATCTGACACCCTTCCGCTTTTAGCTCTTGGCTGCAAAATGTTTGGCTCTCTGTTTGAAGGTCACGGCTGGTCAGAGAAATGATGACCAATTGAACAGATGCACTGGATTTGGGTCTGTTCGCTTGCAGAGTACTTGATCCAGTGTCATGTCTGTTTTTCAAACGGGTCCAGACATGTTTAGGCGCCTCATCTGGACTCCATGTTTATGTGCACTTTTGGGTTCCTTCAGAAGGGAGGCAACATGGGAAGGGATATCCCAATGGAGCCTCAGCTATCTCAATGGGAAAGCAACCAGGGTCATCATGAACTTCCTATGGGTCACAGGAAGTAATCTGTGCACATGTTTTTGTTAAGTGTTAACATCTGCTCTGAATGGACAGTCAATGTATGTGGTGTTTAGCAGGAATACAAATGTGTCAATATAATTTCTCTCATTTTTACTTTGTGGAAAATAAATCAGCTGTGATCATGGGTGCTATTCTTAGCTCAGAATAATTATTCTCCAGTTTTAAAACTACATTTATAATGTGGCTATTTTTGATTTTGCCATTATGTTGTCACTGTCTCATTTGTTACCTTGTTTAACTAAAATTGGCAGCTTTTCTGACTTTTTCAGCATGTTGTATTATTTATTTACATCCTGTCTTTTTGTGAAAGGGACGAGAAGGCAAAGATGTCCATCTTGTAGTGAGTTCTGAGAAAATCTGTGTGTTTGGAATGGTCTCTGCTTCCCACATGCCTGTGGCTCTAATTAGGAGAGGAGCAGCCAAGCAAGTGTGGAAATGTGTGGAAACACTCAGAGATGGACAAGAGGGAGAGCGAACGGGAGTGAGGGCGAAGCATATGCGGAGTGATTGAGGGGGGGGGGGGGTGAGAACCGGAGGTGAGAGGAGAGAGAGAAAGTGACAATGTGTCATGTGAAAAGATGGAGAGAGGTGGAGTGAGAGGAGAGATGCAGGAGATGGGTATTCTGCCAGTCTCATTCAAGCTGTCTTTTATAAATGCTTATTTATAAAATATAATTTAGCTGGCTTTATATTCCGATTGCTCCCTCCCATGGAAACAGATGATCTGATAAGCTAATTGTTTCTATAATCCTTCTCTGCAACCATTCACTGAGAATAATCAAGGAACTTCCTGAAAGACACCACCCTGCAGTTGTGTGTATAATGATGAGGAGGAGTGGTCTAATATTTTAGTTTAGTTAGCAACAAATGATTTAGTGTTCCCATTGACACACACTGAATTGCACTATATTGATTTCCTCCTCATGCCTTTATTTACCTCCCTTATACTAATGTACCGTATACATATTCTAGTCTGTTACATACACATAGCCTTTCTAAACCCTAGATGATCTCTCACCAATCTATTCCATCTAAATCATAATCCATGTCCCTGTCAACTTTAAGGAGAATTGTTGCCCCTAATTCCATGTCCTATTCTCCATTTTGTTGCTCATCTCTTTCCCTCTTTCTCTTCCAGTTCGCAAGCGAAGAGAGGAAGTTATTTACAAATTCGAAGAAAAGTATGTTTGGATCACAACATGCAGAGACAATGCAGAGACAATGTAAGCAGATGGGATAGAGCTTTGGCACGGACAAGGCCATTCCTGCTCCACCAGTGGGTGTGAAATCTGTCTGCTCCCCCAAAATGTTGAAGTTAATTATCTTCAGTCAGGAAGCATGAATAATAGAGGCTTGAATCTAAAATAGAAAAACCTGCGGCCAGTGTGACTGCCTCCTTTTCTATGTCATGGGTCCTCTAAATCTTCAGCTCTATTGTTGTGGTCAGTGAGACTAACTCCACGGCCATGCTCTTCTAAAAATGTATTGTACATCCATCTGTTCAGCACTGTCACATTAGTGCACAATCATGTTGTTGCTAATTTAAACATGCACGTTTAAAACTTTTTTTGCCAAGCAATAACCCCATTATCGCTAATTGCTAGCACCTTGATACAGCTTGCAATAAAGTACAATACAAACTCAGATGGACATTAATCCTTCGGCCCCCAGATCCAAAACATCACTTTGAATTTAATGAAGCAGACAGAGCTTCCGCATTTCTCACACAACTCAGTGTGCTCTGCTCTCGTGTTTAGAAGTGGTAGATTAAGACTGAGTGGCTACATGAAAGTTCTGTGTAATGTTGTAGGTCTACCAGACTTTACCTCTGAGGCATCGTCCATTCAGTGCAAACACTGGACTAATTGAGATATTGGTATCCTAGTCATTTGGTTGTCTCTTAGAACAAAGTTAATCGCCTGGACCGAGAATGAACTAATTATCTGTTCTCTCTTTTCCCAGCATTGGCTAGTAATTTAGTGGCAATTGACCTCCCGCAGTTCACTGGCGAATGAAAACATGTCGGACGACCTACTAATGACCCTGCCTAACGACCTGGCCCAGGAGCTCTCCACTCTTCTTAGTGCTACAACTGCACAGACTTCATGTCCAATTTACCACTTAACTGGCTCAGAATGACTGACACCTTCAGTTAATGCATGATTATTTCTGTATAATGTTTTTGTTGTTTAGTAAAATTTAGTTATGGAAGACATTTAATGTTTAAATATTTTCACCTCAAAGTGTATGTCAATGTTTTAGACAGGGACATTAATTTAAATCTGCAATATGCACTATGTAAGATTACCATGCTGTGGAAACCACCCAGAGACAACAGATGGTAATACCAATATTTGCAAACATGAAAGACTCATATTGAGGTTACCAAGTGATTGAAATGTATGTTTTATTTATGAGTTGCATTTCAGTAATCCTGTGATGATGGAAGACGAAAGAGGGACGTAAAAATGAAACATGAAACTATGACCTGTATGATTATGTGATCTTGTAGGCTGGGTGAACCTATAGACAAATCTGGAATTGGGCTTGAATTAGCTCTGCAGATCCATCTGGCCATTTATGGGGCGGGCTTTATACGATGACAGACGGGGGAGTGGGGTCAGGAGGAGCACTGTTGAACACAACCAATGCCTGCGCTGAGGGTGTCGGTATTAAATGACACAGACTTGTTGTATCGTTTGAAACAACTGCATTTGAAACCTTTTTTTACAAAAAAATGTGCTTGCTACACTTCTGAAAGGATTTGTAAAGAGTTTAATGTACCAGTTGAAGTTTATTTTAGCTGCTGGTTATGCCCCTTGCAAATTGAAAGTGAATGAAGCATTCCCAGACCAATTGTCTTCTGAGATTCGGTCTGGTGATAGTTTTCATGTCTGGTTGTTCTGTTCATCTCTGGCAGTCAGCCTTTATGTTTTGAGAGGGCGGCAGTGTGATGTACTGACATGAGTCAGGGTGGGATGTTCCTAATTAACAGCACAGATATGTGACAGAGGCTTTGGCACTAAGTCAGCTTCCCACTTTGGGTCTGCCATTAGTTCACTATCTTGAAGCCTCAACTCAGTGTCATGTCTTCATGTGATGCAGGGTCCGGTAGAAGATGAGGTTATAAAAGCACTTGAGTCAGACATATGCCTCATTGAATGTCTTATATTTGTGGCTGTGTGTCATTTTAGGACTGTACTTTGCTCAGAGTAGGTGTGGTACTTTCTCGAACAGAGAGGCATGTTGAGAATATTTGTGCCTGAAGTATACATGGCTCCCAGTGAGTCTGAGCAATCCCATGGAAGTTTCACAAAATTATCCCTTTAATGGAGACCAGTCATGCAATTTCACAGGGCTCAGCATTAGCATGTTAATTTCCCTTCGACAGAATATGTTGAATAAGAAGGACATTTTTGAGCGTGTTAATCGTTGAAAGGAAGTATGGTAACTCCATGATGAACTGCCTGCTCTTGGATATATCAACCTATTGTGTGCGTGGAGTGGACACTTCCTTGTCTACATCTTCCTGAACCTGAGAGGTGGTTTAGTCCAATGAGAAAGAGAGAGAGACAGAGATAAATAGAAAGATAGAGGGAGAAAAATGCACATTCAGTTTTGTACTTCATCCATTCTGACTGGCCTGGTAGAATTAGCCACGCATCATTCACTCTCCTCCCATCCTTGCCTGCCCTGGGACATGAGAATGCAAGTCACGCAAGCTCTCCTACTCCAGGGTGTCTCTTAACATGGCCATTTTTAATTGTGTGTCAGTTTGGAGCTCGCTGTAGGGGGTAGTAGGTTGCGTGGTATGTCGTAAGGACTTGATGATAACAGTGAGTGTCAGAAAGATGTTACCATGGGCGTAAGATGCCTTGGAGCTGCAGTGGCTGTTTTTGCAACCCATATTCATGCTGTTTTTCTGTCCTGAACTACATACATAAGGTTTTGGTTATGGTTATGTGTATGTTTGAGCAATTAAAGTATTTAGCAAAGAAAGGGGAGACCAGTAGGAAACTGCTGGGACTACACCTGCTGTTCAGTAACGCACCATTCTTTACATACTAGGAAACTGCCCAATTATGTTGTGCGGTTTGCAATAAAAAAATTGCAAAATGCATTTGTAAAGATGATTTTCATCGTGAAAGCGAAAACTAATATAACTCGTCCTTTGGACTAATCCTTTATTCCTTCGGAATGAGAGGTGTATTCATTATATGTGATAAAAACCAAAAAGCTGTTAATCTTAACACTCTCAACGAGGACTGCTCTTTGAAGTGAATGTTCTGATAAATAGCTTTGATATAGACTGTCCACTGCACCGAACCAAATTAATGTCTTGCTGTTAGACTCAAGCCATGTCCATGCCATAGCCCTTAAAGGAAAGAGAAGTCAAGGTGAAGCTATAGGAACCTCTATAACTTCCTGACATCCTTTTGTGCTTTTTATTTGCAGGCTATCAGAGCAATTACGTGTACCTCCCAAGAGTTGCGATGGGGAAGCAGTAAGCTAATGTGGTAATGAAGATAAATACTCATAATCTCCTCCCTGTCGAAAAGAATACACATGGAGAGGACACTGATGGACTCCAATGTTTGGCCAACAACAAGCACTAGTTCAACAGGGATTCAAATCCATGATACCAGGAGACCTATTTTCAAAAAAAACTCCTAAACAAATAAGCAGAGAGAGAGAGAGAGAGAGAGAGAGAGAGAGAGAGAGAGAGAGAGAGAGAGAGAGAGGAGTTCAGGATGCCAACCAGACCTGTCCCACCAAAACATTAAGCCACTATAAGTTTGAAGTGGGGGTGAGTGGGTGGCCCATATGTAATTAGCATGAAGGAGGCTGAGAGCAAAAGAGCAGGGCCAGTCATAGTGATACAAATGCCTGCTTGACTGTGCACATGCTGCTCTGTGGTAATTAACTGTATTTTGTAGGGTTTCAACAGCCTCTCATCCATGGCATGTAAAGGGGGAAAGTATTCTATATTTACACAGAAACACACTGTTGTACATACACACACAATGTAATTGTATTGTTTTCTGGAACTGCTTTATTTTATTATTTCTGAGATTTCCCAGATTAATGTTGAATTGATAATCAAATTGACCTCTATAAACTCGTATTTATTCTCCAGACGTGTTACATTCAGGAATGAAATACAAATTAATTATTTTCTAAAGAACTACTTAAGACAACAAAACACACCATTGGGGCAAGCAGTCTATTCACTGTGAGGAGGACATTTCTTTATGACAGACTGGTGTAATTTTTCCCATTGAATTCCAGCTGTTTACCCTAAAATGTCAGATGTAATTATGAAAACCATAATTATTGACTTGGCAAGTAAGACTTCCCAGGTTTTGGAGTGTTGCAGGCCTCAGCTAAACCAGGGTGGGTATTTAAGTGAGAACCAAACATTTGCAATCAACCGTTTCTCACAGTCTTCACTTTGGTAAATTTGTGTATACTGTAGGATAACCAATTATATGTGGGCCTTCCTCACTTTCCCTGTCAACCATTTGCACTATACATCCTACATACCCCGCTAGCAGAGTCTAATGTGTCATGGTCAAAGTGCAGAAATGCAGATGCTGTACAAGGAAGTGTGTAATTTCTTTGAATAAGTGCACCCGCAAGTTAACAAATGTAGTGTTAATATGTGCTTCTTTTCCTCTGGGGGGCACTGTACTGTACATGTCTTTACACAGTTCCACACTGTTTTTCTCTGAAAGCCAAATGATTTCATTTGACCTCTGAATGCTAACCAGAATTTGAAGTTGTTGATTAATTACATTACACATATTAAACTAGTTAAATTGTATCACATTGTAAGTTACTTAATATAATTATCTAAATCAGCATTATTGTAATGTGTGAGGCAGCAAACCAAACCAAACTAAAATCATGTAGGTTGATGTACTGTAGTATTGACAGAAAATCCATTGCCACTGCAACTGTCTACATAATGTTATGAAGCAGAAGACATGGGCGTGACTGGCCAGTATGTAAGCCTAACTGCCTTCAGTGTTACTTTTCCTCTGGAGGAATGGCCATGGGCGTCCTCCCATGAACAGATGAGTAACACACACAACTGTACATTTTGTCATGCTCAGACGGCAAAATTAAATAGTGACTGAATGACATTAAGGTGTACACAAGTGTTTATCTTTTATGATTGATTTTTGAATTTTGATTATTGGATTCCTTAAAAAAAAATGTACAATTTACATATAGCTATACTTAGTTCAGCAAAACTGATGCCACACAACTCTCATACACTATAATAAGCTCTACACATGGCTCTTTGTGGGACCACACTCTTACAGACAAAACCTCAATAGCTTCAACACATCCAAACAGTGTTTCCCTCTTCTGTTCCAGTTTTGCTGGTTTGCCTCATTGTTTAGCTTTTCTTCCATAAATTAAACTCTAGACATGTTTACTTGTTAAATAGATTGTTACATTTGGGTCCTT
The DNA here is from genome assembly GCF_018492685.1 of Alosa sapidissima. NCBI lineage: Eukaryota > Metazoa > Chordata > Actinopteri > Clupeiformes > Clupeidae > Alosa > Alosa sapidissima. The sequence goes on along the minus strand of NC_055958.1, from coordinate 23,740,194 downwards.
GTCTAACACTCCAACCCTTTGAGATCAGGAATCTGATGTGGAACAATGTCTGATAGGCTAGCGGACTAGAGGAGAATTCAGTCTGGACTCTGGTATGGGAGTATCCCTTTGGGCTGTCTGGGCTTCTGCCCAGGTTTGTCAGACATTCCTTCTGTGTAAAAAAAAGATTGATTTAAACCAGGTTTTCATCATGGCATTTCATTGCAACTATCAAAGTAATTTGGTGTATTGCTGTCAAAAGCCTGATAGGTAGCGGCTGAGAGGAAAGGGAGGGAAAGGGAATGGCAACTGTGTTGGTAACATGTTTGACAATGGAGTGGATTTAGCTTAAAAAAGAAAAGAAAACAAAAACACTGTAGCAATGGAGCTGTATGTAGCCAGATGCTGCCCCACAACTACACAGAGTAACAGCCACAGACTAGTAGAAATATAATACATTAAAATACGTCACTCCAGATTTGGATGGATTGTTTTTTTAAATTAATTCAGCATTATCTGAACACTCTTTAAGATTGGAACAGACTTTCAGAGGGGTAAAAATGAAGCAAGATGAAATTAGGATATAAGAACATAAAAACATAAACAGCATACTAGCATACTGACACTCCCATCTAAGCAGTTTATTTTTCAGATATTTTCATTAATATTTCAGGTCACAGGTTTCAATTTGGTATAGTATAGTATAGTATAGTATAGTATAGTATAGTATAGTATACCGTAGTATAGTGTAGTATAGTGGTACATTTTTGGTTTGCAATTCATAAATCGTGGTTCAGTACAGAAGACTGATTTAGGAAACATGATTGGCATATACCCAGTAAGACCAACTTTCTCCTGCTTTTACCTTGCCTAAATAATACTTGCTTACAGGATTTTTTTTTTCAATTACATGATATTTATGTGCATAGGTTTTAGACTTCCTTACTGTTTGCATACATAAACATAACTTTAACAAAATAAGAAATTGGCAAATAAAATGTTATGAAATAAAATACTACAAATTGGCAACAAATTAATATAAATACACTTTGACAAGGACTGTACTAAATAAATATTAGTTTAGAGAAGTTCAAACTGTGATGTTCAGTCATTTTGATTCAAATAAACTGACATATCTTCAGGGTAGACTAAATGTTTTATTTGTCTTTATTACTTTTAGTACATCTTAACACCAGTAAATATTACAGTTTATTTTCCAGAAGAAAGGAAGACAGAAATAAGAAAGCACGAAGAAAGAAATTAAATGATTCAACATAAATCCCTTTTTACCATGCTGTAAGAACAAATTCAATATCACCTATATATACAGCTTAACATTTTAATAATGATGACATACAATTACTTAGAATAAGAACCAAGAGCACAAATAATACATAGGCCTAGGCTATAGGCATACCTATCAAGAAAGCAAAAGTGAACCTGGATGACTTTTCATCTAAGTAACTGTGTTATGCATTGAAAAAGGAGAAATTATGATTGGATATGATAAAGAAACCCTAATGGCAACCTTGTAAGCATTGGTGCCAATGTCCTTTACCAGCTTAAAGGAATGGCTGAAATCCTCATTCTACAGACATTACTGTAGTTTCTTAATTCTAATTCCTTAGGCGCTGTACTTACTGGTCTAATGCCTAGAGTTTCTGAAATTGCCCTGCTTGAAATGCCATAGGCCTGTGCCATGTTTCCTTCCTTTCCTTCCATACCTCTTATGACGTGACCTCTCCTGAACTTCTGGGTCCTGACGTACAATATCTGCTTTATAGGACCCAGCGGAAAAGGGAAGCCTTCGGCGAAGGCAAAGACGAAGGGAGCGCGCAGACTCCTCCTCATCTCCGGTGTCAAACTTGACATCAGCCTCTGAGCCGAGAATGGTAACTTGTGTCGGATTCGAAGCCCTCACATCACTGGCATGCTTCATGGAGTTATGTACCTCGTTTTGCCCTCTGAACTGCCATCATGGATTGCAAACCCTTAGTACTTTTTTTGTTTCTCTGCTTGTTTATTAGCCGCGCAGAACTCAGCATTCACCCTTCCAATGAAGGTAAGAATACGTTCGGAAGTAGAGATTCTGAGAGATGAAATTGCGCTAGTTAGAATAAATGGCACGCCATGGCACCATTTGAAATTAGGTATGTAGAATGATTCTGTCGGAGTGGATGTAGCTGTAGCCGTAGTATACGGGACGGTCAACACCAGACGTTTGGGTTCATATTTCAAAATTTTAATAGGCTCTGCGAGAACTGCCATGTGGTTCTTTCTGATGCAAAATGTGAGAGGAATTGGTGACTGATTTACTGTTCACGACACTCGTTAAAGCATCCAAATGAATAAATACCTATGTTTGGCTGATAAATTAAAGCGAGCACTTTGTCAATCCGACTTTAAAAGAGTAATGAACGATTGGCGGCCCCTAATCGTTACTGGACATTGTTGTGACAGCATAATCACGGCTCTCTAAATAGCCTGTGCTTTCCAAAAAAGTGAAACGATGTCAATGTCGGGCTACAGAACAAATCACTTCATATTTAAGATGAAATTTGGACGAGATCCTCGCCCTTGACTGTTTGCTCCTGTCGCATAGCTTTTATAATGCCTCATATAGCCTATAAACACGCAAGTCGTCATTTTAGAAAATCAAACCTTTGTCTATTTCATTTGAATTTATCAACTACCATCTGGTCTTAAGAGTTTGTTTATATTCACGTAGCAACTGAAAGTAACAACATCGGAGTGTAAACAGTTGCATGCAGCCTTATCCGCGTGCTGGCTCTGAAGTGCCAAGTCAAGCGCTGCGCGAAGTTGGCACTTACTAACACAAATGTTTGGCTCAGATATTCCTCCATGATATTACTGGTTTAAGTGCTGTATTGTGCCTGTTAAACTTAAACACAGCGAGAGAGAGAGAGAGAGAGAGAGAGAGAGAGAGAGAGGAGGAGACGCGCGCGCGCGCGCAACACACCCAAGTTTTTACGAGACACCTTCCTTTAGTTGGTTTTATCGGCCTCTTAATATAGCCTAAATACAATTCCTAATTTTGCCTTTATAGCAAAAAATGGTTGCCATCATTGTCACTGTTAAAAAAAACCCTGCTAAAATAACTAATTTTTGTGTTGATTGTATCCTATGGCGATAGGATGATAGCCTAAAAATCAGGTTGCAGTATTTCAAACGCGAATAGAGGAAACAAAAGTGTCAAATGATGAATCACAATAAATAAACTATCCTGTTAGTTTGTCAGCACTAGTCGGCTTCAAATCAGGACTTAACAAAAGTTGATAGGACTTAACCATAATATAGCCTACTGGCAGGCGAGGACTCAAAGACAGAATAGTGCACTTACTGTATGAGTTTATCTTACAAAATATATAATTTGAGGACTGAATACTTAGCGACCTTCTCTTGCTTATGCTTATGTACAACATTTAGCATGGGAAAGTTTCAATAGACAGTTCTTTTAGGCAGGATAAAGTTGCTCAGTATTCGTAGCCTACAAGCTATGCCATGGTATACAGAATACTTCCAGCAAGTCGATTCACTTTTTTGTGGCCTACTTGAACAATGATTTTAGCCTTTATATAGCCTACATAGGCATATAGCTTTCATATGATCTACCTTGTGTGCTTGTTTCTTGATGTAAATTTTGGTCAGCAGGCTACCATATGGTTTTCTCGAGCTTATAAGGAAGATTAGGGCAACCATCTCAAAAGTTTTGATATCTGTCTTAAATTTAATAATTTCGAAACACCTTATTTAATCAGAAGCTACTCTACCCATGCTCGTCTCAGTTTTATGTGGATTTAATACGTAGTGTAATGAGAAATAACGCCTCTAAATGTTGACCCATTTTATAGCCTTGTATGGTTTGACATGGTCAATTGTACAGGCTGGACAAATTAACTAGCCTTTGGGAGGGGGTGGACGACGCACACACACACACACACTCCTAGACTCAGAAAAGACGAACATTTCTTTCGTTGCGTGTAGCCTACTGATATTAGGCCGCATTGTGATTGACTGTAATGTATTTTCTTCGAGGAAAGTGTGTAGCCTATCAGGGTGAATGATTCACCAGTGAGTGTCAGTATCGAGCCACATGGCTTTGAAATTCGACCGAACCCAATTGAACTGAAAAGAAAATAAGAAAGGGATGATTGACTTTTTCTGTCATAGGCCTACCATGTCGTTGAAAAAGCCATTGATAGTCACGCCGCATTGACTGACTGAGTTCAAGATGCAGCAGAGTGTTGTGCACAGCAAATGTAAACCACACTGAAGAAAAGTTCAAATTAAATCGGCTATTTATCAAATACAACTATAAAGTAAAACAAAAACATGGCCTACCTGAATGGCAATTGACTGAAATGTGTCTTGCTTGTATGAAACAAATAGGCTTCACGAGAAGGATACTCTTCAGAAAATCTTGACAGCAAGCTGTGTTTGATAGAATTGTGACTAGAAATATCAAAACACAGCAACAATAGGGCCTATAATGCAGACTCTTTGGTAGACCAAGATTTCCAAAACTTGCCATTTATATGTGACGCTATACTTTTGCCACCTCAAAACAGTTGATAGTAGGCTAAAAGGCCTGAAAGCTGGTTGACCGAAAGGGCACCCCTTAAAATATGGGCGTTTAAAAAAACGCTCCGCATCAAAATGTAAAACTGGCCTAAATAATATCATAGTCTACAGTAGGCTACGTCGAATAAGCCTACAATAAACTCATCTACTGAACCGAGTTCAGGCCCAGACACAATCCAGCACATTTTAAGCTAATGCAGATGTTAAACGCTTATAATTAAACACTGCCTTGATCCAATCAAATACACATTTCTTCAATTTATTTATGCAGTCAAATAACAAGAAGTCCTAGGAAAGCGTAACATTTGCCTTCGATTCAACTTTTATGTTATCGTATAAGTCTACTAACAATTACTTAAATGGTGAACTATAGGGAAATGTATGTTTTGTTAAAGGTCGCATTCCTGATTATCAATAACCTGTATCCTACAAAATGAACTTAGTCTATGGAGTTGCTGAGTTCACCACATCTAAGTTAACCTATACATTTGTAAACCATAAGAACATATAGATAATAATTCGATGAAATATTGCATTTTGTTGGATTTTTTTTGGCGAACCATAGTTTAACTTTACCCACCCAGCTATTTATCCAGTCCGACGCACGGGCGCATTTTTTTCTTAACGTGTGGATAGCCGGGTACAATTTAGATATTTTCTACTATGTTCTATTTTAGAACAGTCCTCAAAGCTGTATAGGTTGGATCTTCAAAGCAGCAGCAACAACAACAACAACAACAATACCGTAAAAAAGCAACATGGCTGATTTGTCAGCATAGATGAAGCTTTGCACTAGATTAGGGTTTTGTTTATTGTGTTATTTACTATTTTTTGTATTACACTGCTTTGTGAATGTTCAAAGTTAGTTATGATAATTTAAAAAAAAAATGTGATTTAATCACCGAATAAATTATCTAAATATGTTGACACATAGTTTTGATTGAAACATATAAATGAAGTAGCATATAAATGAAGCACCCCTTGTTGGAAAAGTCACCCTTTATAGATTATAGGGACCCCTTTAAAGGTTATAGCAAAATGTAGGCTATTCGTGCATTTTATTTTCAAACTTAAGAAAGAACACTTTAATGTGATCATCATTGAATTATTTTCCTATAAGTAACACAAGGAAAATGGAGGAAAGATACATGTGTTTTGTCTTCTTCTTCTCAAACATGGCAGTGAATGTTGTGTTTAACAGGGAAAATGTCATTCACTCAGCAGGCTTTGTGTTGAACTTCAGATAGCTTTATGAAAACTTGGGGAATGACTGCATTTTGATTCAGTATATTTCACTGGTTGTGTTTTTATCTCAAATATTAGTCAGATTACCAACCATAGCCTACTTTGAGAACCAGCTATACTAGTTAACCATACAAGTCCTAGGTGTGTTTAACAGTAACAGTAATATTCAACATCTTCCTGGGATTTGGATATTGCATATAGTAAAAGAGGGTTTAAAACAGTGGTGTGATACTGAGAGCTGAGACCATGATCACAACAATGCATATTTACATGTGGTGCAGCCTCTAACACTTAGACAATCTATGGAGCTGCCTGGCATCCTGCTGGGGAAATTGACATTTTTTCCCCCTGAGTTATGGCACCTGGGAGTGCTAATAATGTGTGAAGACTATGTATCTTGAGGTCTGTTGTGGTGTAGCAGGCCATCAGGAAGGCCAGCCCTACTCGGTACTGGCTAGCGGAGACTGACGGAGGTAGGGCTGTGAGCTGTGGACACAGGGGTAGCAGAAGCTATAGCTTCAGACACAGCAAGACTGAACTGAATAATTCATGGCCTGTAGTTTAATACTTCATTGCCATCATGCCACTGTAGGTGCAGCCAGTTAGAGTTGTACCCTTGCATATGAATTTGTGATTTCTGTTTATTTTTTCCCTTTTAATCCTCTGTAATTGTCCGTTTAGTTGACCTTTTATGGATTTGAAATGTGTAACATCATCCTTTATTTGCGTGTTGTAATGGAGTGTTTAGTGACATTCAGAATACGGCTTAGATTGAACATACCACTCTGCCATCATGCTTTCGTTATTAGAGCTGTATGATGTCACCTCACATGTTGATGCATAATTATATCTACAAACACCAACCATCAACATATTTACATATCAGATTTTTAATGTCAAAGCTAGTTGTTAGGCTGTCTGAGAGATCTTGGCTAAATACACGTCATTGCTTCTCTCAGTTGTCAGTGTCAGTCAACGGCCGCAGCCACAGCTTTATATTCAGGGACATTCGCTTAGTAATGTTGCGGAAAAATATGGAGCCAGACAAAAAATATAAAGTTGTGCTCATTAAGAGATGCTCATTAAGCATGCTGATGGGTAGAACACAAAAAGAAAGTTTATGGTTAATTTCACTGAACTTAAAAAAAAAAAAAACTTAAAATACATTTTAGATACATTTTTTCCATGACTAATATGCTCATTAGTAGGGGTGAGACCAAATATCGAGTATCAAAATATCGTTGCAGCGTTGCAGTGATATGTTATCAATACGCTGATGCAAAATATTTTTACTAAAACATGTAGTAACTCAAAAATGGATTTAACCACCAATTGGGCTTACTAGTCACTGCTTCATGAGTCTGTGGTGGCACTTGAATGAGGGTAAATGGACAATGAGGAAGAAACTCACAGGGAGAAATGGCATACAATGCAAAAAACAATACTTTGTTGTATACTGAATACATCATTCCTGATTTTTTTTCTTCAATTGCACAGATTGTGATAGTTGGTGTATGTGATACCATCATTATCATGGACATTGTGGCAGTATTGTGTCTTGAGTTACAATCTTAATCTGTTCATCAGTTGATCCAAAGATTTATGTATTTCTCAGTAAGGGTGAATGCATTGATGAAGGTCCTCTGTTTATCCAGCCAAGTCAGTGGGTTAGCTGAGCCAGCGATAGGGGAAGGTCCAGTGTACAGCATGAGGGATCAGCGTATAGTCTCCGAAACACGCTCCCCCGAATCCTCCTCTGCTTGTCTCCAGAATCTTTTGAAAATAATCTCCTGACCCTACTGTGAGTCTCACACTCACCCTTGAGACGCTTTTAATGAAGCCAGACCTCACTTGGTCTTCAGGCTCATGGACTCATGGACGCAGTTACCACACAAGTCTGCAGATTTTCATATCTTAATTCAGATAGAGATTTAATTAACTACCTGAGAGGATGAAGGTCATCAGAAACTGTGAATGGTGCCACATATCATGTGGGAGCAGAACAGCTTTGTCATATATATCGGTCTCCTGGTCATGTTTTTATTCAAATATTTTTTTTTAATTTCAAAGGGGATGATAAAAGACAACAAAATAATCAATTTTTTCGCAGTGATGACTCAACTCCTACATGTTTTTTTAAATGAGTGCAAAGTTTAGTTCCATTTCTCACTTTCGTTGATAGTTCGATCGTGGTGCTTTGTGTCAATGAAAGGAAAACAATGGCTGTTGGTGCAGGAATGATTTATCAGCAAGATTGATGCCCATGGGTTTGTCTGTGGTTGCGATTCTGGATTAGTGTGTCTCTCCCCTATTGATTTCCCTGTTTTACCCCATGTTATTTGTTCTCAGAGATGGGCATTGAGGTTGCTATTAATAATTGTACTTACCGTATAGAATTGTGCATCTGTGAGGGGAGCTGGGAAGGGTTACTAGTCGCGCTGTCCCCTCTGTGGCAAAAACTTTCAATGTTATTTCCTGCCTCTTACAGCTGGAGAATTTGCTTCACCAATATAGCCATCTAATTTTCTGCTCTCAAATTCCCCTGGTCGGCTCAATTTGAGACGTTTGCCCGGCTCATTGAGAAAGTTAAATTGGAACCAATGGAGCTGGATGTGAGCTGCTATTATCTGACAGAAGCAGATAGCTTTATTACAGTTAATAGAAATCAGTCTACTGTATATGCACTGCCAGCTGGCGGCTTCTCAGGTACAGCTCATTTTTCTGGGCAGATTTTGTTCTGGAGCTTGATTATGGTTTCCCCTATCCTGCATCTTGTCAAAAAAAAATGTGTAGACCACCACCATTTTTAAAGACAGTTTCCTATTCACGTCTTCGATATCACTTTTAGTACTAGTTTTAATGATTGTGTTTGTTAACATTTGTCAAATTACTAACATTACTAATTTATATCCTTTGATATATTGTAATTCCATTGCTTTCGCTATAGCTATATGTTTGTCATAGCACAAAGTTGAATAAGGGTGCAAGTTTGTATGCTTCACCTGTGTATTTTATATTTTTTTAAAATGCTATTCAGTTCTCTTCAAACACTTTCTTTTGGGTGGTGTCTGTATGGTGGCAGGTTGTTATCAGTGGGGTAGAGGCCAGTGGTCCACATGTCAGATGTGATTATGAGTTTACTGTACCCCCATTAAAGCCTTTGTTCTTTTCTCTGGCACAGAGAGTGTAGTCCAGCCAAGGCACAGATGCATGTTATATTCTTTGGCCTTTTAGACTGATAAATATTTGATATGTCATTAGTACACCCTCGTGTTTTCTTTCCAAATGGAAATTAAAATAGCATATTCTAAAAGGGACAGCCATTACTTAAGCTTTGGAGTTGCATTTTTAAGTCCCATTTTACATACATTCTCCTCATGTAGTTATGCTTGGATTCTGTACATACTTTCTTATTGAATTTGAAGCTCATACCTTATAAATACATGTTTTACATTTGATGTAATTGACCATCTCAAAAGTAAAACTGGTGTAGTCATTCAGTGGCTAATCAGCCCATTGCTGAAAAAGTATTGGTTTTCATTTAGATGACTCTTGTCATACAATGGGAACCGTTTGTGAATCCTTTGCCTTGTTTCAGATGCCTATCAGTGCAATAACACTTACAAAGGAGTCGATAGGACAGATATTGACATGAGAGACACCACCCACTGGTCAAGTTTAAAGCAGCACTGAAGCTGTGAAGAGGGAATAATGGGTTTCCCGTGTAGCGGACTCTTCACAACACTACACAATCACTGCCCCTTCCCTGATTCTGGGCTTTGATACGAGCCGATAGAGAATGAGCTGTTTCCACAAAGGGAAGAGCCATCCACTGTTTGTTTGATTTTGTGGAGTCATGGCAGTGTTGCAGCTGTGTAAATACCCAGTTGATCAGAACAGTACGACATCTCTTATGGGAGGGGTGGTGGGCTAATTGAGGCTAACAAGTAATGGAGACTCATTTGTCGGCCTTCTCTTCCTTCTCTTTCTTTTTTGCAGTGAACCTACTGGACTCTAAAGCAAGTCAAGGGGAACTGGGATGGATTTCCTACCCATCGCATGGAGTAAGTATTGACAAGAGGATTAATTCCCATTCTAAATGTCCTGGCCCTTATAAAATGATCAAGGTGATGATATAATGACATGGGGGCTGTTGATGATACTGTTTGTGCTGCAGAAGTCATTGTAAAAGAACCATTGCAGATCATGTAGTAGAAAAACAGAACCAAACAGCAGGGAAACAGCGAGAAATACTCCCCTAAGGCTTGTACAGTAACAAGTCTCTTGACTAATTTATCTTTGTTGTCAGAGACCCAAGGTCATAACTTCCGGTAATGACCATGTTTATTTGTTCAACAATGAAAGTACTGGCCTCCTGGGCTCCTCAAATTAAACCTTTTTCAAAACTTTATTAAGTGTTAAAATGACTTGTTGGCAGTTGCTGAAGGTAATCCAGTAATTCGTTCCATAAAGCTGCCAGACCTGGTTTCCCTTTGCTCTTTTTATAGTTGGCATTGTAAAATATAGAGGAAAGAAAAGGAGAGATGCAGAGAGAGAAAAACAGAAATAACTTTTTGGTTTGAACGTAATGGATAACACTTATATTTGCTTAAGTAGGCCTATGTCATAGACTGGTCGCTTGAATAGCCGTCACTGTCAGATAGCATGCAGCACGGAACCAAAGAAAAGTGAGTTCAACCTGAATGAAGAATCACATTAAGCCCAAAAGCAATGGCCTCGAAATGTCAAAAGACCCATTATTAAAGCTGTTAAAAGAGTGTGGGGATAATCAAGCACTCAAGGTGGATGGTGAATTTCCTACGGCTTTTTCCTAACTGATCTTAGACCAATATGAAACCGCATGCCCTCAAAAATGATTTCTAATAATGTAGCCGTACACTGCTGACACTAAGGGATGGCATCCCTGCCTTCTGCGGGTGTAAGCACAAATGGCTCCGGTTAAAGCAAATTAAGAGCTAAGCCCATCGGACGCTCCCTCAGTGTGCGTCCGCCTGCTCAGATAAACTGCAGCAAATATAAATCGGTCGTGTGCAGACAGCACTTTAAACACACCACCCTGTTTATTATGGCCTCCCCAAATTGCATCAGGGCTTCGGCCTGGGATTCATTACCTCCCCCAGCAACTGGATTACTGTGTGTTTGTTCCATGATTACCCATCGTCCGTCTAAACTATCGCATCAGCAGGCCTCTCCTGCCGCTGAGCTGGAGGTCCAAGTCATTTCCGTGAGCTGACGCTACTGCCTGAGTCTGAGAGGATGTAGATTGGGGGACTTGATTAGGAATTGCAGATTAGGATTTAGAAGCACTTCATCATAAGGATACATCAGGAATGCTAATGCAGCTGCCTCACCTGGATGACAATGTGCCAGGCCGGTTGTTTGTCTCAGGCTCTTGGCCTCCGCTATAGGCGCTTGCGTCCATTTCACATGATTGAATAGCAAGAAGAGAGACATTTTCCCTTGTGCACAGATCAAACTCAGCAGCGACAGGAACTCTGTAAGCTAATGTCATGCTGTAAGAAAAATGAGAAATGATTGAACACATTTGGCAGTGCGGAGTGGTAGATGATTTGACGTGAGCGTTGCCTCAATTCAAAGCCAAAAGAAATTCTTCTTTGTTCACTGGTTCTCAGGGCTTACTGTATAAAGAGAAAACTGTATTTCCTTTCAATTTTCTACAATGTTTGAAATACCGAAAAATTCTTTAATTTGTTGGAAGCAGTTAAAACTGGGTGTTCCAAAATAGCCAGTCTGAAGCTGAAGTTTAATACAGTGAGACAAATTAGACCGGGAACAGAAAATATCATATTCCTCTTTGTAATTATGCAGTACAATGATCATAGTTCTGGAGAGATGATTATTAAGTGTTTTACTTTCCAGAATGAAAACTGAAAAGTCTCCAACTGTACAAAAGTACAAAGAACCACCTCCGCCCACCCACCCATAATCAGAGATTAATGCCCAGTGTGCAAGTAGAGAGGTGAATAGAAGTTTGCCTGTGTGTTATGGTCGTGTGATGAAAAGCCATTGATGGATATGCTACAGTTGTCACTGACCCAGCACAGGAAATCTTATCTGTCTGTAGGACAGTCAGCAGACAGTCAAAAAAACTCCGGTTCATTCTGTCCCGAGCTTTTTTTACATTACATGAAATAATTAACCATTAATTAAAAATGAAAATAAAATGTACGAGCGGCCCTTTGTAGGCGATAATTGCCATAGCAACTTTCTAGTTTCGGGTCGGAAAAGAGCTGCTATGCTATAGGAATTCAGAGATCTTTTTCTACAGACTGCTGTCGGTGCATTCCCTCTATATTATATCAGAGTTATGTTCATACTTTGTTGCAAAAGACATCTATTTAGTTTGTGTACTACTGCGTTTCTCAACCAGATGGGGATCCCGAGAGCAAACCATGTTAAAGGTGCCTTTAAATACAACATTAATATTGGACATATGTTTGGAACATATAGGTAACTAATATGCAAGAAAAATAAAAAATAAAACCAAAAATATTACTGTCAAAACAGCATAGTATAAATCTGGAGTTTAGCTATGTGAAGTTGGGTCACTTGAGACCTGAACTTTGACCTTGTTCACAGGTGTGACCCCAGTTCTCCCTGACTTCTGTTCTCAGTGTCTGAATGTCGTTATATATCAATTAGGGTGAGGGTGAACTTGGCCAAGGGTTCAGACTCGCTTGTTTCTAGGGGGGACCTCCAAGCCGTCCACTTGCCAGTATGACTCCTTCTCTGTGTGCCTATACATGCATGCCTGTTAGAGAATACTCCTCTAGCGCCCTTGGTGAATAGAGAGATACATAATAGAGTCCCATGAACCAGATCCATAATTAACTCTGACCTCAATGATATAAACATTTCCAACAAGATTAGATGTAGTGTAACTGGTGGTGTATGCATATTGCATATATGTATCCTGGAGTTGCACATGTGACACCAGCAAAAAGGCCACAGTAAATGTCAGTCCTTTTTAACTAACACAGTGCAATTGTAATATGAGAGAGGGGTGGATTATAATTTTATTACATATCTCTGTGAAACATAAGCTCTCCTTGACTTTGTCCAGCAGTACCAGGGAATCTATTAGTTGAAAGTATTTACCATTTGGCCAGTCTTCACAGTGAGAGTACGCAGGGGGTTGGTCAACCAGGCTCTGGCCAAATGTGCCAACTGCTGATTTCAATGTTGTTCTACTCTGTGTGTTGCTTAAAGAGGCTTACAATTGTAAAATATTATTTAAACAAAATGCTTCAACTCAGTCTTTCAAGTGTTAAATTGCAGAATAGACAACATATTTTTGTGTAGATACAGTGCCCAATTCTGGTTCCACTGTTTCAAGACTGTGTCAGTGGTCTTTGAAAAATGTTGAGGTGACATGAAAAATCAGGAGAACTAGTACCATATGAAGCAAAGCTTTTTTTTCCACGGGTGTAAAGGTGGAGGGATGGGACTGTGCCATAATGATGTCATCTATGGCACAGGACAACTCATGAAATACTCTAGTCTCCAGTGTAAGGCCCATACATCTATATATGACATTTCATTTATTTTGGCAATAGTGGTTTAAGTACAGTCACTCACTGCAATATGATCATGTACTGCTGCTAGTGCACCTGGATTTCATTTGCGACATCAGCTACTCTTGAAAACCAAGCTGGCAAGTACCTAATATTATGACAGTAATGTAGACAAATCATCACATATATTTTGACATGTATTTTCCAATATGGAAAAATAACTCATGCACATAAGCAAATTTACATTACTACTTAATTTGGACAACATACCAGACTTTACGCTTCATGTGAACTTGAGTCATACTTGATATTAGTATTGGGTCATTGTGGCCTTAAGCCCTTACAAAGTGGGTTAGGAGTCGGTACCAAAATACAATCCTACTGACACTAATTAGGCTTCCATGTGGATCTCTGCTGCAGATAAAATGAATACCTGGCTCCATACTGGATAATCAGCGTAGGAATGTGGTGAATATTCCTTCCAACAAAATAATAGAGGTCACTGAAATGGATAAGGCCTGCCTGAGCTCAAATCTAGTTTTTAAAGAATTGTGTATGAAAGTGAGTGATTAAAGGCAGGGACACAACCAATATGAAATCCCACGGCCTTTGAATCATTTGCTCCTCGGACTCCTTGGAGCCCTAACATATTTCCCCTGGTCTGCCAATGATGATAATTGCATTTTTCCACATTTATACAGTAGAGAATGAAAGCCCATAGCTGTAAAGACATGATAATAAAAAAACAGAACAAAAAAAATTCAAAGCAAACACATTTCTGAGAGAAAATCACATAGTACTGTTCTCTTTCTTGGGTGTTTCATTTATGAAGGCCACAACTAAAGTATAAATACAGCCATTCTTCAGTCTGGGGGCACACTTGCCCCGTGTGGTAATGAACATCTCACAGCCACTTAAGAGGGACTGTTTCACTCAACTAAAGGCTTTTATAAACTATGGGGTGAGGGGGAGCCAGACGCTTTCTCTATCATTGTAATAGAAAACACAGACGCTCAGTTCATCATTTATAACAGCTTTGTATACGTTAAGCCTGAAAGCTTCATGATTCTGGTCATGGTACAATGTGACTTGGACACAGTGTATGACAATCCACTCTGCCGTCACACTATCATAACTCAAGCTCCTCTTACAGTAGAGACATTTTTGTGTGGTGCACCTCATTTATTTTATAGAACATTAATTAACGATGGCTGACCAAAGGAAAATTAATTTGAATCAATTGATTTCTATGAAATGTGTTCTACTTAAAATGAATCTACTTTTTGCATTTTTCTTTTGAAATATATACTTTGTATACATTCAAATATTTTTTTACATGTGAAAGTGTGTAGGACTACAAATAAATTCAACACACAACAGTTATAATGGAAGGTGAATGACATTTAAAGTACTCAAATATTAAGGAAAAACAGATAAGGTCTTGGTTAGGGAATATTGATATGGCAATATATTAGATTTGTGATATGTTATCGATACACTGGCACCAAATATCAACATTTTTACTAAAATATTAAATTCTACAATTCATATTCTAAACAGACTCATCCACCAATATATTGAGTATTGCAGAATTGCTTTATCTTGATATTATTGTTATTGTGGGCAAAGACAGATTCATGAGTTACTCAGTAACTCTGTGATTCCCACTCCTAGTCTTGATAGATAAGGATGTACCTTACAGAACCAACCAATTAGAAAGGTGGGAATAAGATGTTAAGTCTGTTACACTTGTGAAATTTCCCTTTCACCTTGTTTGCTTTAGTGTAGGTCATAAGTTATTTCCCTTTAATTCTCAAAACATTATAGCTAAATGTTTCTTCTGTATGAGATACTTTGGTATGGAAGTTTGGTATGGACCAGTTCACAGTTTCTAATATAATGCACACATGCATTTTTGTGAGATCTTTTTCTTACAAAATGCTTTGCCTGTCTCTTAATGGTACACTTAACCCTTAAAGGAGTACCGTCACACTGGTGTGACGGGAATGTTGAGAAATGAACGTTCTAAAGAATATCTGGGTTCATTGAATTCAACATAGAATTTTAGAACCTTCAATTGTTGCGGAACTTAGAACGTTCAAAAACCTACACCTTTAAGGGTTAAGCACACTGCAGTGAAGTTCTACTTCATTTTTCAGTATGTTGTGAGTCATGTGGATTCACATATCTGCTCTTCTCTTTCTCTTTTTCTCAGTGGGAAGAGATCAGTGGTGTGGATGAGCACTATACACCAATACGCACTTTCCAAGTATGCAACGTCATGGAGTACAGCCAAAACAACTGGTTGAGGACCAATTGGATCCCACGCAACTCTGCCCAAAAAATCTATGTGGAGCTCAAGTTCACCCTCAGAGATTGCAACAGCATCCCAATGGTCCTTGGGACCTGCAAAGAAACCTTCAACCTCCATTATCTGGAGACGGATGAGGATCAAGGATCCAAATTCAGGGAACACCAGTTTTCCAAGATTGACACTATTGCAGCTGACGAGAGCTTCACACAGATGGACTTAGGAGATCGCATCCTCAAACTCAACACTGAGGTGCGCGAAGTGGGGCCGGTCACCAAGAAAGGCTTTTATTTGGCCTTTCAGGATGTGGGGGCTTGTGTTGCACTTGTTTCGGTGCGTGTGTACTTTAAAAAATGCCCTTTCACAGTGCGAAATCTCGCTATGTTCCCTGACACCGTGCCCATGGACTCCCAGTCATTAGTGGAGGTAAGGGGCTCGTGTGTGAACAACTCGCGAGAGGAGGACCCACCCAAAATGTACTGCAGCACAGAGGGGGAGTGGTTGGTGCCCATTGGGAAATGTCTGTGTAACACTGGCTTCGAAGATCGTGGGGCAGCCTGTCAAGGTATTGACATAGTGTTTGTAGTCTCTCTCTCTCTCTCTCTCTCTCTCTTTGTCTGTATGTCTGACTGTCTCTCTCTGTCTTTCTCTCTCTCACACACACACACACACACACACATGCACACATACCCACTCTGTTTCTCTCTCATTTTTTCCGTTTTTGTTTACCTACAATAACTTGCTCTTAGTTTTTCTTACATTATTTAATTGTCCTTCTATCTTGCCATTTCTCTTTCATTGCCTGTAACTCTCTCAGTCTTCCTGCTCTCTCTGTCTCTTTCTATTTGAATTGCTATTTGCTCTGTTTCTCCCCACATTTCATTTCACAGATCATTTTCTCCTTTTTATCAGCATCATGTTCTGGCACTATCCTTCATATGAGAAGTAAATGTGCAGCACAATTTCTCCTTTATGTGATGTTGTTGATTTCCATCTTTATTATCCATTCAATATGAGAAACTTTTCAGACATAGTAGATGTCATGTTAAATTGGTGCTTAATTTCAAGTCCAACACTCCTCAAATCTGACTCTTTTAGTTAAAAAAATCGTACCGGAAAATAATGACTATAGTTTGTGTAGTTGTCTGTGTGTACTGGTGTGTATGATGGGCAGCCAATGGCAGAGTATGAGTTATAACTCTTTTTGCCAAATAAGACTTTGAGTCTATTACTTTGTATCTGCGTTGGGCTACTGTTCTTTTGGAAGCTTGACAAGGTAGCTGTTTCAACAATCCAACAATCTGGGATTCAGCTTTGCGTGCTCTGTGTCTGTTTGCCAAAATAGCTTGACTTTCTGAATGTATTTTTGCCCCTTGTGCTTTTGAGAATAATGTAAAAACAAAAATGTAAAATTCTGTGTTAGGACCAGTTGATATCTTTGCTGTTTATGTTTGTGTAGTTTGTGAGTGAAATATTTTTTTAACTCTTATGTGTGTGTTAGTGTGTGTGTGTGTGTGTGTGTGTGTGTGTGTGTGTCTGTGTCGGTCTGTCCATCTGAGGTTATGAGAGAAGTAGAGGAGTGCTTCAGAGCACTGATAATAAATTGGCTGGCAGCTGGCTTTCAGGGAGCCTGGCCTCAGCCTGTGGTATTATTTGAGCTAAGCCATCTCCCAAGGGAGCTCACCACAGCTCATAAAGTGTTCAATGTCCCCCCACTCCGCTCTGACTTGCGGAAGAGATGTTTGGGGATTTTAGAATGTTGTATTGAGTTCTGAAGAACATTTTCTGGATGTGAACGTATTTCTGATTGGCGTCAGCCCTTCACTGTGAATAGAAATGCCTTACATTAAGGTTAGCTGTGGAATTGAATATGCTGAACAGCTGCAATAATGGCTGGTTTGGATCAGTATGAAACTAAATGCTGTGTTAATAACAATAACCATATATTTGGTTCAATTCACTTCTATTGGGCTCTTAGTGGTTGAGTAGGTAGTATGAGGAGCTGGAGGAGCAAATTCCCTAAAGCATTGAATAGTGTATTACAGACATGTGCGGGTAACTGGGTGAACGCAGGTGACTCATAGAGAGACCTCAGACATGGAGAATGAGTGAGAGTAAGATGATGGTCACTGACTGTTGCGATGGACTTTCAAATAGTTGCAAACTAATTGAATATGCACGTCTGACGGAAGTAAATAAGCTGTTGTGGGAATCATGTCCACTTGAGAGGATAGCATGCATGAAGAAAGCCCTTGTTTGATACACTGAAATTATTCTTTCCAAAAGCACACAATGCTGTGTATGCACTTTAAAGAACATACATTTACCAAGGTGCATGTTTATATCAGAGCAACTTTACATAAGAGATGTGTCATTTTTGCCCTTTCCCCTCTAACAGTATGAGTAGTAAAATGTGACTTCAGCCAAAAGTGTCTTTCACTGAAACTGAATACAAATGCTGGTGCCTGGAGCCTGACCATACATTTCAAACAGCTCTGCATGGTCATGCATTTTTCCAGACATAGCTTTTTTCATTGTGTGGTTTGGCTTGAAACAAACAGGATTGTTGCCGCTGAAGGTGACTGACTTGCGCAATTTATCAATCCAAATTGAGAGCTGTGGCATATTTGGCATCTGTACTTGCAAAAGCAAGTCTTTGTTTTAAGTTCACAGTAATGATATGGAACGGAATGAGTCAGACACGCTGAATAACTGATTGATTGAAAGACTGATTCTATCAGGGAGGTAGAGCGTGGCACCATCATTAAGATTGCCCTGTCAGTAAGATGACTGAGACAAACTGCCGAAAGACACATCAGCTTTAGATTTGCGTAGCATCACTTGTGTTAGCATGTTTGTGTAGAGTTGTGTGAAAGTTTGGACGTATTTGACAATCTCTTATTAGTTTCGGGGCAGGCTAATGGAGGCTAATAAGGGCTTGTGTTACCAGCACAGGACAGCTGCACCTTCACTTCCAAAGCCTGCAAGTGCATAAAGAAAGGGCTTGTCTGGGATATCTTTCTGCAGCCTCGCTGTGTTAACAGATTGATCGCTGCAGTGGAGATTAAGACATTCAGAGGCATTCAGAGGTGTGCTTCACAAACCCACTTTTGTCACTCTGGTTGTTAATCTATGTCTTGGTTGGCTGTGACACTGCTGGGTTGGGAGGCTGAGTGCCTCTTGTGAATATTTCATAGAGCAGAGACACATACTGTTTCCTGCTTGATACTGTCAGCGTGTATGCACTATGTGAGCCTAAATTACTCATACTGTCTGTGTGAAGACTTATGTTTGGTGTATGGAAGAGTAGCTTAAATTCTCACCATTTGTAGGCTATGGAAGGTGAAAAGCAGCAGCAGATCATGACACCACTTTGCATTTCTTTGCTTTGCTTTGCTTTGCTTTGCTTTTACAGCTTTGCAGTCTTTGAAGAAAAGTCTCTCTCTGTTGGTGTACGCTCGAGTGTGTGTATTTTTGTGTGTGTGTATTTGTGTTTATACAAACTAATTATATTCTTGGGTAAAACTTACCAACAGAATGAATGTTCCAGTGTGGAAACATATGCTCTGTGTTACAAGGCCGATAAAACATGGAATGTCTCATTATGTGTAGACATGCTCAGTTTAGAGCTTTAGAGCGCGTAGGAAACCCAATAAAGACAAAAGATACCCATAGATAAATTGAAGGTCACATTAATTAGGCCCTTCTGCTTCAGGAAAGATGTTAGAATCAGGAGGAGGTAAGTCTTAACTGGATTTTATATTCGCCAATGTTTCCAGCAGGAGACCTACTAAGGCGGCACAACAAGTACAGAATTCACCTTTCGTTGTTCTTGAACCCTCCATTCTCCCCAGCTTTCACGCCAACTGTGTGTTTAACACTAGTGCTCACAATGAAAACTCTTGGCTCAAATAAAGGCTTTATCTATCATCGTAACAGAATGAAGCAGGTGAACTATCTGCAATCTGTGTGAAATTCCTTAAACCATAATTTGATCTTAACACAACAAATAAAAAAGCCTAAACGGGCCGGATGTCTGTCTGTTTGCTGGCCTTCCCATGTTCACAGCTGCCACAGATCTCCTTTGAGAGCGGCAATGGTTTACATTCCTGCAGGATTTACCAGGATATACAATCCGTGCGCCTGCTATCCCTGATTAGTTATCAGATCTTATTAATGCCAATGAAGAAAGTGCAATGGGTCAGTTTAACAAGCCACTAAATACTTTTGGTATGAAAACGGCTGGACTGAAGGTTGAGTGTGATACAGAATGACACTGAGAATTTGTGTTTTCAGAGACATTTGAGTACTGATAGGCTAATATGACGCCTCTACTTGTGGCAGCAGCCGTAACTATCCAGGTTTAGTGTCCACATTTGCATCTGCTACTCTCTGTGAGTTGAGCTGCTGATGGTTTTTGCTTTGATGATGCTTTGTCCAGTGGAAAAATGCAGCAAAAAATACAGCTCTTTTCTATTTGAGGAGAAGGAGTGCATCAGAGAGTGTCAATTATTTTGAAAACGTTTGTCCGTTCTTTTCTTGCTTTGGAAAACATGTTTGAGATAATAAATATGGACTTAGTTCTGTAGCGTGCGGGCTCCGCAGGGTGGGGGGTGTTTGCGTGCAGTGGTTTGTTTGAGGCTGCACAGGACCGCTAATTAATTTCCGTACTCTTGATTGCCAAGGCTGTAGCTCCCTTAAGAATGCAGAGTTAGGTTAGTGTGTGCTCAACACAGCAGACACAATTAACAGATTATGTCTGTGTTGTGTTGCATCTATGGAAAGCAATGCAATTTCCATACGCCATTTGGGTCTGCTTTTGAGGTGGCTTCAATGTTATGGAAGAATATTAGACTTAAAACTTTTGTACGTGTGTATCACGTTTTGAAACTGTAGAAATTATTTGTAACTGTAAAAATGATCTGTACAAGTAATTGTCAATATCACAAATATGCCCTACACTTACAAATCTATTCTACGGGTACGGATCGGTTTTACAGCTACAAATCATATTACAGTTAAACATATTTTACCATTACAAATATATTCTGCAATTACAAATCAATATTCTACGTACAAAAAGTTGTCCTACAGTTACAAATTGTTTCTGCAGGTGCACAGACTTTTGCACCACATTAAGAAGCGTCTCATATGGGTCATTCCACGTCAGTTCAACCAGGGCCCACGCACTTAGGTCTCAAAAAATTCTGAAAAAATTACCAGGTGTACCTATGTTACCCAGGAGACACACTGCAAAATTACTCCTATGTAAGATCAATACTTTCCAAGATACAGCCAGTTTTACAGGGGGAGGGGGGTGTCGATTTTGTTCGACCTCTTTTTTTGTCAAAGTTCACAAGCCCACAGCACAAGAACTAAACCATGTAGGAGGCTCAAATTTTGCATGCTGGTACATAAATAGGAATAGTATGTAGCAAAATCGTCACGTTTGGTCTGGATAATCCTGCATGGTCATAGCTGTCCCTCAAAGTTGATACAAATTTTATTGGAGTTTTTGGCTGGGCTCTGTTTAAGCCTTCAGAAGACATATTTGTACTCAACATAGGCTCGTCTTATGCAAATCTTTTTTTTTTATTTTCCACCCTGAACATGGGCAAAATGCCCCATTGACATTAATATGTTTTATATAGAGTCACCACACTGCCACCTGTGGTTGTATAGAGTAACCTGTGGTAGCTCTATACAAAACATATTGATGTCAATGGTGCATTTTGCCCATATTCAGGGTGTTGTGAAAAAGAAAGATTTGCATAAGACAAGTCAAATTGGTGTTTTTAAAAAGAAAAGATCATGGAGAATAAAGAAAAAAATATTTTAAAAATCTTTGTATATTCCCACAAGGTGTTTGGGTGCTCTGAAAATGAGAACCAAAATGAATTTTTAGACTTGTAAAGTCTGCTGTTCAGACCCTGAAGGAATTTATTTTCTGTTCATTGTTTTTTGTGAGAGTGTTTCTACTTATCTCAGTAAGGAAAATAAATCAAGAGCCTATGTTGAGTACAAATATGTCTTCTGAAGGCTTAAACAGAGCCCAGCCAAAAACTCCAATAAAATTTGTATCAACTTTGAGGGACAGCTATGACCATGCAGGATTATCCAGACCAAACGTGACGATTTTGCTACATACTATTCCTATTTATGTACCAGCATGCAAAATTTGAGCCTCCTACATGGTTTAGTTCTTGCGCTGTGGGCTTGTGAACTTTGATAAAAAAAGAGGCCGAACAAAATCGACACCCCCCTCCCCCTGTAAAACTGGCTGTATCTTGGAAAGTATTTATCTTACATAGGAGTAATTTTGCAGTGTGTCTCCTGGGTAACATAGGTACACCTGGTAATTTTTTCAGAATTTTTTGAGACCTAAGTGCGTGGGCCCTGGTTGAATTGACGTGGAATTACACATATGTATTGTGTGTGTGTGTATCAGGATTTGTAATTGTAAAATGATTTGTGATTTCACAAAAAATAACACAAACGATTTTAAGTATTACTCATGTGTCCTTCACTTACAAATATATTCCACAGTTACTAAACCTTCCACAGTTGTTGTCTTTCAATTACGAAACTATTCTGCCATTACAAATCTCTGCCGCTCGCACAAGTATTTTCTGCAAGTGTACGAATACTTTTGAGACTGTTCTGGCACTTCCTGTTGAATAGCCGATAGCGATGCCCAGGTTTGGCTAGCCAATCAGGAATCTAAGTTCTCTAACCAATCACAGAGCCAGGAGTGTGTACCAAAGTGGGTGGGTTGTGTTGGTGGTGTGTTGTGCTTGTGCTGTGCACATAAACTCCATGATGGTCTCAACTCTAAAGAGAATCTGTGATGCTGTCATGATGACAAACTTCTCTCCATTGATCTGTTAACTTAGCTCGCTCTCGCATCTCAAGCGTACAATAACCATCCACATCATATTGTGTTGTTTTCCAGGCGAAATTATGTCCATTTTTCTCCCAATAGCTGGCCTCATGCAATGTGGACCTTGGTATAAACTAGCAAAATAACCTAGCTATCAACGTATAAACGTAAACGCCATAGGCTAGTGACCTAAGCTTAACAAACTAAGAATTCTCTGTCATGACAATCCATAGCACAATTTAAGTTTTCCGGAGCAAGTAGGCATATGGTCTTAATTTTCTCTCGCAACAGCTGGCCACTCGCGGCATAGACTAATATATACTTACCTTATAATTAGCTAACTATGCTAGTTTTCGACACATACACGACATGGACATACTTTTGCCATACTTTTGGAAGAAAGCAGTGACAAGTAGCCTTACGGCTCCTACACACAGTTGCGTGCGTTGCAGTGCTGGAGACGCATCCCATTCACTTTACATCATGTCATCCGTTGCCAAACTGAATTGTGGGTCCGTTGTGTCGCGTTTCTCCCGTAGCTCGCGTTGAGCTGTTGCTGCACCGACAGATGGCACCGGCCAATCAAGCCAATCGACGGACGGCACTAACCAATCAAATTACGGTAATACTTCAAGTCTCCAGAACAGTGCCAGAACAGTCTCAAAAGTATCCGTATACTTGTAGAAAATACTTGTGCAGCGGCAGAGATTCGTAATGGCAGAATAGCTTTGTAATTCAAAGACAAGCAACTGTGGAAGGTTTAGTACCTGTGGAATATATTTGTAAGTGAAGGACATATGAGTAATACTTAAAATCGTTTGTGTTATTTTTTTGTTAAATCACAAATTAGTTTTACAGTTACAAATATTGATGCACACACACACAATACATATGAGACACTTCTCATCCCTAAGGTGGTGCAAAAGTCTGTGCACTTGCAGAAAAGATTTGTAACTGTAGGACAACTTTTTGGGCGTAGAATATTGACTTGTAATTGTAGAATATGTTTTTAATGGTAAAATATTTTTAACTGTAGGATGATTTGTAGCTGTAAAACTGATCTGTACCTGTAGAATAGATTTGTAGGGCATATTTGTCATTTTGACAATTACTTGTACAGATAATTTTTACAGTTACAAATAATTTCTAAAAAAAACGTGATACACACGTACAAAACTTTCGAGTCTAATATTCTTCCATACAATGTTTTATCATTCTGTATGATTAAGCGTGATGACTAGATGAGGATGGTAAGAGGTCTTGCGTGACTCTGTCAGATCACATGCTGCGTGCTCTCTGTTCATCTCTGCCCCAATGTCTCTGTGGTTTACTCTATACTCTCATGCACACATTTACTGACCATTCATAATACTCCACGTCTATGGCCCTATCTACACACTGCACACTGAATGAGTACTGAGCCTGTTGCCCACAAGACAACATTTTTTGGGCTTAAAAATGCACATTTTTGAAAACAAGTTCCAGAGTGGGGATCTTTTAAAACACAAGGTGAAAAGGGAACTTTTTTGAAACCGATGATGACACCACCCAAACTTTATCCAATCAAGTTTCATTCTCAAACCACATTTTGCTGATGTTGAAAGCAAAACTATTTATGGGATTTATCTTGTCAATATTTTGGTGGTAATTACTTGAGGGCAGCTTAGGTTATACAAGAAATATGATTTTAAAATGTCCCAGTTGGCAACAGTGTTTTCTCTCGTTTTTGCATGTGGATGCGGATGAGCTCTCAAATCCATGTGGACTTGACTCATTAGGTCCCTCAGACCATAGCAACTGTTTGGTCTGTCTGGAGCAACAAGATATTCGAGTCATCTGTGTCTCTGTGAGAAAGGAATGGAGAATAAATGTGGGATTCTCCGGTTTTATGAGTACAATTAGTACAATTAGTGTTGCAATCCTATCTAAAGTGTGAAAGACTGAGGAGTGGCTGTACTAACAGGTTAGTGCCCTTTTCAGGCGTTATGTCTTCACAATATATGCAGTCTGCCTGATGCTGGAGCTCAGAGCTGCAGTTTGCCTTTCCAAGTGATATATTACACACCTCTGACTTGTGCGCATCCAAGGGAGGCTTGTGGGAAAAGTGTGAGTTTGTACAGTATGTATGAATGAACACTGCAAGTGACAGAGCACATCTGCTTTGTGCTGAAAATGTTCCACCTGAGAACAGACTTTATTCCTGTTGTAATTAAAGCAGGGAGATTGGTGCAGAGGAGAAACTTCCACTATAATCAGTTGAAGCTGAAGTGAGTTGAAAGGTAGTTTTTTGTACAATGGTGTAGTGTACGTCTCATGTAGCAGTGTGAAATATATTTCCCAGAAACATACTGCTCACTTTATGTGACAAAACTCCCCTGCCTCACCTGTTTGTTTGTACGACCAAAAGCTCAAGTTCTTTTTAAGAACAGCTCTGAAGAGCATGTCCTTGATGTCTTCCCCTTTTGGAACAAGAGGCCAGTGTGTTGCAGTGTGCCATCATTTACAATGACAGTGTGTCTGACCCACTAAAGGAGCAAGAGAGGAAGGAGGGATAGGAAAAAAGGAAGAGAAAAGACGTCGCTTCAGAAGTTACCCGCTTTTAATGCAGACACTGCATAGAGCTGGATAGGAGTTTTCTGTAAGCTCTCTGATGTTGCCTCTCAGTCTTACTCTTCCTCTCTTCCTCTCTCCCTCTCTCCTTCTCTCCCTCTCTCCTCTCTTCCTCTTTAAGCCTCCCTCTGTCATAGCCAGTCTCCACTGACCCATGAGTGTTGTGTTGGCTGGCATTTAGCCCCAATCAGTGAGGAGACATAGCGAGGGTGAGGGAGGGTTTGTGTGCCGTGGCTGAGTACAGCCACCATTCTTGGGCTTGATTCATCTCTTAGTCACTGCACTCTCACATGCAATTTCCAGTCTGTTGGAGTCCTCTTACTGTTAGTCACGAAGGGGTCCGTGTCCTGAGGATCTGACACCAGGGATATTTTGACTTTGCATCTCTGTGTGTGGAAAGTGTTCGACGCCTTTTTTAGGACAAAGTGGCCACTCACCTCTCATCTTGCTGGCTTTGTTCTTGAGAGCACTGTAATTGTCAAGTTTGCTCTGGGGCTTTCATGCTGGAATTACTGTTCATAAACTGGGGTCAGGTCCCAGATGGAAGCCATTAGAGTAGCACTGACTCACTGCATTTGGTTTTTCTATCAAATGAAATGTGCGGACACTCGCTCCTTGTGTATTTTCTCTTGGCATTTTCCACCAAATATTTGACCCCAAAGCATTTTCCATCATAAAGTCAAAGACCTGACATTTTCCACTGACAGATTACAATGAATGAACATCTCTGAGGTTATTTCTTTCTAGTCTTGCATCATAACAAAACCACAAATGATTGGTCTGAATGGTCATGTTAGCTACATTGCATGGTCTAACTAAGTTTCTGCAAAATGGATTAAAGTTCAGAATCAGTGTAGATTCCTCATCCATGGCAGATGAATTACCTGTAATTTATGAAATATGGTTGTATAAAACATATTAGAGAACCTCTTTATATGGGCATTGTTCTGCTTTTTCTGCTTTGAATGGTGGTGGCTATTGCCAGGGTCAGTCATGTGATTGGGTTGTTCACTATCTCATCCTAGGAGACACATGACTCCAGTCGGCCGATAAATTCAAGCTTATTTGATTTTATTGGGCGACTTGAAATCCACAGGGGTTGCGGAAATTGCGAATCTTGTTCCCTTTCACATCAAAGATTGTTGGCACGATATGATTGGCTGATTCGCTCCAGTTGTTCAAAACAATCGAGCTAGTGATCAAGGTTAGGATTTTGTGATTCCTCTGTAGCAATAATGGGAGTCTGTAAGGGAAAAGTCATAGTCCAGTGTAGTCTTGCTTTTATGCGCCACTCTTTTCTACATGTGTTTTTACCCCAGTAGACACCCACATGTATTTAACTTTTTAAAATCTCATCGTTCTACTTAGTATAGCAAATTAAAAGAAATGGGAGAAACCCTGAAAGCATTCAGAATCAGTTGTGGGAAAGAAGCAGTCTAAATAACACTGAGTTAACAAGCACTGCATTTGAATTGAGGTGCCACTCCCAAAATTCTGACCAAAGAATTAATTGCTACAATACACAAACGTAACCAAACAATATGCAGACAACACAAGCGTTTCTGCCTTTCCAAGCGATTCTCAAGCACTGGGTCTTTTGAAGAGCCAAAAGCTGTTTGCTTTCTCTTTCTCTATAAACTCACCTTCCAAAGTGGGCAGGAGGGGAGAAAGCGATTCAGAGAGAGAGAGAGAGTTTTCTAACTTCAAAGATGGTAACCACAGGCAGAGGAATGCAGGCCCCAGTGTCCAGATGCAGGCCGTATAGGGGCTGTTTATTTGGGATGGACCCCCGACGGCGGATGGGACACCCAGCCAGGGGGGTGTGTGACTGTGATGGATGAGCGTGTTGCTGGGTTGACAGCAGGACAAGGCCTCACTGACAGCCTGTGTTCCAGCGCTCACTCAGGCTGTGCTGGCCCCTCTCTCGCACCACGCAGCCAGGGGGAAAACGCCTCATTCACAAGGGCACGCACAAAAGAGGCCTCTCTTGCCCATGGACGTCTGCTTTCCAAACTCATATTTTAGTTTTGACAGGACAGATATTAACTGGCTTGGCATTCAGAGTTGTGTGTTTGTTTGTGTGGTTGGTTATGAAGGAAAGGATGTTTAGCTATGTTTATAGTTCAGTGATATGATGTTTGTGTGTGTTGTGTGTGTTTGGCTGCAAAAATAATAAACAAACATCTATGAGTTCTTCCCATGTGACTTTTCACTTTGTCAGTTGTAAACCATGTTCATGCAGATGGTAGGCCAATGTTATAAGACAATTCTCTGAATTGTAGTGCAACCATAGGACTGCTCCTTCTTAAGATAGTTACTATTTTAAAACAATACGAGTGCCTTCTGGAATCTGCCGGTGAGAGCCGGATCTGCCTCCCTCAGATTTGCTCTGGGGCAGACAGAGCTGGAGTCCTTGACCTTGCCTTTTGAAGTTCCTGGTGGATTTTGTTGTTTGTCTCTTCCATCTTAATGATGGCAGTAGGTGGGGAGCCCTTAACATCTCAGCTGGGATTTGTTGTCAGCGCGCCTCCCCAGACAGCTCTGTCGATTCGGTCAGATCATTACCTCCGGGCAGAGGAGAGGACAGATTTAATGCTTGCTGCGGCACAAGCCTCTCCTCGACTCCAGTTATCTTCTAATGTTCAGTCACATTCACTTTAATGTCCATTTACCATGACATACAGTTAGCTATAACCTGCTATCTCCCCTGAAATGACTTCCATCAAATAATCAGCTCCATTAGGCTCTTCTTTTAACATCCCTGTGTCAGTGAAGAAGAAATCCTTAACACAAGGCTGCTTATTGCTTCATTGCTTCTCTATATAGCTTGTTTTTGGCTTGGTTTGTCTATGTGAATGTGAATGAGTGGAGACTCTGTATGTGGTGTTTGTGAGGCAGTGTCCCAGGGGCCATCGCCAGCGCTGGTTCCTTGCGTGGCCCTCATGGGAGAGCCCTCAGTGTCCATGTGATAGAGTGGACATGCTGTGCACTGTCCCACTGCTGAGTTTTCAGCTCCAGAAAGGAATTGCTCAAAATAGTTTCTTTTCCTGGCACTGCATGCTGGAGGAATGGTTGGGTGGGGTCACTTTGTTTTTGCTTCTGTAGTTTGTTTTGCGGGAACTCTTTTGTTCTCCCTGACACCTGAAGTAAAACATGTAATTAATCACCTAATGTAATATTAGTGTACAATGTGTCATTTCTGTCATTTCTGAAGTTTTACAATTACGTATATGTCACACAGAATATTTCTCATAATATCCACCTAGAGATGTCTTTAAATCAATGGAAACATCTTTACTGTGTCCTACTCCTGACTCTTCCTCACTGTTCTGTGACAGTGACAGTCACTGTACATTTCCTACACCAACGGCAAGAACGAGTTGGAAACTGTGTGCTAACATCCCTCTGCAATGTAAACAGACACGCTGGCCTATGCTCTCTGAGCCTGTGTGGCCCTCAGAATCAGGATGTTGGAGAGACCTTTAGCGTTTCCATGACCCCTCTGAGGGAAGTCTGTGTCTCCCTGTCTGACAGCACAATGTTGTCAAATACCACTCGTGCCAAATCCCAGCAAAAAGGGGCTTCAGAGCAGACTCAGCAGTGACAAGAGAAAATGTCACTGTCAAGAGGAATGCAGGGAGATGCCTCAGGGCCCGAAAAAGTGGGAAGAAATGTTTTTGCTTTTGTCTTTGGTATCTGGGGAGAGAGAATGAGAAAGATATGGGGGAGAGAACAGTCAGAAGGAGAAGGATGTTGCCACCAAAAGCTCTAAAAGAGGAGTATATCAGGAATGTTCATGCATCATTTCAGGTTGGCTGCCGTTTCTGCACCCTCAGTTTATTAAAGTGTTTCAAGCTCCAGTGCTCTCACACTGTTCTCTAAAGCTTTTTAGAGAGCTCTCCACCTTGACTGCCAAGCAGGACAGTGAATATTCCAGATCATCAGTGCATGGAGGCTGCAATAGCAACTCAGACAAATACTATGATCGCTGTGTGTGTTTGTGTGTGTGTGTGTGTGTGTGTGTGTGTGTGTGTGTGTGTGTGTGTGTGTGTGTGTGTGTGTGTGTGTGAGAGAGAGAGAGAGATGTAAGGTGTCTGTGGTGTATCTGGATGATAGATACAGTTTTTGAATCTGAGCCTAACCTCTTCAGTGTGTTTCCTGAAAAGGTTTTAGTGTCGATTCTATCAGGAGCTGAGGATGTTTCCCGATAGCCTTGGAGCCATTGTTGTTGGTTTTCTTTTTATTCACATCAGGGAACGGATGTTGTAATCTCTCCACTGTTTGGCCCACATGGATTGAGAAGTGCGGTGCATGTCTGCTCTTTTGACGTTTCTGTCACATACAGAGCGGGGGACAAAAGGAGCAACCTTTAAAGGCTCGGGGGTGTCTCAGATGAGCGATGACCTTTAAGACAGACACTGCTGAGGAGAAGTGTCTTTTAAAACACATGTGCTCAGCGTTTAAGAGCACCGAGAAAAATCTACAGCACAGGGAAGAGTCCAGCAAGATTAATTCACCCATCAAATACAATTGACTTGGGAATGCTTTTCCAGCTTGCCCCTACTTATTAATTTTCAATATTTGTCCTGTTAAAAATCTGCCTCTGAGGTATTTATCAGAGTGAATGAGACTGAATCTATGCCAAGGACAGTAATTAGGTTTAAAGGGATAATGATCTCCCTTTCAGTTTCCCATGGCTGGTATTTGCAAGGGAGGGGTGTTAGGGGATGATACAGGCATACCCTATGTTTAAGGAAAGCCAGTTTCATTAGACTGGCGTACGCATTCCCCTCCAGGGCACGGTGCCATGCTTTTTTTTTTGTCAAAGTTTCTCTGACTGATACATCTCAAATTAAAATGACTTACAAGTGGTATTTATCTTGTGTAATGTAATCGATTAGCTCAAACATGCAATTATATGCCGATCAGCTCTGGTGCTGTAGCTCAGTGTTGGGAGTGCTTGCCAAAGCCAAGACTTCTTTGGGAGTCTTTCTTCTCCACACAATTAAAGCTCAAAGACCCTGCGTATTTATTGTTACATCCTGAGAGAGTGTGCTACGCCAAAGAAAAGGCTCTCCCAGAAAACAGCAGTAAAACTATGACATCAGATCCTCCCATACACTCTCACATGAAGAGCCACTTGGACAGCTTATCCTGTACATGGACATACACTGTGTGTGTGTGTGTGTGTGTGTGTGTGTGTGTGTGTGTGTGTGTGTGTGTGTCTCACCCATCTTGTAGACTTACACTGTTTAATAAGCTTCCTATTAGGTCACTGCTTTGTAACGAAAAACAAATCAGCCCTAAAGGATCTTGTTAATCCTTTTGGGGGGAGAGCAGTGCATCATCAGAACAGTATAAAAAAATATCCATGACATGTTTTTGATAAAATTCGCCCCAAGAGAGGTTTTACCTAAAGTAAGTGTTGACCTTTTGAACGTCCTGGGTGACAGATGAAGCTCCCCTCTTGAAGTTACATAAAATACTGATGTATTATCCCAACGGAACAGTACGGAACGGTACGGAACGGTACGGTACTTGAAAGCCTCCTTTATTATAGGTATTCTTCTTCTCCATACTCTACCGACCCGTTTTAAAACACCCACTATTCAGAAATAATTCTGGGATAGAATAATTGGGGTGGTTGGTATTGATGAGTTGCCATGTCTAATGAGAGCACAGCAATTAATGCATTGATTTACATTTAAATAGATAGAAGGGAAAGGTTAGCGCTTACTCAGTGTCATTTGCATGTAGTTACCATGCAGATGCCTGTCAAATGGATACTGTGTTTGATAGCACTGCATGTAATTAGAGGGGAAATAAGGTGTTAATCAGAATCATACATTAAACATTCAGCTAAAGTCACTTTGATGGTCCGCGGGATCTAGTCTGTTCGAATTGCATGGGGCTGTCTGCATTTATGTGTGTAAATATTACCATGAATAGAACATGGTTTTTGGCAGCGCGGTAGCCTGGCTAGCCCCAGACTTTCTTTTCAAATCTCAACTGAGATTGAGAATGGTTCTGGGGACCCTTCACTCATGTCCGATTTCCATGGGGCATAACCAGCAAAGAAATTAAACTTATACTGGTACATTCCACTTTTACCCAGTCTTTACGGAAGCATAATAAATGCATCTTTCGTGTAAACAAAGATTTTCAAAGCAGTTTTTTTTTCCAGTTCCAAAGAAAAAACACGTCCATTATGTATAACACTGATTCCATCAGCGCATTCATTGGTTGTGTTCAACAGTGCTGCTAACTGTACTCTTCTGTCTGTCATCATAGAAAGCCACGTCATGCAGGATAAGCAGCTGTGTGGTTGGTTCCTGGGTTTTTGGTGATTCGGAAATCGGTTTCAATGGGATGGTCTCCAGACACACCTGCAGAGCTAATTCAAATGTGCTAACTGCTAACTCTGGTTAATGTGTCAATGTCTTATGAGTGGAGCGCTCTGGGTTGCACTCTGTGCATGTGAAATGCGCTATACAAATAAACTGACTTGACTTGACTTGACTTGACTTACTTGACTTGGTTAACACTAACTCTAACTCTGGTGTGTGTGCGCGCACACATGCTGGTAGGTTTGTGCATTGAGAGAGTGTTAAAATATGTAGATAATAAAATATAGAACAACATATACTGACCCATAATTCCTGTCAGGATGATTTGTTTCTGAGCGGTAACCTATGCTTCTTTGCTGTTCACATGCACATGTAGATCTACTTAGTTGTACATAGCATGAGCTAAACTACACAGGAAGACAGTCTGAGTGATTAGGCAAATGTAGCTATAGACTAATAAGGCCAGGTATGGGGTGGTGTTTCTCGCACGCGCACATTGTTGGACGGTGGGAGTTAGAAGTTTGAATTTAGAAGTTACAACCAGCCTGTTGGTACATGTCTTTATTGTTTTTTCATGGGTAAATGGTTAATTATGAACTTCCCCAGTGCATTTTGCAACTCTTTATGGAAACATTTTGCACATTTTGAACATTTGAACATTTGAACATTTTGCAACTCTTTATGGAAAAGTGCTTACAAAAGACCACTGGTAATTATTACAACACAGTGAAGCAAGAGAGCATCAGAAAATTGTCTCCAGGTGTCTGAAGAATTGGCACTCTTATTGCTCATCATTTTAATTGGCCTAATTATGATTGCTGTAGTTTAGATGGCATTTAGTATAAATCAATGCCCAGGGAGGCCCGGAAATATATCATTCCAACTGGCTGAGAGCTGTTCCAAAACTAACATTTTTAGTAAGTGAGATTCATGGCAATAAATAGATATCATTTATCATTATTGCATCCTCTCACGCCAAAGGACACGCTAGCTCAGCCATCTCACTCCAAAGATCTATTTATGGTGCTGGAAGAGCCAATTAAAAAGCTCATCATCATCATTCACATGAGTGTTGTAGTGCAATAGTGCTTTAATAGAGTGAAGAGTGCAGACCGGGAGTGCTGGACTCACAGGGAGACCTGGGGCCCTGCCTGCATTCTGACATGCTTT